>NC_138379.1:76258766-76314415 GCF_054177405.1 Leptonychotes weddellii
AAAAAAAAAAAAAAAAGGTCATTCTCCACCACCCTGAGCCACAGCTAATCACCGCCCCTTGCTCTTGCTTGAGGCCCTCCGCCCGGCAGCCTCACCAGCTCACACCCTTCACGGCCAGCCCACATTCTGACTCACTAGGTAAACACGGCAGCTCCAGGAGCAATATTTTGGAAGTTTGTCTCAGTGAACTTAATTCATTTTCTCCTATATGATTTCTCACTGGCGTTTTATTTTCTTTAGAGGAGGACGCGTCTGGGACACCTTTTCTCTTTTTGTTTTGTTTTGTTTTGGTTTGGTTTTTTTGCTGCTTCTCCTAAACTGTGGTGATTGTTGGAAAAACACACCCACCTTTTTTTTTTTTTTTAAACCAGGAATCTGACTTCATTGTGCAAAAGAAACGCTTTCACATTGTTTCCCCTGCTCCCTTCCTCCACACAAGTGGTCAAAAATAGGAGATCTTTTTGTCGCCAGTATGAATAGCACTGTAGAGAAAGCAAGCCATCAGTACTTCGGTTTCATGGTGCCGGCGGCATATTTGTTTTCCTAGACTGCTTTCTCATTTTTGTCAGCGGCACCACTAACATTCTTCGGCCACCTCTTTTCACCATCTCCCAGAACCCTAATTTCTTCATCTGTAAAGTAGAAGTGGTGCTATCTACCTAAGAATGTTGTTTTGAGAATTTAATGAGATCATATTCATTAAATGTCTAGCACAATGCTTGGCACATAATATGTGCTCAGTAAATTTTTGGGGGGGTGAGGGGATACATGCAACGTATTTATTTTTTCAGTGCAAATAGAAGTATTTGTGCCTTCTCTGGATGTTCTGGATGCTTTTAGTCGTATTAAGACTGTGGGCTTGTTTTATTTTTCTTTAGATTGGCAGTTTCTTTTTCTTTTATTTGTTTCTTTATTTTATTTACTAGAATGGCAGTTTCTTAAGCCAACCTTTGATTCTATCCAGAAAGAGGGCTTGCTTTGGAAATAAGTAAATTCTTCTTTTATCTTTGCTAGTCTTATTTTGTTTCTTTCCTCTTGTTGAATATAAATTGTTTTGCTTGTGTAGGGTAAGTATTTTAGTTATCCAACAGCCCCTTTATTTATTTATTTTTTAAGATTTATTTATTTGAGAGAGAGAGAGCGAGCCAGTGAGCATTGGGGGGGGGTGCAGAGGGACAGAAGCAGACTTCCCACTGAGAGTGGAGCCCAACGCAGGGCTCGATCTCACGACCCTGAGATCATGACCCCGCGATCATGACCTGAGCCGAAACCAAGAGTTGGACACTTAACCAATGGATCCACCTAGGCGCCCCTGCGACAGCCCCTCTATTATCTCTTACAGTTCTGTGGGTTGACCTGATGCAGCTAAGCAATTCTGCTGGCCTTGCTTTGGCTCTCCTATGCTGTTGCAGTCAGATGGCACCTGGGGCTGGAACAGCCAAAGTGGCTTCACTCCTATATGTGTGGTGCTTTTGTGAAGGCTGGAATCCCCACCTGCCTCCCCTTCCTTCCCTCCATCCCCCCACACCCCTGTAGTCTCTCTGCATGGCTCGCTTGGCTGTCTGTATGGGGCAACACAGGGAGTAGTAGTGCCAAGCCTTCTTAAGACTCACGGCTGGAAGAGCACCGTCTTACTTCTGCCTTCCATTGGTTAAAGCCGGTCCTGGGGCCAGCCCTGATTTAGCGGGGAGGGGCCTGCCCGAGGGTGTGAATACTGAGGGGCTGTCTTTGGAGACTGGCTGCCCAGTAGGTAATAGCCTAACTCTTGACTGGTTTGCTTACTATTTAGTTCACCTTGTCCCCAAGGGAATGCATTGTTTCATTACCAACTGGAGTTAACGCTCTGTGTTCTTCAACTTAAAATCTTCCGAGGTTAAACTAGCAAATTGTTGTAAAAAGGGAATACTAGTGTAGAGCAAGGAAAAATAACATCCTTCAAGTCACTCAACTACTGCATCATGTAATTGATTTTTCAGTAAGAGGTTGCTCCTGGAGGTTAGATGTTTCCGTGAATTACAAATTGAAATGTTACCTGTTTTCAGTTCTTGGGCTCCGATTGTCAGTATCCGTGTGGGCATTTAGATCACTGTGTAGAAAATGCACTGAAAAAAAATAATGAATTTCCTCAAGCTCGCTCTTCTCTCTTTCTCCCATCCTCTGCAGTTCCTTTTGAAACAAATACAAAAGCGGAAATGGTCACAGCTTCCAATCCCACTCAGAATGATAAAAGAGATGGTTCAGAAGCTCAATTATTGAGCTCCTTTCCAGTGAAGGAACACTCTAGTGCAGTGGACTCAGCACCAGAGAAAAATGCTAGTGCTGCCTCGGTCCCTGATGCCCCCATCATTCTGAGCCCTCCGCAGACCTACACAGCTGATACATACCACCTGGTCTGGAGGGCGGGGAAGGATGGCGGACTGCCCATCAATGCCTATTTCGTGAAGTATCGAAAGGTAATGTCTTTTCATTTACCAGCTTTCTCTTTGCATGCCTTAACATTGTGTTGTGTAACCCATGCTTATTATCTTTGACATTTATGGAACAGCAGGAAACAGAACAGGAGTGTTCTAGGACTGTGAGTTTGGGAGAGCTATCCCAGCAGTCTTGCTGGATTTACCAGTCTTATAAAAGCAGTAAGAATAAAGTTTACATAATTTCCCCCAAAATAGGAATTCAAAGAGCCCAGTGACTTCCTGACATTTTTTATCAAACATTTTAACCACTTGGGTGTAAAGCTCTAGAAACCACTTTTTAAAAAGTCATCCCTTCCCTTTCTGAGATTAGTAAAATACAGTTTATTTAGCAAATAAAGCAGTTTCTTATTAGAAACCCCGAACAAGTCCTCTGGCGTAATCTCTGACGGTTATTTTTATTTCAAGTTGTCCTTCTTCATTGTATTGAAATCTGATGTTTGGTGATTTATTTGGGTGAACCTGATCCTCTCAGTTGATTTTTCAGTGTTTATCCTGCCAGAGGCTTGTATTAAAGCAAAATGAGAAAATCTGCTCTCTTTGTTTAATGAGACTAGTAAATAAACCAAAGATGCCCTCATATTTAAAATACTTTTCTTTGTCCAAGCCATTTTGGTACCCATCATTGAATAGTAATATTTTTAATATCTGGAAAAACTAACATGGTGATATTTGAAAGTTTATTCACTGTTTCTAACCTGATGATTCCAGGTGAAGAAACTTTCACTGGGATTCTTAACCCACACAAAAACTTCCATGTGATACTATTTCCTGGTTCCATTAACTAAGACACAGCAGATAGGATCTTTTTAAAATGTATTTCCTCTAATACATGTGGAAAGTGTCAAAACATGAAGAATGCTGAAAATAGATAATGGATAATTATAGAATTCATATGTGCATACATACTCTATTATATATTATCATTAATACAGATTATTATATACTTATTTTATGCTCCTCTTAGCCCGGTAAGAAAGGATAATTGTTTCCTTTACTAGTAAAGGAAGCAAACTCTGGGAGATCAGATAACTTGCTTGAGGCCGTAAGTTAATGGTAAGTAGCAGAACTAGGAGTTTTTTTATTCGTAAGAATTCCTAAGTTCTTGCTATAGGTCTCCTATTTTTTAGCATGAAGAGATATTATGTCTCTTTGACTTCCAAGGGTATATTTCATACCAAAATTCATCTGAAATTGATTTTCTCAAATTTGAATGGAAGGTTTTTGTGCCCTGAATCTTCTTTTCTTTCTTTTTTTTTTTTAATGGCTTATTTTCTCTTGAGTAGCTAGATGATGGTGTTGGCCTGGTGGGAAGCTGGCACACGGTTCGAGTCCCAGGAAGTGAAAATGAGCTCCATTTAACTGAACTGGAGCCCTCTAGTCTCTATGAAGTTTTGATGGTCGCAAGAAGTGCAGCAGGTGAAGGGCAGCCTGCCATGCTCACCTTCCGAACCAGCAAAGGTGAGTATCACCTTCCTTAAGAGGAGTGAGCTGGCTGACTTGATGTCACTTCATTAGTTAAGTGTCCTTTTGGGTCGTAGAGATTCTTATATATAAATTCACTAAATAATTTTATTATCGTACCTTTTTTGGCCATGCATGTTGTATTATTCCATCCCATCCAATGTTCTACAAATACTCATGAGAGTTTATGATACGTAAGGCATTAGGTAGGGTAGGTGATGCAGGGAAAACAAAGATGATCAAGACAAGACCCATCCTAATGGTGCTTCTGCTTTGCTAAGGAGGGTAAGACATATAGATAAATACCAACTACAAGGCAGGATTTCAGTTCTGCTAATATTTACTGAATGCCTTTTATGTGCTGGGCAGTATACAAAATCAACAAAACTCCTTGCCCTCATGGAGCTCACATTCTAGTTGGGAGAGACTTACACCTAAGTTATAAGTACATTAAAAAGTGATGCATGCTGATAAGAGAAATAAATTAGGGGATGGATATAGGAAGTGGATGGGGTAGCAGTTGACACAATTTAAGCAAGGTGGCCAGAGAAGTCCTCAGTGAGCAGTCAACAGTGAGCAGAATGTCCAGGGTGAAGTAGAAAACCACATGGATATCTGGGGAAAGAACATCCCAGCTGATAGATTATTAAGTGCAGAGACCCCGGGGTAGGGTGTGCTTGATGTACCCTAGACACACTGAGGGGGCCACTGTGACAGAAGCAAAGTGAGGATGCTGTAGGGGAGAAAGCTCAGGGAGATGACAGAGTGGCCAAACCACATGGTGCCTTGTCGACCCTGCAAGGACATTGACTTTGACTCTGAGTGAGCTGGAAGCATTGCAAGGTTTGAGCTGAGTTGTGACACTGTCATACCCTACTGTATGTTTCAACGGGGGACTCCAGCTGTAGGGTAAGGATAGAGTGGAGGAGGGCAAAGGTGTCAGCAAAGAAGCCAAAAATATGACAAGTAAAAGACTTAGAAGAGGCCAGGGGAGTACAAAGAAAGGATGTTCTTTCTGTGGGGTAGCTTGTTGAGGGTAGGCTTGATTGAAAAGATGCCATTATAGCTTAGGCATAAATGGACGAAAAGACCAGTGAGTAGAGAGGGGAACGGGACAGAGGAGTATTTTAGTATGGCACGAAAATAAAAAGGAGGTATGATCGAGAATAAATTTATTGGCTTTTGGAAAAGACCCTTTCATACTAATTATTGAGTCTAGCTAGAAAAATAATGAATATTTCTTATTTGAACTGTATTTTTTTCTTTTTTTTTCTTATTTGAACTGTATTTTGAGTTTTCATAATTAGTCCACAGTTGTTTATAGAATCTGACCTATAAATACTGAATAATAAGCATGTATTTCAGTTTTAAAACAATAATCACTCATTTTCACTTTTTGCCTCTTGGAATTTTAAAACTCAACATAATAATTTTCCCATAAAGAAACAGAAGCTCTTTAAGCATGAATTTTATGTTTTAGAATTAAGAAATAGGTAGAAGAAAAATGGGTGGATCGTTTGAAAGCCTTTACTCTAGTCATTTGGCTTTTTTCACTGTGGTGTTTATTCTCTGTGTAAATGAAAGTTAGCCTGGTGAAGAAAGACACCTTTTAGTTTTCCCTTAAAGCTACTAGAAAAAGACAAAGTAATTTTTCAAGTTCAATTCCTCAGATGAGCTAAGTATTTGCAATGTAGGTCTTAAATTTAGACACTGTAACAGAGAAGCTCTTATATCTATATACCAGTTGAGTTTTATAGTATCTTTTCTTACTCTATATATACACAGAAGTTTATGTTGCATTAGATGAGTGTACGTCTTCTAACTTTTCCAGAGAAAACAACCTCGTCAAAAAACACGCAGGCTTCCTCTCCCCCCATGGGCATCCCTCGGCGCCCTGTTGTTTCAGAGGCTGTGGACAATTTTGGAGTGGTCCTTACAGATTCCTCTAGGCATAGTGGAGGTAAAGTGGAGAGTCTTCATTTTATTGATTTTGTTTGTTTACCAATGTAACTGACATGTTTCAAATTATTGGAGGGATGGAGTGAGAGAGGGTATTTGATTATCATTCAGATTATAGCCTACAATATAGCTCTTCCAGGTCCTATTTCAACCATTTTTTAATGCCCTCTACTCAGATCTTGGTAACTCGGTGTCATGATTGGTATTTAAGGTAATAAACACAGATTCAAAAGGTTCTGATACTAAGGTTTTATAACTCATAAAAAGGATTTTTCTGTTTTTCTCTCTGGCTAGGAAACCAAATTTATACTTTGACTTTTTTTTTTCTTTTTTGGTGACTTATCAAAATGTATGGTGGTACCTATAGTAAGGTTTAGTTTTTTTTTTTTAAAGATTTTATTTATTTATTTGAGACAGAGAGAATGAGAGAGAGAGAGCATGAGAGGGAGGAGGGTCAGAGGGAGAAGCAGACTCCCTGCCGAGCAGGGAGCCCGATGCGGGACTCGATCCCGGGACTCGAGGATCATGACCTGAGCCGAAGGCAGTCTCTTAACCGACTGAGCCACCCAGGCGCCCAGTAAGGTTTAGTTTTTTTGACCAAACGATTACATGCCATACTGTTTTATTGCTATATCTTATCAGTGTCATACTCCATTTTACTGCTGTATCATGCCAATTGTATGGTTTTAATTTTTAATTTTTTAAAGATTCACTTATTTATTTTAGAGAAGGGGAGGGGCAGAGCAGGAGAGAGAGGGACGAGCAGACTCTCCGCTGAGTGCAGAGCCCAATGCGGGGCTCGATCTCAAGACCCTGAGATATGACCTGAGTCGAAACCAAGACTTGGATGCTTGACCAGTTGAGTCACCCAGGTGCCCCCCAACTGAGTGGTTTTTAGATGTCATAGCAATACAGTTTTCAAATGACTTCTTTTTAGTATTTAAATTTCACATTATCAATTCTGCAATTACAGCATAATGTAACTTTATGTGACTGTGTTAATAGGTGTTAGGAGGACATCTAGGGAGGGCTTAAAATTTCATTGCTCTGAGAATGTTCAAGCTTCTCTTCCCTATTTTTACAGTCTTTCATGAATTGGTCTCAGACAAAAGCAAGTCATAACATTTGAACACCTTCTGGAACCCCTCTGCTTCTTCAGTGTCATGAGCCTCTTCTGCTTGAGTACTTTCACCTCTGAGGAGCAGTTGAGCTACCTGAAGCAGATTACTTACACGGGTATCAGCTTTATCTGAATAAAGCTGCCCTCTGAAAAACAAAAACCTTATGATTTGTTTAACATACTCTGGTAGATAGGGACTAAATGCTGTTGCAGCGGAGGTAAAGTAAGTCTTGCCTTCAGGGGGTTTAGAGCATAGAGGATGACCTAGACAATAAGTCAATAACCATATAGGGGGTAATATAGACAAATGAACCCATGATAATGATTTGGATTCATTATGCCTGAGAGTCTACCCTCAGTGTTAATGGGATCACAAGAGGATTATGTAGAGGAGGCAGGTAGTGGTTAAGAGAGGCTCCCTCAGCTAAGCCTCGAAGACAGGACCGCTGTGAAGACAAGAATGGATGAAGGAACAGGAAAAGAAGTTCTAGGGAAAGACAGCTCCTATGCAAAGAGATGGATGATGGACATGTTGCATTTCATTTAGAGGTTTGGAGGTTAGAGAATTGGTTTGGTTTGACTGGTTGCCGTGGGGAGTGACGCCAGAGTGGGGGGAGGCAGGTGGGTACCTTGTATGATGTACTTCCAATTTCAGCCTTTCCCTGAAAGCTATGAAGAACTCTAAAGAACTTTAAGGAGGGGGAAAAGGAGAATGGCTGAAGATGATGCTAGAGAAATAATGGGTGGAATGACAGTGTAGATGGAGAGGGACAAAGGGAATTGAATCCATACTGAATGAAAGGGAGAAATGGGGTGACTCTGGGCTGGGGTGGCCAGGGACCATTTACCAAGATAGGTAATCAGGATTTTTAGGGGCAGGTTATGGATTCAGTTCTGGAAGTTTGGAGTTATCTGGGCAGATATAGCTGTTAAGAAGTGATTTCTTGAATCTTCCCCACAACCTGATGAGGGAGATAGCCTATCAGTTTTACAGATTAGGAAACTGGAGCTCATGGAGGTCATACAGCTTTGCCTGAGGTCATCCAGCAGGCATCCAGCAGTTCTTCACATTTGGATTTTTAAACTCCAGCTTGTCTTTGTTTTATGTCACATGCTCTTTCTTTTAGATCTTGAAGATTCTCCTCTGTAGAGATTGTTTTCCCTAATAACCTTTTTCTATTTGATCTGTGGTGTGTGTTTTTTGATGAGTTTTAACCTTCTGTGAATCAGTTTAAGGAAGTTGTTGGTTATCTAGAACCAAAAAAGAGATTCACTAACAGTTCTATTCATTCTGTTTCCATTGCTTTCTAACTTGAAAGGAATACAGTAAGTATCATTCAAAAGTTGCCTGCTTTGAACGTTTTCCTCTTTTTACCCATTATGCAATTTGTTTTTAGAATGCCACCATTTTCTCCATACAGGTACCATAAATGGCAACACCATTGTGTTCTTCCCTATGTGTTTGTGTTCGGGCTAAAGAGATGTTGAGACAAGAGTGGTCTTGCTTAAGGAATGTGGCACAGGCTAGACAGACAGGGCTCCCTTAGCATAACCACGGCCCGGAGCTGGTCCTCCTCCTTCAGCTCTGGACACTTGATTGTTAGCCAGCCCAAAGATAGTATCCTGAGACCCAGCTCACTTGTACAAAATTCACAGGGGATGGATGTAAACCAGAATGGTGATTAACTGATTTGTACCGTAACCGTCGCACAGACCAGATTGTTTCTATCAGCATTCTTCCCTTGGAGGAACCAAGTGGGAAGCCAGTTATAACCACAAGATCGCTTGGTTAGCAAGAAGCATTAGGTACATGGTTTAAATGGTGGATGGACCTACTCCTGATGTTTCTACCTGCCATGGGACTCTAGACTCTTGTGGGCTAGGACATCCCCTCCCCTTGGCAGTGCGAAACTGCTAGACATTGGTTCTCTCATCCCCTTTTTCTGATCAGGTGGATCATTTAATTGCTGAGAGCACTTTTCTTTGTTTAACTACATACCCTGTCTTCTTGCTTTCATCCTGCGCAGCATTCTCCCTTCCCATTAATATCCCTGTTGATTTATTAGTCAAATTTTCTCTCTCTCTCTCTCTACTGCTTGCAGTCTGTTTTCTGGGAGTAGCATTCCTCTAGGCTTGAGGTGTGTTAAGATACGCTATGATAGCAATAGCTAATAATCTGTAGATCATTTGCTGAATGTGTTTTATGTAGCTTGGATGGATAAAGAAAAACATTTAAACAAAATAACACCAAATTTTGAACATTTACTGTAACTTATAACCACATTCAGACTTGAGGCACCGAGGAATAATTACTTATACACTGTTGAGCTATGAATCCAAAGTAGCATGGTCACTATTCTCATTACCATTAACTTTCAGTTTTTTAGAGCTGATTCTCAAGTTTATAGATTATCTTGCTTTTCCTTCCTCTTATTTCCTGTTTTTGGCCATTGCATTGCCCGTTAGCTTTTGACAGAGGGCAGGAAGATAGTCATAATATTATTAACTCTGGTAATAAGTTTGGTGACGAACCTTTAATGAAATGATCTTTGGGATTTATCCCTTTCAGTTTATTTGAGTTATTCTTGTCTCTGACACCATGGGTTATTGGAATGGATGTTTCCGTGTTTAGTTCCAGAGGCACCTGACCGGCCTACCATCTCCACGGCATCAGAGACCTCCGTCTATGTCACTTGGATTCCTCGGGCCAATGGGGGTTCTCCAATCACTGCCTTCAAGGTCGAATACAAACGGATGAGGACCAGTGATTGGCTGGTGGCAGCTGAAGATATCCCTCCTTCCAAACTTTCTGTGGAAGTTCGTAGCTTAGAGCCAGGTAGTAATATTCAAACATTTCCCTTTTTGCTGTCTGTGCTGACTTTATTATTTTTGTTGTTGTTGTTAAGATTTTATTTATTTATTTGAGAGAGAGAACATGAGAGTGAGAGAGATTGAGAGAATGAGTAGGGGGAGGGGCAGAGGGAGAAGTGGACTCCCCATGGAGCAGAGAGCCCGATGCAGGACTCCGGGATCATGACCCGAGCCAAAGGCAGATGCTCAACCGACTGAGCCACCCAGGTGCCCTGTGCTGACTTTAGATGCATATTTGTAATGATTTTGTATTCTTCTAATTGTTAAAGTAATAGGAGCCTGTTGTGTGAAAATTTGAAAGCAAAGAAACTAGAAAGAAGAGAATAAGTCACCCGAAGCCCACCCATCCAGAGATAAGCATTGTTTACACTTTGGTATATTTTTGGTAGCCTTTTTGTTTTTTAATACAAACTGGGATCATGCTGAAAATACTGTTTTGTGACCCCATTTTCCCTATGTTATATCATATGCATTTTCCAGTGTCATTAAAAATTCTTCAGAAACTCAGTTTTTTAATAACCATATATCTACTGTATAAGTATAGTATAATTTACTTAACCCATTCTTTTTTCTGGGTTTTGGATTATTTTTAATTGTCAATAACTTAGAGCGTTGCAGTGATATCTTTGTGTATAGGTGTTTTGCTATGATTACATGTTTGAAGAGGAAAATTGCTTGTTATTTGACTAAAATTGTTTGATCTAATGATGAATTGCAGCATAGTTATACTTAGTGCTTAGGCTTATGGAAACGAGAGAACACTTAATGCTTCTTTGCTCTCTAAGTTTTGTTTCAGCAGAAGGACCCCCCCAACCACCCCCCTGTCACCCCAGTATCTTGAGGCTGTATGCGGGAAGTTAAACCGCACAAGAGAAAAGCAGTAATCACAAATACACTTTTGTGGCTTTTATATGTTTAGGTTTCTTGACCATTTTGTTTATGGACGTTTAGATGTACTTAGCGGCAAATGCCTGTGTTTCTCTAAACAGGTAAAGAGAGGAGCCTGTAGGTATCATTGGGAGAAGGTGACAAGTTTTAAATGTGGGTGAAGCTAAATAGCATTCTATAGACAGAAAACGTCTTCAGAAGCCCAGTGGTCATTTCTGAGCCATCAGGAAACGTGCTCTAGGAGTCTAATTTATTCTTTAGATGCAGAGCTTCAGAAACTCACAATCCTTAGAGTTTTTTTTAAGTTCTTAGTATGTAATACAAATAAGTGCCTTCTGTTGTAGTTTAGATCTGCTCCTTCTTATCCTATTCTTGGTGAAATCAGAGTGTCATCTGCTGACACCCACAGAGCGCCCCTTCTGAAGTGTATTCGCCGTATTAAACTTCACTTCAGTTGTTTCTTTCAAGGGAAAAGAACCTAGTTTTGAGCACAGATACTTCAACTAATACTGTATTTGATGGTTATGACTTTAGAACATGACGGTAAAGAAAGTAAACGTGCTCTTTCCTGTTCTCCACCGACCCCTTCCGTGACAGACGTCATTAATCTTTCGTGGCATTGTCTCCCGGTGACTCCTCATAAGCTCTTGGAATCTGGATCATCATGAACATCCACTGCCATTGGCTGGCAAGTGGGTTGAAATCTGTTTACTGTATAGGCTTCAGAGGATGTGTTTGTTAGCGTAGAGACTGGAACGCAGTTGTCCTATTTTGACTGCCGTACCTTCAGCTGTCATATGGCCAAGTTTTTTAAAAACTGGTTTCTTTCCTCCCTCAAAAGGTTCAACGTACAAGTTTAGGGTCATTGCCATCAACCATTATGGTGAGAGTTTCCGGAGTTCGGCGTCTCGTCCTTATCAGGTGGCTGGGTTTCCCAATCGTTTTTCTAACCGTCCCATCACCGGGCCTCACATCGCCTACACCGAAGCTGTCAGTGATACTCAGATCATGCTGAAGTGGACGGTAAGTGGGACCTCTATTCTAAAGAGATGCTTTCTCATGTGGCCATGTTGACGATCGATTTACTAGTCTCATGACACGATATTATGAGTAGCAAATGTTTTTAATTTTTAAGTGTTTGGCTGTGTTAACAGTCGATTTACTATTCTGATGACATGATATTACGAATAGCAAATGTCTTTAGCTATTAAAATAGTTAAAATTTTCAATAGGAAAATTGAAGGGCACAGATATTTGTCTAAAAGCACATGTGATAAGTGGGGCAGGGTTAAAAATACACTTGTCTCCTCAGCTTTCATCCAAGTGTTAATTGCCCTTTCAAGATTTATTTATTCTTTTTTTAAAGATTTTATTTATTCATTTGACAGAGAGAGAGAGAGAGAGAGAGCACAAGCAGGGGGAGTGGCAGGCAGAGGGAGAGGGAGAAGCAGGCTCCCCACTGAGCAGAGAGCCCAACGTGGGACTCAATTCCAGGACCCCGGGATCATGACCTGAAGCCGAAGGCAGATGCGCAACCAACTGAGCCACCCAGGCGTCCCAAGATTTATTCATTTTGAACTAAATGTCCTTTTATGCCTTTGAACCTTATGAAATATACTACTTTATTTTTGCTCAGCCCAACAGAAAACTAAATGCTCTTAATACCTTTGACTACCTTTGAGTTAAATTCAAAATGGGCATCAAGGATGTTTGCAAAATGAAGCTAGAAAAATATCGCCGCACAGAGAAATGAATCTTCATGGCTGTGAAAGTTACATTTATTTTTGTCTTTGACAAGTCTTTGCTTCTCTTTTTTTTAGTACATTCCATCAAGTAACAATAATACTCCCATTCAAGGATTTTATATCTACTACCGGCCGACAGATAGTGATAATGACAGTGATTACAAGAGGGATGTGGTAGAAGGTAAGTCCCCCTGGCAAGCTGGAGTCCCAGTAAAGAGCTTTGGATGGAGAGGGTTTATAAGTATTATGAAAAACATCATCCCAGGTTAAGATAGAGAAGGCATGAAATGTTATGCACATTATTACTTTCACTTTTTCCCAAAGGAAGACCATTTTTCCAATTTAATATATGCAGTTTCTTATATTTCGGTTATAGAAACAGTTACCAAAGTATGGGGGAGATATGATTTTTCAGTAGTTCATCTGAAAAAGAATTTTGTTTTCTGTTTTATTTAAATAAATAGTAACCTGAGTATAAAAGTCACTTGCAACTTGTAGCTATATTTTTTTAAGATTTATTTATTTATTTTTCAGAGAGAGAGAGGGAGAGAGACACACACAAGCAGGGGGAGCGGCAGGCAGAAGGAAAAGCTGGCTCCCTGCGGAGCAAGGAGCCCAATGCGGGACTCAATCCCAGGGTCGTGGGATCATGACCTGCGCCGAAGGCAGACGCTTAACTGACTGAGCCACCCAGGCATCCCTTGTAGCTATATTTAAAAAAAATAATGTCTCAGTCCCCGTTTCATTGAAGTCTGTACTAGAACGATTGTATCTTGAGCATGTAATCCGCTTTTCGAGATGCCGAGAAATTGGAATATACATAGAGTAAAAACCAGCCAAGACAGTGAAAGGGTGTTGAAACCGCCTTTCCCCTGCATTTAAAATCTAATCCAGAACTTTGCATGTGGTCTGAAGGCTGCAGATGGTCTGGCTGGCCCCTGCCTACACCTTCTGCCAGTCTTGCGCACCTCTCCACACTCTCTCTGTGTCTCTTCCGTGACACACTGGCCCTCTGAGTTTCCTCGTGTGCACCAAGACTTCTCTTGCCTCAGGATGATGACACAGGGCACTTCCTGCTACCTCCTGTGTTCCTCTTCCAGTGTTTGATTGAGGTCATTCCACTTTTCTGTTGTGTGCTTAGATGTTACTTCTTCAGATCACCCCCACCACTGTAAATGAGATCCCTTAGTGTAATTTCTAACCGTGGCCTTTACTGTTCTGTTATCATAGACTTCATCACGGTTACTGTGTAAGAAGTGGGTGTGTCTGCGTATGTGTGTGGATATATGAAATTATTTACTTTGTCTCCCCTACCAAATATTAGCCTCCCTGTAGGCAAGGAGCCTTTGCTCCCAGGGAGACAGTGTTCGGGATTTATTGAATGAAGGAATGATTGGAGTCCAGAAAGAACAAGGGAATGTCTGGGGATGATGAGGCTGGAAAAGGGACTGTGAACAAGCAACATGACAGCTGTCTTCAAATACCGAATGACTGTTAAGTGGAGGAGAAACTCAGCCAGTTGGGGAGGGGCAGCTAAAAGGAAGTAGCATAAGGAAGACCCCTCCAACGCAGCGTTTTTAACAAAATAAGAAACTCCCCAATGTTGGAGGTGTTCAGTAGAAGCTGGATGCTTATTTCTTTCTTTTTTTTTTTAAGATTTTATTTATTTATTTGACAGAGACAGTGAGAGAGGGAACACAAGCAGGGGGAGTGGGAGAGGGAGAAGCAGGCTTCCCGCTGAGTAGGGAGCCCGATGCAGGGCTCGATCCCAGGACCCTGGGACCATGACCTGAGCTGAAGGCAGATGCTTAACGACTGAGCCACCCAGGCGCCCCTGGATGCTTATTTCTTGGTGATATCTTGGAAGGGGTTCTTGCTTTGGGAGGAAGGCTTCTTCCAAGGGTTTTTTGCACTCCAAGATTCTGACTCTTTGAACTGCTAACATCCTAAATGGATCGTGTCAGAAAATGGCCCTGGGCCAAGGTTATTTTCATATGACTTCTTGACATCAAATACTGCATATCGTTTTTGGTATAAGTAGCCTTATAATAAACTAGTTTAAATATGCTATATCAGGTTTCTTTAAATATTGTCACGTTCCTTTTGATGTTTATCCAGTGGAATTTCTTTTGTAAAGTAGTAAAAGGTCATCATCTGAGTTTTAATACCTGGCACATGGTAGGTGCTCAGTAAATATTTTTTGAATAAAAGAGTGATGATTTCTCTTCATCTGGAAAAGTAGGAAACAAATCAGTTTCTAAAATCTGCTTTAAACATGAAGAATTGAGGAAATGAAGTAAGAGACTTGTTAGTGGCCAAATATTCTGTGAAGTTAAGATAGTAGCTGTCTTAATAATGCAAGATATGTTAAGAAAAAAAAAAGAAGAAGAAGAAGGTAGCGGGAGGGGAAGAATGAAGCGGGGGAAATCGGAGGGGTGGACGAACCATGAGAGACGATGGACTCTGAAAAACAAACAGGGTTCTAGAGGGGAGGGGGGTGGGAGGATGGGTTAGCCTGGTGGTGGGTATTGAGGAGGGCACGTTCTGCATGGAGCACTGGGTGTTATGCACAAACAATGAATCGTGGAACACTTCATCTAGAACTAATGATGTAATGTATGGGGATTAACATAAGAATAAAAAAAAAAGATAGTAGCTGTCTTGAGGGAGAAGTGACCTGAGGAAGCACGGGGAGTACTTTTGGGGTACCAGTATTATTTCCTTTCTTGACCTCGGTATCAGTACCATGGGTACGTTCAGTTCATGAACTTCAGCAAACTGTTGGGTTATGGGCACTTTTCCATATGCACATTTCACTCTCTAGAAAGGCTATTCAAAAAGAAGAAATGGTAAGAGTTGTTAGTCACTGTTCTAGATTTGAGTCCTAGTTTTAGTTTAGCTGGGTTAGGAGAGCGGGGCTGTCAGACTTCTATTTTTAAACTCTTTTGACAAGGGTTAAACATTTGCTCTAAAACAGTTCTGAACAAGGTAAATGTAAGTAAAGCGAACACCTCGCTCTGTGTGTGTCTCCCTCTCGTCACTCTTTTCCCTACCTCTCCTGGTTCCACTCTCTAGAAATACCCACTGGTGACCAGTTTTTAAAGGATACTCTCTAGTTAAATCTTTGAACTTTTGCAAGCTTGGGGGATGTGAATATAGTGTGTGGAACTGGGAAATTAATTTACAGGAGCTTTTGTATCCACTAGTAGTGTCTGCAAATGTGAGTTTTGCCTTATGGTTCACAGAGAACTTGTTTATAAACTTGGTAGATGGAGCAGTTAGATGTTTAAGTGTGCTTCACTGTGCTGTGTAATTTGCTTATTCCTTATTTTCAAGTTTAGGCATTTGAAATTCTTTTTGTGGCAGTTTTAAACTATTGGCCTGTTCTCCCAAACCAAGGAACAGAAGTATTTACCCTTTGCACGTAACGTTCTCTTTAAAGTAAAGTTTTAGATTACTTATGTGTATTGACTCAGAATTGTTTAAGCTTTTGGGAAAAAATCTGAAACTCGATTACAGTGTTAAAGAATCTGCTAAGAGCAATGATATTAAGTTATCCTATCTTCTGAATTAAGTTCCACATTGGGATAAACTGTAAATGTTTCTGGCATACCAGTGCCTCTGTGTGATTTTTTTTTTTTAAGATTTTATTTATTTATTTATTAGAGAGAAACAGCATGAGAGGGGAGAGGGTTAGAGGGAGAAGCAGGCTTCCCACTGAGCCGGGAGCCCGATGTGGGACTCGATCCCAGGACTCTGGGATCATGACCTGAGCCACCCAGGCGCCCTCTGTGTGATATTTTTATCTTATAAAGTTAAGTTGAGTTTCAAATAAATCAAAGTATCAGGCATCCTAATCTTTAAGCCTGTTCCTTTGGTTTCTCACCTTTTCTAAAACATCCTTTGAGAAAAAAATTACCCATTTAAGCAAAGGATATGCTGGTTGGTTGACTTTCAACCTGATAATACTCTTAGTTGTCTTATTCATCAATGATCAGTAAAGACTCTTTCTCTCTGCTAGTGCTTCCTGTCATTTAGCCATTCGAAGAATTACCCTAATAGTGGAATATTAATCTAATAAGATTTGTGTTCTTTTAACAATTTTCTCTCATTTGTAACATACCAGAAGTGTAGTTTAATTCCATTTTGACTAGGACTCTGAAGGGAAAACTTCAAATCTAGTGTGGTAATTATTTGGGAGAATGTTTATAGTTAGGTGAGGGTAGGGCTGGGTGAGGAAATACCCAAGGACAGAGAAAAAATAGAAGTCTTTGAGAAAGTTTGTGGAATTTAGAAGTAGCTCTATTCCAGTCTTTGAGTCAAGGTTTTGAGTCAAGTTTATTGTAGGGTCCTCTTTACACTTATATAGAGGGCATAGAATTCCTTACTTCTCAAGCCTTTCAGAGTCCCTTGATCCTAGAACAAGCAGATTCTCTTCCATGTAAACTATGGGTCTTTATGAATGAGGGATTTTGTGATGGTGACCTGCAAAAGGGGTTGTGTTTCCGGTTTGGAGTATTTTTGTCTGTGTTGAATTAGAAAGGAACCTAGTGCTCTTGGTCCTGTCAGCCGAGTAGATTTGACTTGGATGCTTGGTTTGGCTTTGTTTTTCCTTCAATTAATTCTTAAATCAGTAGGTGTTATATAGTTGAGCTTCTAAGGAACTGTGGAAACGGTTTGAAGAGGTATTTTCTAAGAGGGATTAAAGGTGCTTGAAGAGTTAATTGAATCTGGCAGAAGTGTCCCTGTTTATTAAAGTTTGTCACATGCCCATGGAAGTAAAAATGGAGAGTGATTTATACAGGAGTGTTCAGTTGAAGAGCGTTTCTAAATGAAGCATTGGCCATGTGCCGTGGATAACAGAATCATTCTGTTAGAGATACTTGCGTGGCTTGGGGACCCTGACTCAAGGAACCCAGAGGTTTCTGTAGTAGATTCGGCTTTTTGATTGTTCTGAACCATTTATTCAGGCATGTGCTGAGCTGTCTGTTCACGTCACATCCAGTCCAGTGGGATTGAGAGTTTCTCTAAGACCTGTCTTGTAAATAAATGGTCACTTGTCCTGGGTAAGGCACCATTTGCTGATCTCATGTATAGTATTCCTTTCTGGTGGGCAGAGTGGATTGACTTGCTAGGCTAAAATGGGGCATCAGAAGACTGGAGGGTTTTTTTTTTCTTCACCTGTGCGTGAAGTTAACGTGCATTTTATGAAAGACTCACCACTAATTATTTATAACGAAACAGAGTATTAGTACCAATGCACAGGTATCGCTTTAATTCGGTGTACTTCTTGTCCTTGGTTTTGTGGCACATAACAGAAATGCTGTTTATCTGTGGTGCATTACTAAAATACTTCTATTAAGGACATTTTCATTGCACAGACTAACTCTACGGTGATATGTGCTGTTCCAACCTCTTTTTTTTTTTTTTTTTTAAGATTTTATTTATTTGCGAGAGAGAAAATGAGAGGGTCAGAGGGAGAAGCAGACTCCCTGCTAAGCAAGGAGCCGGATGCGGGACTCGATCCCGGGACTCCAGGATCATGACCTGAGCCAAAGGCAGTCGCTTAACCAACTGAGCCACCCAGGCGCCCTGTTCCAACCTCATTTTGAGATCACCCTTCAGGTCATACGATATGTAAAATCCTCATTTATTTTTCCTTTCTAGGTTCAAAGCAGTGGCACATGATTGGCCATCTGCAGCCAGAAACCTCCTACGATATTAAAATGCAGTGCTTCAACGAAGGGGGAGAAAGCGAGTTTAGCAATGTGATGATCTGCGAAACTAAAGGTAGGAGAGGAATGAGAGCTCGTGCTTTTTCCCCCGGATGGAACTGGAATTAAACTCTGCATTATTCCTTCTGACTCTTGATATGTTTACCTAAGGAAGCGTCTGCTCTGGACCATTTCCTAGGTGGAGGCATTAAGACCGTCCCAACAGAAAATAGAGAATGTTGGCTAGAGCACTTGTCTAAAACTTAGTTTACGTAAGCATCGATCATATTCATTAATTTCCGTGTGACGCCAAGTAAGTCACTTCCCTTCTTTTTTCTCTTCACGAAGAGAGTAGAAGTATTTGCTGAATAACTTCTGCAAATTAGAATGCTGCAAGAGTTAGAATACTTAAGAACAAAAATACAATTTTCAGGAAAAGTGCTTCATACGCTTAAAGTGGTTTCTTGCGTGACAGTTACGCATAACACTGTCTACTTCCTAAGTGCGGTGATTCAGTTCAGCATCAGCAGTGCGCTAATGCTAAATTGAAATTCTCAACTCTGCTGACATACGTAGATTGACTGTGAAGTATCTTCTGTTTTTAGGATGGTGGTGCTCCACGTCAATAATAGAAACAGCTAACGTGGCTATTTACAAACTGGTGTCCAGTCACAGTTAATCTGACAGAAAAAGGGACTGGGTTTTGTTTTTGTTTTTAAGATTTTTTATTTTTTATTTTTTTATTTTTATTTTTTAAAGATTTTATTTATTTATTTGAGAGAGATTGAATGAGAGACAGAGAGCAGGAGAGGGAGGAGGGTCAGAGGGAGAAGCAGACTCCCCACTGAGCAGGGAGCCCGATGCGGGACTCGATCCCGGGACTCCAGGATCATGACCTGAGCCGAAGGCAGTCGCTTAATCAACTGAGCCACCCAGGCGCCCAAGATTTTTTATTTATTCATTTAACAGAGATAGAGAGAGAGCACAAGTAGGCAGAGCGGCAGGCAGAGAGAGAGAGAGAAGCAGGTTCCCCACTGAAGCAGGGAGCCTGATGTGGGGCTTGATCCCAGGACCCTGGGATCATGACCTGAGCCGAAGGCAGACGCCTAACCGACTGAGCCACCCAGGTGCCCCAAAAAGGGACTGTTTTAGCTTGCATCTGTTTTAAAGAACAAGAGGAAATTTCCCAAAGTCCTCACCTTTCCCCACCCCCTGCTAGTCTCAGTGGCTAGTCTCAGTCACCCGCTTCCCAGACCATTCCCTGGAATAGAATGATTGATCAGGACCTACTCGAGTTGTGTGGGGTTTGAGCGGACAGCTGAATGAAATTGGGGCTCTGCTAGCGTGGGAGGAAAAGGCTGCTGAATGGGCCAGGCAGCCCTTTAGTGTCTGCTACAGGTGATTTTATGATGTCGATTTAACGATGAAGAAACTGAGGCTCAGAAGAATTGAATTGTAAAGAAAAGACATAGTTTCATCTTTTAATGCTAAGTTATGTGACTTTGCTGCAAAACCCACATACTAAATCTGCCTTTAAACATAGGTATATACACAGACCTTTAGATTTACTTTGATTAGTATATATTTGAGGGGCTTTTTGTTGTAGTCACTGTGATATATTAATGGACGTTTCTTACTTGCCTCTAGAGTGTTGTAATACTCGGGACAAAATTAAATAAAAATGAAATTTATCAACTCTGTCCCCAAGACATTTAAGAATCGAGCCAGGCCAAACACAGACAACAGTGTAATAACTGCATTGTTTAAATAGTATTATACCATAGCTGTGTCTATAAGAGTATGCCTCATTAATGGACTTTGCTGGGGAAGAAAAGGCTCTACCTACAGACTTTCAGGTCACTGACAAATGAAAACACCTCTTTAAAACATTAACCGTTTATATTGAATAACTTTCTAAAATGTGTGACACAATTCCCAGCCTGTTTAAAGAGAGAACGTAGGATACACAGTCTCTGCTTTTAAGAAACGAGTCAAGGTTCTTGTTATGAACAATGATTGTCATATCTTTAGTAATTCAGTAAGGTTTTCCAGGAATGATCGAGGTGTTGACACCAGCCATTTTCTCCTGCCCTTAAAGATCATAGACTGTCATGATTTTTCTGTAGTTCTTTGGTTTCTTATCTCACTTTTCTTGTTTCATGCTCTTAGCCTCTTCTTCTTCCACCCCCCTCCCCCTCCTCCTCCCTTCCTCCTCCCCTCTTCCTCCCCTCCTCTCCTCCTCCTCTTCTTCTTCCTAGTATTAGCTTTCTCTTCTTACTGATGTTGATGCATCTGTCTCACTCACCATCCACCACAGAAATTTTTCACTTTAGCAGAGACTGGCAAAATCATCAAGCTTGGTAGAATTATGAATAAATAAAGAGTAAATGAAGAGCGAATAAACCTGATGGACTTCCCCATGGGTAACCGTGATCTTTAATGTATGATCTGCAACATCTATTTTGCTTCAGAAACTTGTTTGTTTTCTTTAGAATTGGCAGGGACCTTAGAATTGTCTAATCCAACATACGACCTGAAGTAGGAATTTCCTTTAGCGTCTCTGCCAAGTATTCATCCACTTCTCAGTGTTGGAAACCTCTTTCCTTTGAAAACTGTCCTCTTCTTTATGGATTCCTACCCCTCTTCTGCATAAAGGTGCTAGAAATTTGAACCCCAACATAGTGTCTATTGAAGTAGAATTTTTTAAAGACCGCTCTGCTCCACTGGGTCGTTAGGAGCCATAACAGGAAATATAATATAATACCTAATAGTAACAAAATTGATTGAATACTGCCATGTGCCAGGCTCTGTTCTAAGTGCTTTCCATGATTAACTCGTTTACTCTTCATTCCAGCCTTACGATAGAGCTTTTATTCTTATCTCGAGTTCCCACATGCAGAAACTGGTTCCTGGAGGTTAAGGTCATGCAGCTAAGGATACGTGGTAGAACAGGATATGCACCTGGGCAGTCTGGTCCCAGAGAGCAAGCTGTCAGCCACTATGCTTTGCTGCTTTTCTATGGCATTTAAAGCATGAAGAATGTGTTATTTGAGGACAGAGAAAATGGGGTTTGAGTCCCACCTGTTATTAGCTTTTGTTGTCACTGTTTTCCAGAATATCAACAAATTGGATAAAAGAACCACATTTACATGGACTCCAGAGGTCATTGGTTTGGGAATGCTTAATATTAAGCATAAGGTTTTGGGGACTGTATATAATTGTTTGGTCCACAGTCATATCTTTAATCTCAATCACATAAAAGAGGCATAAAATATGTCACTTTGAGTCTTATTCAGCTCAAAGTGTGTCACATAGAAAGGAGTTTTCATCCCACCCATAAGTTGAAATACTGGGAGTTTTCTCCAAATACAGTTGAGCAGATAATCAGATAGCAGTTTGGGTTGGACTGAGGGCATTTGTTTCTCAGACTTTATGATTTCTCTAGAATTTGTGGACTGAGACTTTGGCACATCAGATTTTTAAACTTTTGAGCCCTCCTTGTGACTCATTGGTGGTCAGATCATCTCAGTAACAAGTGTAAACAGACTGGCTTGCATTCCTAACCAGACCTCCGTCAGAGAGTAAACCGTCTCATAGAGCCTGTATTCACTCTGACATCATGTTTTCCTTTATATGTCAACTAGTAAAACGCCTTCCTGGAGCTTCTGAGTATCCTGTCAAAGACTTGAGTACCCCTCCAAATTCTTCGGGAAGTGGACGAAACGTTGGGCCTGCAACCAGCCCCACCAGAAGCAGCGACATGTTGTATCTGATAGTTGGCTGCGTGCTAGGTGTGATGGTCCTCATTCTCATGGTTTTCATTGCGATGTGCCTCTGGAAGAACCGTCAGCAAAACACCATACAGAGTAAGCCATTTATCGATATTTCCTGGTCTTTTTCTAAAGATGGCCAGGAAAGTATCGTCAGGATAAATATGGATCTGTAATACTTCCATGGGTTAGTGTCACGGTATAAAGCACATCAGGCACTCTGCGGTCAGGGGAGGAGACTTTAAGACTGTTGTAGCTGTCAGCCAGAGGAAGTGGAGCATCCCATGAAATTGCCCAGTAGAAATAAACAGCAAAGCCCAAACCAGGCAGGTCTCTAAGTAAATAGCCGACTTTGTGCTGGGAAACTCTGGCTTTGTCAGACCACCAAAGAGCATGCGTTCTTGAAGCATGAGCTTTGGAAGTGTTGCTGGAATACCTCCGTATGGGTACAAGTCTTGGTAACAGGAATAGAAAAGGCTGGAAATGAGGGAAAGGAAAACTTTTCTAAGTTACTGTTACTGAATGACACAAATGAAGGTGACGTGGTCCTGTTTCAGTCCCTGATGTACCAATACTGCTCCAGCCTGGTCCCTATGTGTATCTAGTAATGGGAGTGATGGTGCCACATGGAAACAGATAACCTAGAACCCCTTTTCCCTCTTCTTCCCCTAGTTCTCTCCCCTCCCCTTCCCACCTTTCTTGTTCTCCCAGACAGGGGAATTGGAGCAAGCAGAGACTGTAGTCTTTGGTGGGAGGAGGTTTTTTTGGTTTCCCCTCTGTCCCCAGAATAAGAGAATCAAAGCTAATAGCTCAAGGGGGAAAAAGGTGATTTGTTTTTATTGAATTGGTGCTTTCTAGGAGATAGACAGGGAGAGAGGTGGTGATGATGGTGATGGTGCCAGGCTAAAAGGGTTGGAGAGATCATTTGATTGGTTTCGGTGCCATTGACTTTAATTGTGGGAGTGTGCACTGAATCGTTTAAAGGAAAGTGTTTCTCTGGTCGTCTGAGCAAGCTTAATCTGGTTGAGGTCGTTTTCCTCTGTGACTTGGTGATATGTTCAAAGATGGAAATTTATGGTAGTGATGTTCATTCAGTCATATTCAGAAGATACTCATTGACTGTCTTTGATGTGCCTGGCACTGTGTTAGACAATGGGGATACAGTGGTAAAAAAGTAAACCTGTCCCCTGCCCTGTCAGCTTATAGTTTAATGGAAAAGATAAGCAGGTAGGCTGACAGTAACTCACCTGTAAGAAGTTCAGTAATAGGAGGAAGGACACCTAATCCAGTCTTGGCTTGCTCTAATACCTTTGAAGAATTTACCAAAACTCTGCCAACAAGTCCTGTACAGTTTAGGTGCTGTATTTTCTAAGGGATATTGCACTTGTTCTAAATAAATCTAGCAAGTGTGCCTCTGGAAATTGGAATTTTGAGGCAACTATTTAAGTGCTTTTAATATAAGGAAATGGAATAATTAGCCTTTTGCCTTTAGTACCCCACAACTTCCGCATGGACTATGTTAATGAAGGAACTGATAGTCAGTGAACATATACACAACTCCATCCTTTCATTTAAAAGTGTTGTTTATTACTATTTAAAATATCCTACCTAATGTTTGCCTTTTGTTGTTGTTTTATTGTTTCTCTCGGCACTTTGAAGTGTGTGGGAGTTTAAACACTTTTTCTTAATGTTGCCAGTACTCAGATAGTTTCAACTTGCATGATATATTAATTCTCTTGAGTAATTTCTCTCTGGTTAATTTCTCTTCCCATTAACAAAGCCTTAATTAACTTAGAGTTCCTAGCTATCTCCACACAAGGGAAGAGCAGTAACTTTCTTAAAGCATATCTCATAATTAGACTTTAAGTGAACACATTTAAGGCATTTTATTTTAGTGTATTTGTAGTTTCTTAGGGGTTTATTAATAAAACTGCCTACACAAGAAGATTGTCTTTTTCTTTATCTTACTTTTTTTTCTTTTTTGTTCTCTCTTAACAGAATATGACCCTCCAGGATATCTCTGCCAGGGGTCAGATATTAATGGGCAGATGGTGGAATACACTACTCTGCCTGGCACAAATCGGATAAATGGGAATGTTCATGGAAGCTTCATAAGCAATGGAGGTCTCAGCAATGGCTGCTCCCATCTTCACCATAAAATCCCTAATGGAGTCAATGGAATAATGAATGGGAGCTTAAACGGAGGGCTTTACTCGGGGCATACAAGCTCACTAACCAGGACACATCTGGATTTTGAACATCCCCGTCACCTAGTAAATGTAAGAGACCTAATTATAAATACAGCCTCCCTATGCCCCATGGTGCCAGGGAGCAAGAACAGGGTCAGCCTACTTGGCCTTTGTCAACACAGCAATCTCATGGGTTTATTAGGCTGGAAATACTATGTATTACTGGCAACCCCTTGATCCAGAGTAATCTTTGTAAGCTTTCTATTGTCAGGTGATAGTTACGTTCATCAGTTTGGTTTATGTTTTAAAATTATTTCACAGTGAAAGTGGAATACCAGTAACGAACTGGCTGGAAGTTATTCTTGAGAGATGGAAATCCCATTAGGCGTAGAGTGGACCCAGTACTTTAAATTTGCCTTATTAAGAGCAGAGTCTGAAAACTCGTATGCTTTAGCGGAGTCAGGCAGATCGTGAAATTGAGCAAAACAAGTTGGGAATGAGACAGAAGCAGTGGCGGCGATAACAATCTGGAGAGCGCCAGCTACAACTCAGTCCAGTTATTGGCACGCAGGACTGAGGGTCCGGGGTTACCGGGTTTTCTGATTTTTTCAAAACATCTTGTAAATCTAGGTGCAATTGCCAGATTTTTTACGTTGGCAACTGATTGCAATTCTTGAAAGCATTGCGGAGGCCACGTGGAACCTGTCTGCAGGCCACCAGATTGTGACTTCCAACCTATAGTGAGTTTCTTTTGTTAGTTGTGTCCAACGTGTGGTAGGGGTGTTGCCTGTAAGATTTTTGCCTTTTATTTATTTATTTATTTATATTTTTTATTTTTTTTAAAAGATTTATTTGAGAGAGAGAGAGAGAGAAGGAGGGAGAGAAAGTGCAGGGGCAGAGGGAGAGGGAGTCCAAGCAGACTCTGCACCAAGTGCAGAGCCTGACGCGGGGCTCAATCTCACCGCCCTGAGATCATGACCTGGGCCGAAACCAAGAGTTGGATGCTTCACCGAATGCACCACGCAGGCGCCCTGGGATTTTTGCCTTTTATAATATTAGAGTTCTTTAGCCCGAAGGAGTGATTGATACACCTTGAAAAATACTTTATTTCACGGATAACTCAGTGATATAGTTTAATTTTTGAAATGGGAATAGAATGACTAGCGTATTTTATATTTATGTTGGTTAGAGGTTCTCTGCGTTAGGAAGTTTCATTTATTACATTGTTTGGATGTGCATCCACGTTATTTTTCAATCAGATGGGTGATATGTTTAGTTGCACTCATTGTGCAACTAAGCACTCATTGAAGTTTTTGTCATTGTTCTGATTACAGATAAATTTGCCATAACCCACGAGGTGCTAAAATTTGAAAAGGTTTTGAGTTTTTCATCCTCAACTTCAACAAAGATTTATTAAAATATTACATTGGGAGAACAAAACTATAATATATATTTGTATCTTAAAGCTGGACATCTAATGGGTTTTGTGTGATCTAGTTTTAGTGTATTGTAGAAAAATACCTAATTTGCTTGAGTGCATCTCGTTACCAAAAGAGAATAATGATTTCATTATTTTATGTGGAAAGACATGGCTCATATTCAGACTTTGTAAACTTTTTTGGTCACCATTCCTAGTCCAAACTACTAACATTGTCCAAGAAACAAAAGGAGAAAACACTAAGGTTTGAATAGCACATGCTATTTCCATAAGAAGAAAAAAAATAAATCTGATGTTTGAGGATTTGGAACAGCAGTTTGGGTTTTTTGAACAATGAATTGCTATTTAAATAATGGTTGCCCCTTTAGGTGTACAATTTTAGAGGCTATCATCTGTGGTTTTTACTCACTAGTTTTCTTGTCTTTTCTGGGTGGGAGGAAATGGGGAAATTTTCAAAATACTGGCGATCATAAAAATCATCGAGTTAACTTTGATATGTTTAGTGATTCAACTAATCACATTACCCCGTAGGTTAACTTCATTTTGTGAAGTTTGGAGCTTATGGAGCTTATGCTCAAAGACTGAACATAGCAGAGGATATTCTTTCTCGCAATGTTTTCTTAAAAATTCCTGTTGCTAGTTGGATCAGGAATGTTGAGAGACGTTTTCAGTGCTTTTGGTTTGCTTAGATTCTGGCTGTTGTTATGAGATGAATGGAAATGGAAAGTATTCTGGGAAAAACAATTGCCTGAACTTTCTTTAACCTTGAAGAACTGCTCTGGGTTTGGGTGCAGTGTGACAACCTCTCCCACCCTTATCAGACTCAGTTCTGCTGTTTTTCATCTGAAAGCAGAATTTTTACTCTGACCAAAAGCTGGTTCAATTCTGAATATCAGTTGTGAAGAAATCTTGCCATTGTATATGTCAAGCAAGCGTTTTACAATGAGGTATGTGTTAATCTGGGCATTTTTCTTAATTGCCGGGCAGTTTCCGCCAAAAGCAACATCAAAATATTAATCCTCCCCTCCAAGTCATTGCTGGCTGAGAATCTACTCCATCTGGAAAAATAAAACATGTTTTAAAACTTAGTGTAGTCAAGTGAACAGACCTAATTGAAATAATTACAGGAAAATGAAGATGGGTTTATCTTGTGACATCATTCAAACAGATTTCCACCCTGTTTCTCCAACTGGCATCACGTAAAATTCTTCTCTGACTGCTAGAAAAGTAAAAATGAACAGGAGGTTCTAATGTACGGTGCATTTGGGGCCCAGTAGATTTGAACCACTGAAACGGAAGTGACTAAATTTCTCCATTTCTTTGGCTCCTTTCAGGACAAAAATACATGGAAAAAAAAAACCATGGCCGGCAGTTTGTAGAGTGTAGTTTCAGTGTTGTATGGAACTCATTTGTAACTATTGGTAAGGAATGATAAGCATAACCTTGTTGGAGGGGTTGGTTAAAATACACCGTGTAGGGCGCCTGGGTGGCTCAGTCGGTTAAGCGACTGCCTTCGGCTCAGGTCGTGATCCTGGAGTCCCGGGATCGAGTCCCGCATCGGGCTCCCTGCTCGGCAGGGAGTCTGCTTCTCCCTCTGACCCTCCTCCCTCTCATGCTCTCTGTCTCTCATTCTCTCTCTCGCAAATAAATAAAATCTTTAAAAAAAATAAAAATAAAATACACCGTGTAGCCGTTCATCATTGGCCTGGCTTTTCCGTTTGGGGCTATTTGGTTATGAGTCTGTGGTTCCTTCACAATGTGTGTTTCTCTTTCTCCCTGTACTTCCGTCCTGACCAGGGTGGTGCAATGTACACAGCAGTACCTCGGATGGACCCGTCGGAGTGCGTTAGCTGTCGAAACTGTCGGAACAATAACAGGTACATGGCTCTGTTTGCAAGGGTTGTTGGGAATACAGTGTAGGACTCTTCTTTTGCCCCCTTCACCTAAGGAAATTCTTTTTTTTTTTTTTTTTTAAGATTTTATTTATTCATTTGAGACAGAGAGAATGAGAGACAGAGAGCATGAGAGGGAGGAGGGTCAGAGGGAGAAGCAGACTCCCTGCCGAGCAGGGAGCCCGATGCGGGACTCGATCCCGGGACTCCAGGATCATGACCTGAGCCGAAGGCAGTCGCTTAACCGACTGAGCCACCCAGGCGCCCCACCTAAGGAAATTCTTGACGTTTACGTACGCTATAAATCTCAGAATATGGAGACTTAAGTGTAGGGCTGTTACTAATTTTTTAGCCCTGCTTTACAATTTTCACCTTTCTGGGCCTTGGGGTCTTGAGATAGATGGACAATATTAAAGACGTGTTTCTCACTGAGATGTTATTAAAAGGTTTGATGTTTCTGAAATCTTTAGAGTCATTTCTATATACAGACTTTGTCTTTTCTCACCTGTTCTTTTCCGCTCTGTGTTATGAATGAGAGCACGTTTGAATGTTAGGGGACAAACCCTGTGTATAAAGTAATGTGTTTTCATGGTAATATTACTGAAATTTTCCTACTGGATTATTCAGTACTTTTTTTTTTTTTTAATTCTTAAAACCTTGCAATAACTAAGTAGCAAAATCTTTTTTTCCCCTTTCTTTTCATTTGGGGGGGGGTTTAAAAAAATTGTAAGAGGCATATGTACTCACGGTATTTCAAACAAGATAGGAATATGTAGAGTAACATGTAGAGTAATGTGTAGAGTAACAATTTTGACAATATCCAGGAAACTTTCAGGCTGCCTCTATATATAGTAACTCCAAAAGATTATCAGATTTTCCGTTGTATTAAAGTTATGTCCATCAGAAACCTT
Organism: Leptonychotes weddellii; assembly: GCF_054177405.1. Taxonomy (NCBI): domain Eukaryota; kingdom Metazoa; phylum Chordata; class Mammalia; order Carnivora; family Phocidae; genus Leptonychotes; species Leptonychotes weddellii. The sequence continues at coordinate 76,287,199 of NC_138379.1, forward strand.
CGTTCTTTTTCTCCCGGTAACAATGGTATTGGGTGACATGGTCCCAGAAGCCCTGCCCAGCTCTAAAACTCTACAATTTAACAACTGTGTTAGAGTTAGTACATTAAATAATGAGTATGACTGGAGTTTGGATATTTCATTATTGAAATGGGGGTGGGACCTATATTTTTTAAATCAATTACAAGGTTAAGAGTTGTGTCTGGAAGTTAACAAAACCAGAACTTGGAAGTGGCCAGTCGACTAATCAACTATAGACTTGGCAATACATTGCTCAGCATGTGTTTTGAGAGTTTCAGAGCAAAAGCAATAAATCTTCCTGGAAATTTGTCCTTATCATTTACTTAGCCCATCTTAGGGTGTCTGTGTTAGCAAGAGCCATCTGCCTATTTTGTGTACTAAGATTGTTTGTTACATTTTTTAAATTCTGTCTGACCTAGCTACATTTTAAGATGTTTATAACATTGAAGCCACATTTTTTGTCCTGAGCTGGTTGTAGGCTTTACCACATTTTGTTAGGAACATGCTAAAGATGCTTCATACACCTGGTAAGTAATCAAATAAACTTAATTAAAACGAATGGTATTGCCTAAAAACGTAATACATTTTCTTTTGTGATTCTTGTGGCCATCAGTAGATCTCAATTCAACATTGGCATTAAAGCGATGTTGCAAGAGAACCTCTGGCTTGAGAATAAGTAGACAGACATAGGCTTTGCCACTGCTTAAATCCGTGATCTTGGGAAAGTTATATAATCTCTCTGTGGCTATTTTCTTATCCGAAAAATGGAAAATTGCCCTAGGAAATGTAAAATCATCCCAACATAGTTTGATGATAGATTTTGGTAATTTGCTGCTAATCACGTCTTTATGATGAAGTTATCATCCTGGTTACCAATAAGACATCCCATTTCCTTAAAAGAATTTTTATGACCGGTATGTACCATCTTGCATTCAGGGCCATTTGTATATTTGTGTGAGTGAATGTGTGTGTGAGTGAGTATATGTGTATAGTGTTGGGGGCTTTTGTTGTACTTGTTTTGTTTTGTTTTTTTTTTCCCTTTAAGACAATGGACAATTATAGTTCTATTAATTTTTCAAGTTGATGACTTCTTGCATTTCATGTGTGGGGGTTTTACTTTTATCTGGGAACCTAGGTGCATTCTCTTTAGCCTGAGAAAATCAGCTTCTGTTTCTCTCTGGCTTAAATTTACTTCTTCCTACCTGAGAGTCTGCCTATTTAGGGCAAGTCTTGACTTGCCTGCATTGCCTCCAAGATTAGCCAGATGACTCACCTGGCTCCCAGGAGCCATTATGTGATTTTGATGCTTAGTGATTGGCCAGATAAATATCAGTAAGTACCTACCTTCAACTCTGGAAAATTGGAATCATTAAATTTAAAGCTTCTAACTCTTTTGACTTTGAAATTGAAAACAGGTATCTTTGCTTAAGATCCCCCAACTGGCAAAATTTATAATAAGCTTTGAATGCTGAGAGGTAGATATGCAAAATTTTAGTCAATTTACACTTTTAGAATATTGACATTATTAACAATACATTTGCATTTCCTAATGCCAGTTGAACTAATGTGCGCACAAAAAGAGACATAATTTCAGTTAAGTTATATAAGGGCTTACCTAAGGGTGAATACAGGCACACCTCATTTTATTGTGCTTTGCTTTATTGCACTTTGCAGATACTGTGTTTTTTGACAAATGGAAGACTTGTGGCCACCATGCATCAAGCAAGTCTGTTGGCCCCCATTTTCCAATAGCATTTGCTCACTTTGTGTCTCTTTCACATTTTGGTAACTCCTGCAGTATTTCAAACTTTTTCATTATTCTATCTGTTATAGTGACCTGATCAATGATTGAGACTCACTGAAAGCTCAGATGATGGTTAGCATTTTTTAGCAATAATGTATTTTTTAATCAAGGTATATACATGTTGCTTTAGAGATAATGCTGTTGCATACTTTATAGACTAAAGTAGAGTGTTAACATAACTCTGTGTGCACTGGGAAACCAACAAATTCATTTGACTTGCTCTAGCAGGATATTTGCTTTATTGGCAGTGGTCTGGAAGCAAACCCCATTCTCCCCAAGGTATGCTGATAATGTGGTTCAGTGGTTGTCACACTTCAGCATATGTTAGAATCCCTTGGAGCAGTTGTGAAAACACAGATTACGAGGCTCTACCCTTAGAGTTTCTGATTCAGCAGGTGTAGGGTGGGGCCTGAGAATTTGGATTTCTGATGAATTCCTACTGATGCTGATGCTGATGCTGCTGGTCGTGGGACCATGTTTTAAGAACCACTGGAATAATTGGGCTGGTGAAGTACAAGTGCAGGGTAGCAGGATATAAAATGGAAAGCTGGACCGAGTTTATGTCACGGATCATCCTGTCACGGTTTAATAGTTTATTTAATAAACATTTGTTGGGCGCCTGCCACATACTGGGTGCTGGCCCAGGTCCCACCTCCAGAGAGCCCATAGTCTAATCGTAGGGATTCACAGCAGAGCTCCAAATACAGTGAGTAGGGTTTGAAGAAGCACGTTAAATCTTGTAGTTTTACGTTTAAGGAATGGAAAAAATCCCTATTGTTTCAATAATAAAGGTGCAGGAGGGATGTGAGATTTTGTGTGTGTGTGTTAATCAAGAGTGGGGGATATTGGTTAAATGTTGAAAAACAATGGGCTAATTGCATCATATTTCTCTGGAAGAATTTTGAGAAGAGGAGCCATGTATTTGAGAGATGGGTTTAGGCTTGATTAGCGGTAGCAGTACACAGGTGGGATTGCAGGGAGGAGACCAGTCTGATGGTTTCTATAACAAAGACCTTAGCTTTTGTGCAAGGAGTGGGGATAGAAAGGAAGGGATGAGGGAGGTTCTAGTGTGGGAATCTTTTTTGGGGGGGAGGGGCAGAGGGAGAGAGAGAGACAGAACCTCAATCACGCTCCCCTCTGAATGTGGAGCGTAATGTGGGGCTCTGTCTCACAGCCCTGAGATCATGACCTGAGCCGAAATCAAGAGTCAGATGCCTAACCAACTGAGCTACCCAGGTGCCCCTAGAGTGGGAATCTTTAGGACTTGGCCATTGTCTGGTAGGGATCTAGAAAAAAAGAAAGGCTCAAGATGAATAGAAAGTTTCAAGCATGGATGGCATAGTAATTGCCGTGGTAATAGTCATAGAAATAAGGAACTTAAGGGGCACCTGGGTGGTTCAGTCAGTAAAGCATCTGCCTTCAGCTCAGGTCATGATCCCGGGGTCCTGGGATCGAGCCCCACTTTGAGCTCCCCGCTCAGTGCAAAATCTGCTTATCCCTCTCCCTCTGCCCCCCACCCCCACTTGTGCTCGCTCACACTCTCTCTCAAATAAATAAATAAAATCTTGGAAAAAAGAAAGAAGGAACTTAATAAAGTGACATATTGAGGAAAGGTGATGGATTTGGTTTTGGGCATTTAGAGTTCTAAGTACCAGTTGGATATCTAAGCCAAGGAGACAGATGAAAATGCCGCTGTTGGGTTCAGGGGGTAGATTGGAACTATGAGACATACTTAGGAATTTGCATCTAAGTGATAAAACTTAAATATGGGTGGGATCACCAAGGGAGACAGTAGCTATGTCTGATTATTTTTAGTTATTTAAGGCATTGTTTTTGCCTTATTTCATAAATATTTAAAGTGATCAGACGTCCTTTTTATAAGGTGTTCTCTCTTTTATTATTTTTTGCTTATGGGCTTGAAATGTCCTCAAGGAGGGGTGCCTGAGTGGCTCAGTTGGTTAAGCATTCGATTCTTGGTTTCAGTTCAGGTCTTGATCTCAGCATCATGAGTTCAAGCCCCACATGCTGGGCTCCATGCTGGGTGTGGAGCCTACATTAAAATAATAATAATAATAATAATAATAACAACAACAACAAATAAAGCATCAGATTCTGTGCTGTTATTTGAAATGTCTTCGAGGAGATGATCCAAGGGTTGTGATAGCATAAGGAGAGTGAAAGGAAAAGGTGTTCATTTATTCATTCAGCAAACATTTGTTGAAAGTCTGTAGTGGGCCAGACACCCAGCTAGGTCCTGGAGGACAGTAAGCAAACCAGGCATTGTCCCTGCCTGGTTTGCTCACTATAAGTGAGGTTATAGTTTGATGGGGAGACATAACCTTTTTTCAAAATGATACAAATAAATCATAAAAGCGACATTTTGCTCTGAAACTCTGAAGAATTTGTAAAACTAGGTAAAAGAGAAGGGGATAGGTTTAAAACTTTCCAGGCAAAGACAAGGTACCATTTATGCAAAATCTGTAAAGCAGAATGCCAGAATCCAAACAGAGCTTCAGGAAGACTAATGTGGCAGGAACCAAGCAAGCGAAGGGGTCAGAGGTAAAAGGTGAGTGAAAGTAGGTCATACAGAGCCGTGGTGAGTCAGCAAGAGATTTTAAGTATGACAGTATTGTGCTAGAATATTCTGGATGGAGTTTGGAGAATAAATTGGATGGGGCAAGAGAGGATACAGGGGACCAGTGAGATGGCTGTTGCAATAGCTCAGAGGAGAAGCCGTGCCCTAGGACGGTTGCAGTAGACATGAAGAGAAGTAGATGAGTTTGCAAGATTTAGGAGGTGCCAATTAAAAAAAAAAAAAAAAAGACACGAGGGACTGGTTGAGGAGGCCAACGGGGCTATCTAGGTAACTGCGTGCAACCACTGAGCTAGGAATCACTGCAGGAGATGAGAAGAAACTGTTTACCCCTTGGCACACCCTTGGGAGTCATCCTTTTAGACCCCACATCAAACTCACCTTTACCCAGGGTGGCTCTCGTATTCCACAGATGCCTAAGAACTGAGGAAGTCTTGCTTAGGGCCTGCGCCTTCTGCAATCTTAGCTGCATAGTGTCCTGCCATGCCTTCTTGGGTTTAAACTTAAATGTATTTTGTAGAGTGGGCTCTTAAGAAACAAGTCAGTGCCAGCCTTAGACCCCTTTTATCATCCCCTCTGTTTTGGTAATAACGATCTGGAGAGAAAATGTTGCCTTTACTGTCTAAATTGGAGTACTGATGTGAAAATGTGAGAACAAGTAAGAGGGAAATGTACATTCCAGCATCTGTGGAGTTTTATTTGATTCTAGCGCTTTTGTGGCATGTTGTAAATGACTGCCTGCTTCACTGTATTCAGTTAATTTGAACGCTTTTCACGTTTTAAGAATGATATGTAATAGGTCACCATGGACAGCTAGAAAGAGGCATATAGAATGCAGCTTTGTGAGGAGCCAGACCCCTACACTAAAGACTTAATTGAGAAATCCTTGTGCATTTCAAGAATGTAACAGATTTTAATCAAATAAATCAAAAGCTATCTATCCTCCTTCTTCTCTTCTCCTCTCCTCAATTTAAAAGGCAGTGACACAGTTCTGGATATGTAATCAACTGGGGTTTGTCAGTTGCTTGGCTAGTTTAATGGGAAAGGATTGACGTTAAATCCTGCCTGTTTACTATCAGTCTTGATAATTTGTAAAAGAGTAGAGAGGACACTGATGGAATTCACAGACAAACGAACTGAGAGGTCCCATCAGGAAGGAACAAGAAATTAAGGGTCCTAAAGAGATTGGAAGTGGGCAGGAAGTATCCAAGTAAAAATCAGCTTGGAAATATGCATATAATCCATCTGGGAAAAAAAGCGCAAGCTATACATGGCTGATGGTCAAAAGGGGAAATCAAATTACTTAGTGCCTTAGGAAGCACAGATACCATGAATGATCTCCAAGGTTTTGCCTGATGACAACCTTGAAAGTCTATGTGTTGCTGGGCTTGGGGACACTCTTTCACCAACTTGGAACCTTCCACAGATGAAAATAGTGTGTAGAGATGAGCATGCAAACATTTTGTTATAGTACTAGTTCTTTCTGGCCTACGAGTTGAGCTACCCTGCTGGTTTGTTAAGTTTGTAAAAATGACTACTTGTTGAGTATGCCTAAATTCTTTCCTCCAGCAAGTGAATTTGTTATGACTCAATCCGTCTCCTGTGGCTGATCACATAGCTACTCCAGATCTAAGCCGTAAAAACTAAAGGCAGAAAACACACAAAATCTAAAACTTCGTTTCTTTTCCATCTGTGGTAATCTTGCCTAGTTCTCTAAGAAAAAAATTTCACAGCACTGTGTCTGGTTTTTAAAATTGCTCAGTACCGGGGTGCCTGGGTGGCTCAGTCGTTAAGCGTCTGCCTTCAGCTCAGGTCATGATCCCAGTGTCCTGGGATCGAGCCCCGCATCGGACTCCCTGCTCCGCAGAGAGCCTGCTTCTCCTTCTCCCACTCCCCCTTCTTGTGTTTCCTCTCTCGCTGTCTCTCTCTCTGTTAAGTAAATAAATAAAATCTTTTAAAAAAATAAATAAAGAATAAATAAAAATAAATAAAATTGCTCAGTACCTTCCTTTTGGGGAAGTTCTATATTTCCTACTTATAAGATGGGAGACCGAGGGCCTGTTGTCAGGGAGTCAGGTGGTTAGGATAGGATATTTTGTTTTTGTTTTTTGGTCTTTTATTTGTAAGCATGCGTGTGAACTTCTCATGTTCAGTAATGTACTCAGTCATTTATTGTCACCTATTATGTGACAATCACCAGTAAGCTAATTCCCAAAGGGCAGCTCCCATTCTGAGACTGGGGTCTTTGCATCCAATAAAGAGTATGCCATGAGAGTGGGGGACAGCCATGGCCATTGGGGAATGTCATCAGGGTTCTGTTGCATAGTAACTGATGAGCCTCCAAAAATAAGGGCTGGGCCAGCAAAATGACAGAGACACTGAGGCAAGAGGAAACAGAAGTGAGCTGAATATTAAAACAAACCACCACCAAGATGTGACCGTTTCAGAAGTCTCAAGAACATACTCATGAACATAAGTGTCACACATCCAAGAAATTCATGGATAGCCAGTCTTTGCCCCCTAGGGATAATGAAAAGAGGAAACTTAATGCACAATTTGTGCAGGTATCTAATCGGAGTAATTCGGTATGTAATCATGCTTAACAAATATCCAGCTGTGTATACAGAAATGGAACACTTCACTAGAAAATATTTCAGAGGTCCTAGATAATTTTGCTAGAATGTCCAAAATACATTTAGTCAAATACTAAAGGAACGTACTCATCCAAGCACAATTCTATGCCACTACTCCCATCTCTTGTTTCCTAGTGTGTGCTCTTCAGATGGTTGGTTCAAGAATATTATTTTTATGACACTGTAATAGTCATTTTTCCGTCTTACAGGTTTGTCAGGTCTTTCCTGTTAACTGAAAGATATCTTGGTAAACTAACAGGTCCCAGACCACCTGAATTCGTTTTAGCACACATTTTTGTATGTGGCAAGATGCCCAGAGTTCTATTTACTCAGTGTTTTTAAACTTAAAATTAAGAAAAGTAGTTTCATTGAGCCAGAGACAACTCCGTGAAAACCTTCATTCTACCTTAAGCCAATAATAACTGCAATTGAAGGGTTATTTGAGAAGCCTAAGGTAGTGAAATTACAAAGTCTTTGACTATATGAACTGTAAAATGTGCACTATAAGAGCATCTTGATGAATGTCAGATATTTGCAGATATACTCATTCGATCTGTTCTCTTTCACTGCCTATAGATTTGGGTCTTTATATTTTTTTTATGTGATTACCTGACAAGCTTTGGAAATTTTAGTTCAAGTATTAATCAGTAAAATTGTTCTCACATGCTAAATTCCTAATTCTATTCAGAACAGGTGTTATATTCCTTTTTTATTTTATTTTTTAAATTTATTTTATAAAGATTTTTATTTGAGAGAGAGTGAGTAAAGGAGAGAGAGAGAACATGACCAGGCGGAGGAGCAGAGGGAGAAGCAGACTCCCTGCTGAACAGGGAGCCCAGCACGGGGCTTGATCCCAAGACTCCAGGATCATGACCTGAGCCAAACGCAGACATTTAACCAGCTGAGCCATCCAGGCACCCTATTCCTTTTTTATATACTTTGCTCTCTATGCTGTGTCTTAGCACATAACCCATAAGTTGAAGCCATTTTTATGCCAACACATGTAGATACCTGGAATAGAACGGAATTATTTACATGTGGTTATCTAAATGGTTAATTCCTGATAATTAGGAGTTAGGATTTGGTGTACTAGAAAACTTTAAATCAGTTTGGTTTATCCTGTTGGAAAGTGGGTAATCTAACTCAAAGGAAGATCTTACTCTCAACACCGTTCTGTGAATTGAGAGTCACAATTCAGAACAAAAGTGAACAGTGACTGTCATCTCCTATTTCACTTAGCTGAAAAACAGATACCAAGAAATAGGGAATAGTAAAATTGTACTTTTTTTTTCTTGTTAAATATATGTCATTTATTTTAAAACATCTTGTGTATTTAATCTGTGTGTTTATTCCGACACAGAACAACCAGGTTATCATCCGTCATAGTTGGCCATGGCCCCTCTGTCTTGGCCATCCCTTCGGTCCTGCCCCACCCATGTGATTCACCTAGGTGCCTCAAACTCAGACTGTTAGGGCTGCCCTCACACTTCATTTAAAAATCTCATCCTTTGCTTTAAATGCAAGAAATGAACAGAAAAAAAGAAACTAAAAGGAAAGAAACAGAAGAATTTAAGGCTTCTTACTATCCGGTGAGTCTTCATTATTTTATCTTAACATGATGAAATTTCATTCATCTTCTATCTACCTAAACAAATTATTAATTTATAAAATTTTGTTTTTAGGGAACTTCCTTGGTTTTTCTAATACTGGCAAGTATTTTTTTGTTTTCCCTACAGTTTAAGCTTTGCTTCTTTTAAATGAAAACTTTTCTTTCTGACCTGATGACCCCTTTTGGTCTTTTAGGTTTCTGGGACCTCTGTGTGTGACTTCCAGATTCTTGCAGAGAAATGAGGCATCAAGCCAGAAGCTCAGTTAGTTTTACAGCATCACCGTCAGGAACTTTTTTTTTTTTTAAGGACCTGACTGTGTGTGCTGTATGTCTCACTGTTTTAAGAGCTTTCTCTGACACCGAGGACAGTCATTGCCTGCCCTCAAGGAGATTGAAGTTTAAGTCAGACAACTTTGAAACCAACAGATAAAAGGAAACCCAGACAACAGAGCCAGTATTGAACAAGGACGGAGATGACTACTACAGGGATACAAAAAGCTTCAGGGGTTATCTGATCATTCTCACTTTAATGGACATGTCTTACCTTAGTATTGGGCATTAACAAGGTATTACAAGGTATTTTCCAATTAGTTTAGTCATGGCTCCCTCTACCCCCCGATAGTGAATTTACTTGCTTAAGAAAAAGGATAGTAAAAAAAAAAAAATCTGATGTTTTCGAGGTCCTGCTGTGTGCCATGAACTATGTGCTTGGTGCTGGACATTATGACTTGAATCAGAGTCCCGTATATATCAGTACCACTTCCTAGACCATTTTTAACTCCATTCCTTCTCTAGGGTTTTGTGTTATTTTTGTCACAGGTTTTCATTCTACAAATAATTAAAATCCTCTATGACATTATAGTTCCTGTTTTTTGAAGTCAGTATGTATTCAGAATTCCTAACACTACCTTTCTTCTTGTTCCTTTCTGTATTTCCTTTCTTGCGTCTGCTGGCATTCATTTCCTTCAGCTTGAAAAACTGCCTCTGATATTTCTTATAATACAGATCTGATGGTCACAGATTCTCCCAGTGTTTTGGTCTGAAAATGCCTTCAGTTCATCTTCCTTTCTGAAGGACCCTTTTTGTAGTTTATTGAATTCCAGGCTGGCAGTTACTTTCTTTTTGTACTTTAACAGTGTTGCATTATTGCTTCTGTCCTTTCTGGTGAAGAATCATCTGTGCAGCTAGTACTGTTCCCTTTTAAAGTAATAATGTCTGTTTCTTCTGGCTGCTTTTACAATTTTCACATTGTATTTTGCTTTCAGCAGTTTAATTATTCCCATCCAAAAGTGTAATTGTCTTTGTATTTATTCTGCTTGGTGTTCATATGACTTCTCGAATCTGTGCTGGAGCTTTCATCAATTTTAGCAAATTCTTAGCCCTTATGTCTCCAAATATGACTTCTGTCCCATTCTCTTTTCTCTCCTTCAGAGAGACTCCAACTATATATATTTTTGAGCTTTTCGCTACACCTCACATGTCTTTTAAGCTTCCTTCTATATTTCCCATCCTTTTTGTTGTACTTCAGTCTGAATGGTGTGCAGTGCCTGCTTCATGTGCAGTGGACCTCTGTTCATTTGTGCCCAGTTAGCTCTTCACCCCATGTATTCAGTTCTCAATTTCAGTTATTCTACATTTTAGTATAGATATCCCAATAGTAAAGTCTAGGTCTCTGTTAAAATTCTTCGTCTTGTCATTGGTTTTCTTGAATATATGCATCCAGGTCTTTCAAAGTCTTTGCCTCCTAACTCAGTATATGCATCACTTATTTTTCTCTTGATATGCCTGGTAATTTTTTATGAATTCTGGGCATTGCATATAAAAACTCACAGAGGCTCTGGAGGAGGTTTTCTTCCTCCAGAGAAGGATTGGTTTTGGCAAGGGGCAAATCACTTTCATCCAATTAGGGATAGAGCTGTTTTGCTGCTGAGTTTCAGTGTCTATAAAAGCATTGTCTATTTCTACTTCATCATTATTTTTATAGCATAAACCTTCAAGGGTCCCATTTGAACATCTTTTTATCTTTAGGAGACTCTGAACTCCAGTTTCTATCTTCCCAGTGCCATGAAAGTGTCAGGAGTCCTGCTTGGCTTCTTAGCTTTGCAGCCACCACCTTTTGCTTGATGTCTCAGCCTTTTCTTTTGCACTGAATTGGCAAATGCCTCAAGAGGAAAAGTGGTATTGAAACTCAGGTTTACATTTACCTTCTCTCTGGAATCTCAGCCATTCAGGTGCTTGCTTTGATAGTTGCCCTCTGATGACTTCAGCAGATTTAAAATAAAACTTTCTCCATCCTTTGTAGTTGTCCTTGGCAGGAGAGTTCTTCTGATACAAACTAATCAGTCATAGCTAGAAACCAGCAATTTAATTTTTAGAAGTTATTTCCAACAAATCATGGTAGCCATATAGATACCCCTGACCAGAGAGAATTCTGGTTTTGGGAAATCGGAATCCTTATTATTCTCTAACTCAATAATTGCTACCTAACGTAATTTCCTTGACTGTAAGACAGTTGAGTAGGAAAGAATAGACACTGGTCTCTAGCTGGTCACATGGGAAGTGCTCTTTCTTATCAGCCACACATCTACTACCCATTTCACAGGTGAGTGCTGACAGTGTCTTTTATATCTTATTATATAACACTGCATCACACTGTAACTATTTGTTTACTCGTCCCATCTCCTCTGCTTGACTGGAAGCTGGAAATATGCTGTATTTACCTTTATATTTTTAGTGTCTACCACAGTGTCTGACATTTAGAAGTTGTTCAGCAGATGCTTTTAGAATAAAAGGTTCTTGTAGGTAAGGTTATTTATATAAATGGATAGTATCCATTAAATTTTCATTAGTAGTGTCTGAATTCAGAAAGGTGGGGTTTTTGTGGGGTTTTTGTTTTGTTTTTTTGTTTTGTTTTCTTTTGTTTTTGCCTCTGACCATGCCCCACATTTTGGGTAAATACCTTACCTAGAGTCTGTATTTGATCCCCATGAACTGAAAACATTCAGGGAGATTCTCATGTTCCCTGGGTGTTGGGACAGTGGAATAGACCTGACAAAATCCAAGAAGGAAAGAACCCAATAACACAGACATTATTAAAAGGCTGTCAGGAGATTAGTGCTCACCTTTGCCAGCATCCCAGGAAAGTTTTTAAAATTTAGAATAGAATAAAATGTAGCATGGGACAAATAAGGAATGCCATACTCTCCTGGAATCATGATCTATCTAGCCCAAAGCTCTGATTCTGCCTCCAGCAAACTTCCTTCTATACTAGTGCTTCCTTCATTTTTTATTGGCTTAAGACATGCATGGAAACAGTTGGGTTTTGTTTGAATCAGGTATATATTTCTTCTATATTATTAAAACTTAAAATATAGTCCTATTAAATAATCTGTTACTCAAACTATTCTGTACAAATGAATACCTCACATACTTTGCTTTCATTTCAGGTGACAAGTATCTGAATTCCACTAAATGTATAGTAAGTATATTTCTCTATTTGAAATTAATATTGGACTTACTTAAATTAAGGATCTGGTTTACTGACAGATATCTTACTCTCTTTCAGGTTCAAATCTTTCTTCCTGTCTAGCATTTGGTATTTCCAATAACTTGAACCAACAGAGATGCTAGTAACATTTGCATGGATTCCTTTTACTGATTTTCATATGCCCCAGAAATGTACCATTCCATGTTAAAAAGGTGGAAATCCAAAGAATTCTTACCTTTATTCCCTAACATTGCCTAGCTACATCATACTACCAGTCAGTGCTATGTGTTTCCTACCTAACATACCTAAATCAAAACCAAATGAAATGTCTTCGTGAGACTCTTCTTAAAATTATGGAAATAAAAAATGTATTTCTGTAATTCCAGCTTCTGTTAATGATGGAATAGCTCAATCATCCAAGGGTAATAATGATGAAATCTGGACCATTTGGAAGTATTGGAGAATAACCAGAAGCAGGCAGAAACTGAATAAATCTAAACTTGAAAGACAGTGTCTGACATTTGTTCATGGATTTTTGCTGGAGGGCATTCTCCAGTCTTGGGTCAAGGACACAAACAGAAGGATGGAGTCAAGACCAACAGAACAACCAGAAAATTAGAGGGGAAGGAAAAAAAAACAGTAAAAAAAAAAAAATACTGTATGTGTGAAGAAATAGGAAAATGTGATACTTAGGGAAAAAATGCCAATAGAAACAGACCCTGAGGTGACACAGCTATCACAATTAGCAAGCAGTAACTTAAGGCAGCTATTATAAATATGTTCAAGAACCTAAAGGAAGATAAACACACAATGAATTCACATATGAGGAATTGCAGCAGAGAAATAGAAACTATAAAAGGACCAAATGGAAATTCCAAAGCTGAAAAGTACAATTAACTGGAATGAAGAATTTACTGAATGAGCTTAACAGCAGATCGAAGACAACAGAAGAAAGAATCAGGGAACTAGAAGATCAATAGAAATTATCCAGTCTGAAGAACAGAAAGAAAACACGTATCTTAGATGAGGGCAGGAAATAAAAGTAGAGCAGAATTGAAATGCTCAGTGCTAATAAATTCTAGCAACTAATTCTGCAAAGAAAAAAATTTAAAAATAAACAAAACCTGGATTTTGAATGTCTGATCCATGTAGTGTTTTTTCAAGGGTGAGAGGGAACGTATTATCTGATTTCAAAACAGTGAGTTTTTGTTGGCTTTCATGAGATTAGTCCTCTCATGTGGCCATAGGTTTCTTAGCTCTCTGTTCTCTTCTTCTTCCTTTCCTCCCCCATTCCTTCCAGTGGCCAATGGCCTTTTTCTTCTGTGTGCTCTCTTCAGGAACCAGTTAATTATGAAATGGAAGACGATTTCAGACATGGACCAAGGCAAAGGAAGCCTGTGAGATAGGTCCTCACATATGTTTTGTTTTGTTTTTTTTAAGATTTATTTATTTATTAAAGATGTTGGGGAGAGACAGGGGGAGAAGGAGAGTCTTAAGCAGACTCCGCACTCAGCATGGAGCCTGACTTGGGGCTTGATCTCACGACCCTGAGATCATGACCTGAGCTGAAACCAAGAGTCAGATTCTTAACCAATTGTGCCACCCAGGTACCCCACATTCAGTTTTATTCTTAAGTGGTGCATTCTTCTGCTGTATTCCATTTTAACTGTAATTTTTGAGTTCTTAATATTTCAAATCATAGTGAATCATTTCATTATTTTTAAGCACTAATCTTTCTTAAGAATCTGTGAATACAAAATACCAACTGGTATTTCAAAATAAGTGTATTTTAATTATTTTTTTAAGTGTATTTTAATTATTGATCCCTCTAGACACAGTTCTGTTTCTTTTGGTTGTATTTCGTAGGTGTTTCACCAAAACTAACAGCACTTTCAGTGGCAGCCCGCTTCCTGTGGTCCCAGTGGTAGCACCTTATCCTCAGGATGGTTTGGAAATGAAGCCCCTCAGTCACATGAAGATGCCCGCATGTCTGGCTTCCACAGTCCCCGACTGTGGCCAGTCACCTGAGGAGAGTTTCAAAGATGACACGGCACCGAGACCTGCTCAGCACACTTGCTGTCAGGACAGTAAGAATGAGATCAACTCTGAGTGCACAGAAGATACAGCACAGTTCAACAGAGGTACCGGGAGACATTATAAATCTTAAGTTTCTTGCTAGTCTTCAGTTAGCTAAGACCTATATGAGGGCAGTTACTTTCAGGGCGTTCTCTCTGTGATCAACTCACATATTTCTTAAATACCGGGTGGGAGGTATTGGGTACTTCGAAAAAATGACTATATAAGGAATTCTGTGAAATTCTGTTATTCACGTCCTTCATCTCAGGCTGTTAATCCATTTACATTTTGGAAAATAAATCCAAATGGGCTTTGATTTGGTTTGTGCCTGAACAGTAGACTTGCTGGAAGAATGTATTTTATGATCATGGGCCTTTTTTATCATTTGAGTTGCTTCTGGAGTTGTAGCCTTTCCTTAAAAGTGGTTATTTGTGAGATTTTTAGGGGTTTGCTTTAGCCCTCAGGTGAACTGTACAACTGTTCATGAGAGCCCAACCTTATTTTAAATCTTTGAAACCTACTGTCTTTCTCAAAGTCAAACTCAACGTAACTGGGCTCTACATTTACTCGTTATTCTTTCTTTATTGCTCAAAGTAATGTTGTGAGACTGTTTTGTCAAAATCTGCCTTTCTGATTTCATAATGCTCCCAAACCTTTGTGTTTTTCAGGAGACAGCTGTGTCCATTCAGAAACCGAGAACAAAATTTTAAGTTGGAATCCTCTTATTCTGCCCCTTGTGTCCAAGGACTGTACTGAAAAGACCACCTGGTCTCCTCCTGGCATTCCTTTAGACAGCCCTGCAGGGATCCTTCAGCAACCCCAAGAAACCTGAGGGTGTGCAAATGACCAGTCATGTTCCCACTTCAAGCCAGTAACTGCACAAAACAGGCCTGGGGATGGACTGTGTGAAGGACATGAACTCAAGTCAGAGAAAATCATTATTTATTTTTTGTAGTAGTAATGTCCTGTGAATGTATCTTAAAGTGTGTGCCCTTTTATATTATTTATGCCTTAAAATTTCCCTCTTCCTTCCTCCCCCTCAGTAGGAAACAACCTAATTTTGCGTAGTTTTCAATCATCTGAGAGCGGTGGGATCATTCCATGTTTCTGAGAACCTCAGTGGCCATAAGAGCTCCTCCTGCAAGGATCCAGCCTATTGGCCCATTTGGCTAAGAGGGAACTGAAGTTTTCAGATGGAAAGCTGTCCTTTGACGTATTGTGTTATCAGACTTTGTGAGAACATTGGAAGTCACGCTCAGTTGTAACCTAGTGTTTGTAATAGCAGGTGTCTTATGAATTGTATGAGTGCCTTCCAAAGAAGTGATAGGTGACTTGTTGACTCTCTGTCTGCACACGGGCACAAATGATGTTCGGTTTTCTAGGCACTAGTCACAGACGGTGTCATGAACATGGTTGAGGTTAAGGTCTGTGGGGTTATTGCCGTATGCAGATAGGGGACCATGGCTGGAGAGAAAAAGATAGCCCTCAGGTCCCACTGCATTAAAATTGGATTGGTTTATTAGATTGTCACTCTAGGGCTCTTTCTGACTGTTTCTAAGAGTGGGACAAAATGAATTTAAAGTGGCGACTTGGAAAGAAAGACCCACATTGTGCTCCTGGTGTCACGCCACCCGAAAATTATTATTTTTCAAGCTTCCAACATGGGCAACACTTGGAAGATGTGAGTGTCAGAAAAGATTTAATTTGGAGGGAAAGGGGTATGGTTTGAAATTTCCTGACTTTTTTTAGAATGTCGTCATTGTAAACACACACCTGAAGCTTTGGTTAGCAGAGCCCATAAATCACAGTTACGGCTCCTTCTGAGTGACAAGGACATTTGCAGCTGCCTTTGGAAGGCTTTTCTTCTCCACATCCAAAAAAAAAAAAAAAAAAAAACCCACGAGAAAACACTACTCCTATTTAATAGCTATTTTAATAGCTTAAGTCAAGCTTCAGTAGATCACTGCTTGTTTTTGGATTGTGCATCCCTTTGGGGAAAAAATTAGAAAATGATTCTCTTTATGTAGAGTCAGGCAGTTTCAGCATAAATGAAAAAAAAACAGTTTCCTGGAAACTGCAGTGAAATAGACTAGAATACTATGTTAATCAACTGTTTGTGTAAATGCATCAGTATCCCCTTATATATGCCTACGTATCTTATAAATAGAGCTGTTAGTGAAATACGCTGTTTGAGCTGGGTCACTATGCAAGAATGACTTTGAGTAGAATGTAGTGAGTATAATTTCAGGGTCAGGTGTTAGGGATGCTGTAGAATCAAGTTCTGCATTCCCAATGTCCATACTTAGAGTATACTGAATTTATTCTTCATGTGGTGTAGATGCAATTAGCTTTGGAGGGGGATAGCTGCATCCCTTACTTGTGTGACTAACAAAGGACAGAGTCCTCCTAGTGCACAGAATATGAAAACATACCCTGTGTTTTGCCAACCAAGATACAGCCATGCTGTCACAAAGGGGGTTTTAGAAAACTGGGGAGTAGATATTTGTGGGCAGTCATTTTGATTCAGGAAACAGAGGTGTACTAGCATGAGCCTTAGGTCATAAACTGCTTTTAAAGATTGAGTTTGACTATGGGATTTGTCCACTAGGAAGAGAAGACGACTTTATCTTTAGGGCAATCTCATTGTGGACTGCTTTTATTTATATTATTAGTAACGCTGTTTTAAGTGTTATCCCTTTTATTGTATTTTATTTATAAAAAATGCCTTTATATATTGAGACATATAAATATAAATATATGAATATATATATATAATTGCCTTACCGTTTAGGAGTTATGCATTCTCCCTAACCTTGAGTTGTTCGGAACTTGTATGACCTACACGGTCACCAACAGTCCTGCCTGGTGTCGCTTCCCCAGGAAGTCAGGACACAGCAGCATCTGCGGTGTGACCGCTATATACCAGGCTCCGTGCTCGGTGCTGCTCTCTGCTATCTCGTTAACCCTCCCAACAAATCTCCAACACGGTCCCCCCACCACAGAGCCTGCCTTTCAACCCGATTTACCCGGAGCCGTAATCTGGGCTCCTTCCAGTTTTCCAGACTGCTTTCCAAAAGCATGCGGTTCCCTCTTGCGATGGAACCAGCCCAGTCCCGCACGCTCTCGCCCTCCCCTGCCGCGTGGTTCCTCTGACCGTGACCCCGAAGCCCAGAAGGTACCCTCCGTCCCACGTGGGCAGAGCTCCGTGCTTATCACTTGGTCTTCCCAGAGTCCCCGTGTCTCCCAGTGAAAGCCCTCACCACCACCACCCCACGCCTGGGAACGGGATCGTCCCTGGGCTTAGTGAGCACGTCATTGGTCAGGCCTCTTCGTGTTCCTTCCCGTCTTAGAATTCTCTGTGGTTCTTTGTTTTAGCGTCAAACTCCGCCCCCGCTCCTGGTGTATCATTTCACTGTGTCCTTTTCCACTAGGTACCGATAGTCGGCTGATAGGTGCCGTACAGGATGTAAGTGAACTTGCAATGTTTAAACACCTTGTGAAGTGGTCTTTTACAAAAGCATTTCTTTCTGGGCTTTGTGTTTGTGCAGTGAGTCTGTGAAGACCAGTACATCTGTATTAGGCTGACCATGTCACAGAGAGCTCATTCCAGGTAGAGTACTGCCAGGAACTTGACCTCATGGCTGGATTCCACCTGTGTTGCTTTGTTTTTTTTAAAGTAATGGCTTTGAGATGCATGTTTTTGTATCCTATTGAAAAGTGTGTTTTATTTTCCTGAAAGTTGTAATGTTATGTTTGGAACTGTACATATTTTAAATGATGTAGCGTTGACAGGTTTTATCTGGTTGATATGACTTTATATTAAAAGAGAATGCTGCTTTCCTGTAGAGTAGCACGTGAAGATGGGGACCGTCAGATACTCCCTGTTTGTAGAAAGCTGCTTATAGCTTGTGGTCGGGGTAGGTGTATGTCTTCCTTGGAAATTCTTTGGAACCGCCATCCCCGTCCTCCCCTGAAAATCCCCATCGCACGAGCCACATGAGTTAATCCCTTCTGTTCTGACCGCAGAGATCCAGGCCCTGAAGGAACAGGATCTAGGCCAGCAAGTGTTTTATGGGGAGGCTGGGAGAATACCTGAGCCCAGGTGCCCACGCAGGCAGACCCCTCCTTGGGGGGGGAGG
Source organism: Leptonychotes weddellii (assembly GCF_054177405.1). NCBI lineage: Eukaryota > Metazoa > Chordata > Mammalia > Carnivora > Phocidae > Leptonychotes > Leptonychotes weddellii. Next base: position 76,305,558 of record NC_138379.1, read on the forward strand.
GGGCGGACAACTCTATCTCTTTGGAAGGAAGAGAGGAGGGACGGAGAGCAGCCTGAGGAGCATGGGGAGGAGTGGGCCCTTCTGGCCTGCTGTCTATGTTTACCATTCACTTGGAGCAACATCTGTGTGAACTCCTGGGCAGACATTTAGCCTCCTCAAGAAAAGCAGCCCTAAAAAAAAAAAAAATCAAAGTGTCTTGGCTGCTTTGACCAGACAGCCAACAGGGTCTTCGGCATGGGGTGGGGCCTTGTTATATTTCATTCCCCATGTTGAACTAAGCCTCCCTTAAACCTTAGCTCCAGTCCTGAGCACCTTGAGAGAACTTGAAATCCCTTTTCTAATAAAGTCTGAATCTGTGAGAACCTGAGAAGCAATTTCCGTTTCTGTCCGTTTCCCGTCTCCTTTCAGGCACCACTCGTCCCTGGCAGGGTCGTCTTCTGGTTCTTGCTGCTACTTCTCCTCCGAGGCCCCTGCCGAGGCAGCTCGGAGTCCCGACTCTTCTAGTCGGTTGAACAAGCATTCATTTGTGTTTCACCCAGATTTCGGACACACACACACACACACACACACACACTGGAGCACACACACACACACATACACACACTGGAGCCCGTGAGTCATGCTGACAGCTCACAGAGTACGACTCTGAAACACCCCCCATCCCCTGTCAGCCCTGGGCCTGGTGGCAAGCAGCAGCATCTGGAATACCTCTGATCCCTGCAGACTCGAGGATACGCCTCTACCAAAGCGAAAAGAGCCACAGGGACCCAGGGATGGGCACCTGACTCCACTGCCCCTCTGATGAAGCTGGTCCCATCACCGAAGCTTGTGTTCTTGGGGAAGAAATTTGAGATTTGGGAAATCAGGAACTAGAAGAACACATTTCTTGCTACCGTTGAATGAGGGGAGTGCGTACGCTGGGCTGAGCCTCTCCCTGTGGGAGCCACAGTTGAAATAGCCCTCTAGTAGTGACAGCATCGAGTAGGATTTATTCAGCAACTGCTCAGTTCACAGGCCTTGTGTGGAAGCGGCCAGCTTGCTCATAACGCACCAGGCGCTGTGCCCAGAACCACCCTTCTCATGTGGCCTTGGACACCCAGCTCGTCTTTTCTCCACTTGAGGGTCTTCCTCATCCTTCCACCTCTCTCTTCCACAAGGTGGGCCGGGACTTCTCCTGTGATCAGGTCATTCAGAGGCACTGCAGCTGAGCCTGGTGCTCCTGTGAAGTCTGGGTATGGAGGGGGTAAAGGTAGCCGGTATCTTAGCCATCTCGGTTTTAAGACCAAGTGTGACACAGGGATCTTTCCAACTCCTACCTGTCTCCTCTGTGCATATCTGGGGCCCCCCTTGGGGCCTCACGGTGTTGCAGTCACAGTGATGGTGACATTACCTGGGACATCCGTGGCTGCTTGTGCAGGATCTGAACCTGGGGTGGTGGGTGGTGGTTCGATGCCTATAAAAAACAGACACAAGCAAAGGAGACAGACACCTTCGAGGTGTCCCAGATTGTTCTCAGGACCAGAGACTGAGCATCATGCATGAAACTCAGGACTGCTCTCCTTACGTATGAGTAATTACCTTTGGGATAAAATCATGCTCACCTGCTTGTGCCTCCAGGCCCTCCCTTGAATCCCTGTATTGGTGACTTTGCTCCCTGAGGGTGAAGTGGGAGAGTGCACCTCCCCGGCCTTCCTTTCCCCAACCCCCAGGATGACTGGGGTTCTACACTCACATGGGAACAAGCAACTGGCCGAGGCCTGTAGGAAGAAAAGGTGCAGTACTTGAGCAACCCAGCGTAGGTTGCGGGAAAATAACCCTCCCTTTCCCGACAGACGCTGTACTAGAGACCCCGGAACCCAGGGGGGTGGCCCCAGATGCCTAAGGTTGGGAGTTGGAACCCGGATGGACAGCTAGCACTGGGGAGAGGTCACAGTTAAGGAAGAGCCTAGATCCCTTGCCCCGGGGGGTCTGCATCTCTCCTTGGATAGGTCTAGACCTGGCCCCCTATGGAGTCAAGCAACCCTGCCCTTGAGCTTCCCACTCACAGGGGAAAGTGTCCGGTGCCGGGCAGGATACTGGAACACCAGTAGGAAGGCCACTGTTGCATGTGCCCACTGCACCCAGCACTGCTGGATGGACGCTGAACGGGGGTTCCACCAAGAGGGGAGAACGCTGCTTATGTGGTTTTGGAGCCACTACTGAGCTTGACAGCAAAGACTTCAAGGGCAGCAAGCAGGCAATGCCCCGTGGTGGGCAATCAAGGGCAAGACCGGAGCCACAGAATCGGAGGTCAAGTCTCTCCCAAGGAAAGAGGGGCTCTGCATGCCTCGAGTCCCCAGCCGAGTCCCCCATTTCTGGCACAGAAGGCAGCAGGCCAGTTGTCTTGGCAGCTTGGGACTGAAGGGAAGGACGCCATGAAATACGGAGTTCCCAGGATGGAGAGAGAGCAGCGGGAAGCCGAGAGCCCACCTGTGCCCTGGGCAGTGAGATGAGGCACAGAGTTGGGCCCCTACTCTTACTTAATCACCAGGACCCTGTACCCCCCGCCCCCATCCCCATTTCTTCTGATTCAAGCTGAACTGTGGCTCCTGCCCCTAGGCCTGGGGCCTCCAGGGCCTCCCAGGGAGGGATGGGAAAGACAGCAGTGGAGAATGACCTGAGGGGAGGGTGGGGAAAAGGAAAGAGACTGGGATGGAGGCATTTGGTGGGAAGGAGGCAAAGGAACGGAGTAAGGGATGCCCTGTGAGGAGGAAGATGAACCGGGCTTTGGGGTTCTGTTTTGTGGAGAAAGGGTGAGTCCCCCCACGGCGCTGGCCGCAGCACCTGGTGTCTTCACCTCAGAGGGGTGTCCAGCCGTGTGGTGATTCAGAGCCGGGACGCGGAAGGCATAGCGGACACCCGGGTCCACGCCCCCCAGCCTCCGGCCCCTGCTCCCAGGCTCCATGTCCCTGGCTGCTGTCTCCCAGGCCCCGGCTCCTGGGCTTGGGACGCTGGCCCCGGCTGCACCAGGAAGCCCGTCCGGGTTCCCGGGGCCCTCGACGGCCCACCGCAGCTGCACCTGTCTCCGGTGCCTCCCGCAGGTCAGGCGGCGGATGGTGACGTTGGGAGGAGCCGGCTATCCTGGGGGAGGGGCGGGGACACACACAGGCGCGTGCAACCCCCCGCGCCCAACTTTGTTCCTGTTTCGTGGAGAGGCGACCCCTAGCGTGGCAACCACACCGGAGCGTGTAGACTCCATCAGTCCTGGGTCGTTCTGGTCTGTGCTACCCTGGTTTCCTCATCTATAAACTGAGCAAAAGATGATTCTGACAGCAAGGGGAACCGTTTGCCTGCATGCAAGGGTGCGGCGGAGTCACATTCACATAAGCCCATCTGGGGCCATGCTTGGGAGGGCCTGTCGGGGCCTGCGGAGCTCACGTGTCCAAATTTTGAAGCAGAGGATTCCTGTGCCTTTCCCCCTAATTCAGGGCCACAGCTGGAGGTTGCCCCTGCCCCTCGCCACACAAACGCCCACTACCCCTGACTCACTCCGGAGCTCCAGCAGGACGCTTCGACTGCTGTTGCCCACGGCATTGCGGGCCACGCACCGGTAGGCGCCCCTGCAGCGCGCTGGGTCAGCATCCCGGATGTGAAGGTGGAGCTGGGCACCCTCAGGGTGCCGCATGAATCCGGGGGTGCCGGCTTCCACCTGCTGTTGCTGGGGTCCCGGCCACAGGAGCTGGGCAGGCGCCGCGCCTGCCAGGAGGGCGCAGCCCAGCCAGGCCTCCCCCTTCCAGCACGGACACCCGGGGCTGAGCCACTGCCAACCGTGGCCCTTCTGCGGGGACAGAGAGGGTAAGGCTGAAAGGGGTCCCCCGCGCCCGGGCTAGTGGGAAGGCTTGGGGGTGAGGCGCTGGCCAGCCATGGTGGGGAAGGGGAGGGGAAGAGAATGAGGAGACAGGGCCAGAGGAGTTGATAGTGAAGCTTGCCTTGGGCCAGTCTGCTGCCTCTTCCAGGCTCCCATTCTATGCCAGAATCCTACCACCATCTGCTCCAAGATTCTCTGACAATAATGGTGTGCCCCCATGCCCCTCAGCTACCCCACTCCAGTCTCAGCTCCTGCAGGCCGGGCCCCTGCCTTACTCACCTCTGTATTAACCACCTCCTTCCCGGCACCTGCCATGGGGCCTCCTTCTCCCTAATGGCCCACCTGTTCCTTGCTCCGGGCACAGGGCTGGGCCCAGAGCAGGTGCTTAGTTTTTATGGACTGAGTCCTAAAGACCCAGAGCTTCAGGTGTTAGTGAATCTCCTAGGATGGAATTTCCAGCCCCGAGACTGAGGGAGGGAAATATTCCCAGTGGAGGGCCTCCTGGGAGCCCCCGGAGACCAAGACGTGAATCATTTTGTGAGAATTGTTATATGTATTGTTATATGAACCTGCTCATTTGTGTGCTTTTCTCACATTTTTCACATCAATATTTAACTCTTTTTTTCTTGAGTTGGCAATAAAGAGGACTGGCGGGGCCAGATGAAGACAGAAAGAAAGCAGACCCAAAACACATAGAGGCAGTGAGAGAGGTAGAGACCTCTGGCGCCTGAAATATCTATCGATGCGAGGCAGGAATATAAGCAGGCACCTCTCATGCAAATTGATGCAAATGAGGGAGACAGAGTCCCCGGGCAGCCAGACGGGAGCTGTCCAACAGCGGGAGCCCCGGCCGCATGTGACTCGTAGTGTGGCCGGCCCACACTGCCTTGCGCTGTAGCAAATTACACCAGATTCTGAGGACAGTAGAATAGGATACCCCATTCATAATTTTTTATTATTATACATTGACGTAATAATATATTGGATGTATTGAGTTCAATAAAACATTTCTCTTGTTTTCTTTTTGCTTTTTCACATGTGGCTACTAGAAAGCTTAAAATTATATATATGGCTCACATTATATTTTTACTGCACAACACAGACCCAGACCAAACCCCCTGATTTTATGGATCAAAAAAACTTGAGTCCCCAGGAGATGAGATGACTCGGTCTCCTGACTCACTTTGCATTCCGGCACAGACAGCCCCCCGAACCCCTCTTCTTGGTTCCGAAGGGCTGCTCTCCTGCCTCCGGCCCAGAACCAAGCCACCAGCCCGACTCACCCGGCTGGAGCCGGCAGTGGGGGTCAGGGACCCTGAGCGGGTGAGTGCCCCGGCAGGTGAACTCTTGGCCAGCCAAGTCTTCCTGAGCCTGCAGGAGGTGGACAGCCTGGGAGCGGCTGCTGCTGTCCATCCAGCCAGCTCAGCAGGGCAGGGGGCTCGCCTCCCAGCCACTCACAGCTCAGCATGATGACCTGGTCTCCGACTGTGGCTGTGATCCAGCAGGTGGGGCTCCAGAGGGGATCCCCTGGACAGGGGAATAATGGCTCGGCATGGCCCTACAGGAGGAGGAAGGGCTTGGTAGGCCTACCCCTTCCCTCCCTCTTTCCTTCCTTCCCTCCTTCCTACCCTCCTTCCCTCCATCCTCCCTTCCTTCCTTGCTTCCCTCCTTCCTTAATTTATTTAGATTTTTATTTATTTATTTTAGAGAAAGAAAAAGAGACAGCACAAGTAGGAGGGGCAGAGGGAGAGGGAGAGACTCTCAAGGAGACTCCATACTGAGTGCAGAGCCCCATGCGGGGCTCAGATCTCATGACCCCGAGATCATGACCTGAGCTGAAACCAAGAGTCAGACATTTGGCCAACTGAGCCACCCAGGTGCCCCCCTTCCTTCATTTATTGCTTCACTCACTCATTCCCCCATTGACTCAGTGACACATTCATTCGTTCATTCACCATTTATGGAGGGCTGACCATGTGCCAGAGAAATTGTGGGAAGAGACACCAAGGAAACGATTATAATATAATTTGATGAATGCTTGAGTACAGGTACAAAGACAAACTCTCTGGGGCTTCAGGGAGGAGGACTTTGAAAATAGGCTGGCATTTGAACTTCGTCTTGGGAGGTGGGTAGAAGTTTTCAAAGCAGAAAGAAAGCTAAAGGCACATTTCAAGACCAACCAACACGCAAGAGGGCAGTAATAGTGTGAGGTCAATGACAGCCTGCTGCCCCTGGAGGCTGGGAGACAAGAGGGTGTCACGGGGCTCCAAGCCCAAACTGCAGAGGACAGGGCAGTGTGGTGGAGACCGGGCTGGAGTGGAGAGCAGTTGGGAGGGAGGTCTGAGCTGAGTGCTGCCCACCTCCTTGTTACGCGGCAAATCTTGGAGTCTGTGATCTGGAGCCCCACTCCAGATCCCAGTGCCCCTCGAGGGCTCACCCCTGTCCCCCACCCACACCTCTGCCTGGAACATCAGAGCCCTGCTGTGTCCTGAGTCCACTCACACAGCGTGATCCTGCAGAGGGTGGGCAGCGCCAGGGCTGGGTGCCGGCCAGCACAGGTGAAAACGCTGCTGTTGGGGAACTGCGTGGCCGGCTGACTCCAGGTGACGTTGCTGAGAGCAGTAGGGCCGGTTCCCTGGGGCCCTTCCCACTGCAGTGGGGCAGTTGGAAGCCCCCCAGGCCAGGTGCAGACCAAAGTCAACAGCCCCGAGGATGGGAAGCACTGCACAGGAGGGCTGCCCCTCAGGGAGATCTGGGTGGAGAAGCGGGTGAGGATGGGGCTGGACAGACTTCGCTGCCAGTGCACGGTGGTCCCCGGGCCCAGCTGGGGGGCCCGGAGGCCACAGGGCGAAGGGTAGGAGAAGTAGGGAGAAGTGGCTGGGGGGAAAGATGGATTCCTCTGAGGGGCTGGTGAGCGAAGAGCTGAGCTCTCAGGTCAGGGGGGCAGGGGCTAAGTGGGTGAGCAGGAGTTCGGAGTCCCTGAGGAATCCCAGAGGCCCTTGGAAGCCCCCACCTGGGACGGTTCCCCATCGCCCAGCCTCTTCTTTGCCACTGGGCACTTTGCCTCACCGTCATTTCTCGACCCTTCTCTGTGCCTCAGTTCAGTCCCCAGTCACTTGGGGATGAGGTCCATATAGGGCCGGGGGCTTCCCCTCTCCCTGCCCCTTCCCACAGTTTTCGCCGCCTCTCCCCCTGCTCTGCAACTCGTTCTGCCTCCCACACCTCCCTTCCCCCACAAGGTCGACACGGCTGCCCACGGGGCTGCAGCAGCCCCGGTTGTGAGTGGCCCCTACCCACACATTCGCAGTAGATGGTGAGCCCGATGCTGGTCTGGCTGTGGGTGTCACACATAGTGACTCGGGGGGTTGGATGTAGCCAGGCAGCTCAGGGTCACCTCTTCCCTCTCACTGGCCCAGAAACCCTCCTCACGGAAGCCCAGTGGCTCCACGGTGATTACAGGATTGTCTGGACCATGTGGAGGACAAGGAAGGCTTGTCTCATCTCCTCATTCCTTCACTCACTCAAATAATCTTGGCTGAACTTAACCATCCAACAAGCGGTATTATGTGCCCACTGTGTCAACCACTGGGCAAGGCCCCCCAGGAACTCAGATTCTGGGGGCCATAAGCACAGTAGAATGTAGGAGCTCTGGGTCCGTGGAGGCAAGCTCCCTAGGCTGTGGGAGGATTCCCGGAGGGACTGAGGGAAGGGGGGACGGCAACTTCTGGCTAGGCAGGAGAAAGGTAGGGCGCCAACCTTCGCCCAGGATCGAGGGGATTCTTGGGACTGGGACGGTTGTCCCCTTTAGACTGGAGAGGGCAGAGAACAGGGTGTGAAGATGCCCCCAGCATGATCCCAGAGCCAGCCCTTCTCCCTTCTTCGGGTCACTGCCTTCCCCTCTTTCCTGTGTCCCCTCTTTCTGACTCACAGAAAGGACTGAATCCTCTGCCTACTTCCATTCTGCTCCTCTGTCTTTCCCAAGAACTGCTCACCAGTCTCCTCCATGGTCCTGAGTTTGCAATCCCTCAAACCACCACCCACGAGACAGGACATCGCTAGTCCTGGCTTTTTAAATCCTCTAGACTAGCATTGTCCAACAGATATATACAAGCCACAGATTTTTAAAATTTTCCAGTAGCCAAATCCTGAAAAGGAAAAATAAACCCAACCAAGCAAAAAGCACCAATGGGTTTTAATAATTTTAATAATATTTTGTATTTAACCAAATACATCCAGATTATTATTTCAATGTATAATCAAATATAAAAATTATTGATGAGCTGTTTTACTATTTTATGTTCTTTTTTAGACTACTAAGTCTTCAAAATCCAGCGTGCATTTGGTAGGCTGAGCACACCTGTTTGATTCAGGCAAATCTGCCGCGCTCGGAGCCACGCGAATGGCAGCCACGTTGGACAGCGCAGCTCTAGACCGTCCTAGTCTTCTTCCTTCACGCAAAGTTCTAATTCCATTTTTAAATTAATTTTTTTTAATTTGCAAAAGTTCATTAGCTTTATTTGTTCTCTCTTTTTTTTTTTTTAAAGATTTTTTTTATTTATTTGAGAGAGAGAATGAGAGAGAGCATGAGAGAGAGGAAGGTCAGAGGGAGAAGCAGACTCCCCGCGGAGAAGGGAGCCCGATGCGGGACTCGATCCCGGGACTCCAGGATCATGACCTGAGCCGAAGGCAGTCGCTTAACCAACTGAGCCACCCAGGCGCCCCGCTTTATTTGTTCTCTTTACTGAAAGAACTTTTGTCCACTTTTGTATTAAGTTGCTACTTCGTCCTCCTTGCTTGTTTTGGGGTTCCTTGTAAGTTCTGAGAATTGATCCTTTGTTTGCTCTTCATGTGCTTTATTTTTTTAAATTTTATTTATTTATTTGAGAGAGAGAGAGTGCAGGAGCAGGGGAAGGGGCAGAGGGAGAGGGAGAAGCAGATTCCCTGCTGAGTAGGGAGCCCAACGTGGGGCTCAATCCCAGGACCCTGGGATCATGACCTGAGCCGAAGGCAG
>NC_138379.1:76314915-76327775 GCF_054177405.1 Leptonychotes weddellii
TGTCTCTCTCTGTCAAATAAATAAATAAAATCTTAAAAAAAAAAATAAATAGATACAATTTTTTTGGTCAGTTACACCTCAAAAAAACTAGGGGAAAAATGAGTTCAAACTAACATTCAGTTTCTTAGTCACACTAGCCACATTTCAAGAGCTCAATAGCCATGTGTGTTGGACAATGTGTTGAGGAAGGTGAAGAATCTCATATCTTCCCCTAGCTAACAAGTTAATCTGTCAGTGTCACAAATGCTCGCAGAAGACTAAGGGCGTTATTATTTATAGCAACATTGGTAGCCAGAGTATCAGCATTTTCTTGCTCCAGTTTCCTGAGCTCTGGTTCTCATGAGGGGGGCCAGATGATACTTGTACATGCAGTGGGTACCAACACAAGAGAGGAAACCCTGGTTTCGGGAACCCAAATCTTTTATAATGGGCAGGAAGCCGGCTGGGTTTTTTTGTTTTTTGGTTTTTTTGCTCTGGAGGAAGACATTAATTCTACCGTCCAAGGCTGTTAGCTACACAAACGTCCTTGAAAATTGTCCAGAAAAAGGTAGTCAGTGCTTCTGCTTGAAAAATGTGTAGAAATGCAAAAGACCCGTGGAGAATTGTCTCCCAGCACCACGCCGATACTGAAATTCTCCATCACCGCAGAGAGTTCTGCCGGACAGAGCTGCTCTAAGCAATGGGGGAGCTAGCTGCTTTAGGTCCTCCTTGTCAGTTCTGAATTCTGACCAGAGGAGTCAGAGGGAAATGAGCCAGCATTGGCTCCCTGCACCCGTATGTGTAAGGTTCAGGTTGTCTTCCTTGATGCAGCTGTTATTCACATGACACTGCTTATCTTTCTTAACTAAGCTGTGAAAGGCTGGGTCTGAGTTAACATCTATGTGGTGCTTTCGTGTGCTCTGTGGTCATGAGGCCACTGTGAGAGCCACTGCCCTCGTGGGATGAGGGCACTCTGCACAGCGTCCAAGGTGATACACCCATGACAATTTTTGTCTCAGGCATATTTGTGCTTTAATGCATGTTGGAAAAATATAACCAGCACACATCAAACTAGTTCCATTTTTAAGTAAAAATAAATCGATTTAAGGATATATTTACATATATAAATCACAACCTCTCAGCTTCCACATTTATAAAATGGCGTTATTACCTTCCCATGGGAGTTTCCCAGGACTTGTGAGGATCTACTTCCTCCCTCCCTCCCTCCCTCCCTTCTTTTGGAAGAAGGCACATCCCCACACCCTTATGGTCCATCTACAGTCTAGGGGCACACTCTATCACCTTTAAATGCCAAGAAATTGTTAGGGGTTATTACAGTCCCAGGTTCCCCACCCTAAGACAGAAACCACCCCTCCCTCTGGCTGAAGCCAGAGGACTCTAGAAGGAGGAACAAGTCCTAGCTAGCATTGGGGAGAGTGGAGGGTCACGCAGTCACTTCCCAGATGGGCCATCCTGGGCCCTCCAGCTAGCCAGGTGCCCTCTGCCCGGAACTAAGCAGCACCAGCCCTCCCTTGGGGCCAGCTGCCTTGCGTTAATAACAAAGCATCCCGAGCCCCAACCCATGTAGAGGGATGGACCTGAGCCTGGCCCAGACAATCCATCCAGGAAAGAATCCATGTTCCTTTTCTACAATAAGGCCTTGTCTCAATGGGCCCAGTCTTAATGGTCGTAGGGCCACAAGAATGACACAATAGGACTTAAGGGAAACAAATACTCTTGTGACCATTAGCATGAAGAAACCTCTCTCGGGGAGTCCCTTCAAGGAGCTCCAGTCAAGCCAACGGGTCTTGCTCCTGTCTGAAGGCCTGCTAACTGGTGGAGACAAGACTGGCAGAGAGGCAGCCTTGTAAGTGAACCCCTAAATTCAGGCTTTTGGCTGAGCCCTGTGGGCTTTGAGTGGTGTTTCCATCACACCATTCATTCCACAGGTCTTTCTGCTCCCTGCCCTCCTCGTTTTAGTGATCTCAGACGGACATAAAAACGGCTGAGCTCAGCACAAATGAGTGAGACATGAACGTTGCCTCAGGGTCCCCGTGGACCCCAGCTGGGTACCATGCCGCCCTCAGTTCCATTTTGACAGGATAAAGTGAACTCATTTATTCAGTTGTTTTAAGTGAGCTCACACTAGGCAGTGCCAGAGAACGGAGACATAAATCTTTCCCAGCACATGGACTCATTGCCAAACACCTTGGATAAAACTTTCTGCTTGTTCAAGACAGTTTTTCCTCCCCTCTAAAAATGAGGAGGGGAAAAGCACTAAAAATTGAAGGGAACGGAGGGAGGGTGTTAGCAGATTCTGGGAATGACAAACTTGTCAACGCTTTGGCCTAATAAAAATTCTTCCAGTAAGAAAGGCAAACTTTTAACTCTGAGATTTTCCTTCATTCTTTCGGTGGCTGTGGAGGGCGTCACTGGTCATTGGGTCTGGCAGCGGGTTAACCCTAGATGAGGAACGAGGGATTTGCTGACATCTCTAAAGGCCGCATCTTCACCCTTTGGGCAGTGGGTACAGCCTCAGATGCTTCTAGACGAGAGCAAACCCAAGCAGGCTGTTTGAAAACCGCCCCAGCCAAAGAGAAAGCATACCTCAGGAGGACAGTCACCCAGAGAAGGGACAGTGAGTGATGTGGCCTAGCTAATCCTTTGTGGCTGCAGGATGAACCACTTTTGTTTTTCCCGTTCACTAAAATATTTTTTACTATTTTTATTCTTTGCAAACACTTTAAAGCAACACACACGTAGAAAAAAGTCTCCCATCACATTACTATCCTGATAATGTATCAAATGGCTTTGTGTTTCTTGTCTATACACATACTTTGAAAGCACAATGGTGACTAGGAGTCTAGCCACCCCTGTCCCCTAACTCAGCTTTTTTTTTTTTAGCCAGGAATTCCCACATAGATCTGTGTTGTAAAACTTTGCTCCTCAAGGTGTGGTCTGCAGACAAACAGCACGGACACCGTCCAGACCTACTGCTCAGAGAGCTGCAGAGTCACACGGTCTCTGGGTGATTTCTGTTTACACTGCAGTGTGAGACCGGGTGCACTGAAACGCATCAGCTAAGACAAAACTCTTCTCTACACTGGGGCTGCACGGGTTCGCCCTCCGCCCCTTCTCCCCGCCGGCACGGAACACCTGTGAGGGGTCCGCACTCGGCGGGCTGCTAAGATCCATAGGATCCTGGAGAAGGGTCTCCGCCTTCCCCTCTCGCCCGCCCCCCTCGTGGTCTAGCAGAGGTGAAGCAGGAACGGCACTGCGGGGTCTTCCACCACACGGGGCAGAGGCGAAGAGGGTTTTAGAGCTGGAAGGATCCTCGGGGGCCGAGGCCCTGTGCAGAACGGGCTAACAATATGCCAGGTATTGGAGTCTCCAGGTCTCCTGACCTCGGCAGGATACACCGGTGTCCCTCGCCTGGACTCCCTCTCTGGCAGACAGGTCGGCATGCAGGCATGCATGGCCCAGCCCAGGTACAGCCCTCTGAGTCCTCCCAACACGTGTGTCCCCTAGTAATCCCGGCCTCCCTCTGTGTCCTTGCCCCTAGCATGCCTGTGCACATTGAGACAGAAAAGACCTACCATGTAATTAAATACTGCAAAGAAGTCAATTCTCCACAAATTAATGTATGGACTGAATAATTATTACTGCCAAATGCATGCAGTCAAACCAAATCCAGAGGGTGTTTTGGAAGTTGGTAAAATGGATCTCAAATTAATATCGAAGAATAAAACTGGGAATGATATTTTTTAAAAATGAGGAGAGGGCGCCTGGTTGGCTCAGTCGGTGAAGCGTCCGACTCTTGATTTCAGCTCAGGTCGTGATCTCAGGGTTGTGAGATCGAACCCTGTGTTGGGCTCAGCACAGAGTCTGCTAGGGATTCTCTCTCCCTCTGCTCCTCCCCCTGCTCATGAGCGCACGCTTGCTCTCTCTAAATAATCTTTTTAAAAAATGAGAGGGAACTGCAGTAACCAAGAGGAGGAGCAAGTCCTTAAAACACATTATGTAACAATACTTAAAACTGTGGTACTGGCACAAGAAAAAACTGGAATTAAGTAGGTGGTCAGAATCCTATTATATATGTATAGAAATTTAATGTTATGATAAGGGAGATATCAGAAGAAAATGGAAAAAGGAAAGGATCTCTCAATAAATGATGTTGGAATTATTAACATTTTTTAAAAAGAGAAGATGTGATTGGTTTGATATGCCTCACACCAGAATAAATTTCAGATGGATTAAAGTCAAATATCTTTTTTAAAGATAAACATCACAATAATAATGGAGACTAAGACTGAAATTTTTTTAAAATGTTTACAGCAGCTTTATTCATAATCACCAAAAACGTGGAAGCAACCAAGGTGTCCTTCATACACCCATACAATGGGATATTATTCAACAATAAAAAATGATCAAGTCACAAAAAGACATGGAGGAACCGTAAATGTATATTGCTAAGTGAAAGAAGCCAGCCTGAAAAGTCTACATACTGTATAATTCCAAGTACATGACATTTTGGCAAAGGTAAAACCAGAGAGACATTAAAAAAATCAGTGGTGTCAAGGGTTCTGGAGCAAGAGGGAGAGATGAATAAGTAAAGCATAAGGGATTTTTAGGGTGGTGCAACTATTCTGTATGAAACTGTAATGGTAAACACAAGGCATTATGCATTTGTCAAAACCCATACAACTGTATAACACAAAGAATGAACCTTAATGTAGACTATGAACTATAGTTAATAATAGTATCAACTTTGGTTCATTACTTGTAACAAATGTATCACACTGATGCAATAGGTTAATAGTAGGGGAAATTGGGGGAGGGGTGAGGGTATACGAAACTCTCTGTAATATCTGCTCAATTATTCTATAAATCTAACACTATACTTTTAAGACTAATTATTTAAAAAACAAACTAAAAGCAAAGGGACCAAAAGAAACAACTTTTTTGGTTCTAATTACAAAGGTAATATATATGCCTTATATCATATCAGAGTGATTTCAAACAAATTAATATATGGAAAGTATAAAGTTTTTATTATATTATACTTTCCTACTCTTCTTGATCTTAAAACAGGCTTAGGTACAGAGCAACAGATTCAGTTTGTAGACAGCAAAACATATTTCATTGAAAATCATCCACTAATACACTTTCCTTTGTCCACTGGAGATACTAGATTCCTTCTTAGAAATGCCATGTCAACTATCATTTTAAAGTTTCTAAAATGTATGTTTTCCAATGTTTTGGTCTTATTGGTCTTACTTAATGGATCTCTGATGCTCCGGGATGTGAACAAATTATCTTATGTTCCCCACCTCCACAAGCAAGGAACAATACTTTCACCTCTAGTCTTCATAAGATGATTTTTGTTTGAAGTTTATGTGCAAGATTTAGCTCCATAAATGCGGATGGAAATGCAGCTCTGACAAGTAACATCAACATCAGGACTAAAAGTCCCGGGACTACAAACCACTGGAGGGCATTATGATTAGTGATATCTTCACGGTCAGCAGAATTATTGCATGCACCTTTCCACCCTGGTGCAGAAGGATTAACTTGAAAGGCTATAAATAGCTCATGCATGAGGCCATGTTTGGGAATTTTAACAAAATGGCATTTATATGATGGTTCTATGACATGGCATGACAAATCAGAGCTTAAATTATCCAAGATTTTCTTCAGCACTCTAAAAAGCAGGCCATTGTATCTTCCTTCACAAGACTTTGTGGTAAAACGACAGCCATCTGATATGAATAATCAGGTTCCCGATAGGCAAAGATCATAAAGTCGTATCTCTGCTTTACTATCGTTTCTTCTTGAGTTTCCGCTCTGACAGTCTTATAAAAAAGAGTACATGTGTAAGTCAAGTCCAGACAAAGCCTCCAGAAAATCTTCCATCATCAGCTTTCCTGTTTTAGTTATATTTATTTGATTATTTCTTGTTAATGGCTTTTCATTAGGCCCAATCCATAAGTAGGTAGGGTCCACTGTTTTTTTTTTAGCACGTTTAAAATCCATACAGGCAAGGATTGGGCTATTGTGATGTAATTTTACATATATTTTCACTGGGTGTCCGGGCTTGCCATAAATGAGGCCTTTCCCAGTACGTTCAGAAGAACGTTGCCACCCACCTCCAGTGAGGTACCAGAGCACCGCGGAGAGTAGGACCCACGCTTGCATCACGGCTCAGGGACTAGCGTCGCGGGAGGCGTCGAGGGTCGGGCTCCTTCCTACCTCAGCCCAGGCCCAGCGCCTCCCCATCTCTCCCCCACAGAGCGGAGCAAACCGCCGGGGTCAGCTCCCCCACCGGCCCATCGCAGTGTTATAGAACCAATAGCCAAAACTCACAAAATTATTGATATATTCCACTATAAAAATTGGATAATTTTGTGGGTAAGCCATAATATAAACAAAAGAGGCAAACTGGAAAGATGTGGTTTAGGAAAAATGGTTAATATCTTTATTTGGAAAAATCAATTCACACATGTATTTCGCACAACTTGATAAGGACATTAAGCTCTCACAAGATAAATGGGCGAAGGACACCACAGATGACTTTCAGACAATGAACCATATAAAAAAACAATCCACTCTTGTTTGTATTAAAAGAAATGTAAACCAGAACAAGTTACCTAGCAATTCGAAAATGAAAATACCCCTTGCTGGTAAGGTGAGGTGAAATCAGAGGGACGGTATAAACTGGTGTGGTTATGGCCCTCTGGGAGCAATTTGCCATCATCTACCAAAAGCCATAAAAATGTGCCTGTTTTTTACCTAATAAACTGAACGTCTCCAATCCCAAGAAATAATTCAAAATAATGGGCAAGAAGATTTACTGATTACTTATCATTACAATAGGTTGAAAAACTGGACACCACATAAATGTTTAACAAAGCTAGGAATATGCACTGTGTTACATTCACCTGACAGAGTAGTCTGGTCAATTATTATTTTTAATAATTCCAAAGACTATGCAGCAATAGGAAAAAACATTTGAATGTTTCAAATAAAGAGACATAACATATATGCACTATGATTAACTATAAATAGTCATACTAAGATGGAAAGGACTATATCAAGATAACTGTTATGATGAAGTAATGATATTTGTGGTAATTTCCCCCTACTACTTTTATTTGCTGTTTTATTGCTTTTGTAATATAAATATTAAGTGAAAAATAATCCATATTCTGCATGAGTTGATGAAGATAGGTATAGAGAGACGGTCACATGGGGAAGAAGCCGTGAATCTGAAAGTTAAGACAGAGTGCAGTTACAACTTAATCACTCCATTTTCTTCTCCTTTGTGGAAAACAATCTTCTTCTGTGCAAGGCTTCTATGGTTCATGTTCTTCCACGTGTATAGCTCTGCTGTGTGCAGTCATGGAAACATGGTATTTTAGAATGGACACGGTCTCTGAGATCACTGTATTCCAAACTCCCAGCTAATTCAAGAACCAGAAGTACAGTCTCCATTGCAAGTGACCGTGGTGGAGGCTTCTGATCGACTGAACAGTCATCCCATGAATGGGGAGCTCACTACTTCACAAAGTAGCCTGCTCAGGCCCTGCCTTCTAAATCATGCCTGAGGCTGTTATACTTGACCATGCCTCTAAACCTCACAAAAAGCGGGGCGTCCTGGTCAATCATTTCCTTCCAACTGGGATTCTAAGCCACAAATCACAAACTACGGGACTAGAGTGAAACCACATCATTCTTCCTAACATGGTATCAAGCTCAAAATAAGACATTAGGGGCACCTGGGTGGCTCAGTCAGTGAAGCATCTGACTTCGGCTCAGGTCATGATCTCAGGGTCCTGGGATCAAGCCCCGAGTTGGGCTCCCTGCTTAGCTGGGAGTCTGCTTGCCCCTCTGCCCCTCCCCCCACTCATGTTCTCTCTCTCTCTCATAAATAAAATCTTTAGAAAAAAATAAGACATTATCCCCACTCATGAAAAATATATTCTAGAAATGGGAATATAGAAACCCATGGCCATTCTACCGAATAGAAAAAAATCATGGGCAAAGATGAATTCCCGAAGAAGAGAGTGAGATAGCGGCCCACACTTCTCTTTAAGGACTAAAGACTTTAGATCTGTAAAGATTCTCATTTAGAAAATTTTTTCATTTCTCGGGGCGCCTGGGTGGCTCAGTCGTTAAGCATATGCCTTCGGCTCAGGTCATGATCCCAGGGTGCTGGGATCGAGCCCCGCATCGGGCTCCCTGCTCGGCGGGAAGCCTGCTTCTCCCTCTCCCACTCTCCCTGCTTGTGTTCCCTCTCTTGCTGTGTTTCTCTCCTTCAAATAAATAAATAAATAAATAAATAAATAAATAAATAAATAAATAAAAATCTCTTTAAAAAATTCTTTCATTTCTTCTGGAATACAAGAGTGGGGGGGTCACCTTTTCAGTGCTCGTCTTTCTTAATATATTAGAGCTTCTGGTTGTCTCTAACCCAAGCAGAAGTTGAAGCTAACTGGGGGAGGAGGGCTGACAGCTCCACAGGGGCAGTGGGACTCTGTAGATTTTCAGGACATACTGTTCCTTCTCTTCACCAAGAATCATCCCATCTCTGGTGTGTTCCCAGTATTACATTAGAAGGGTCTAAGAGTTACCTGTTTAATGGTGGGGTGGAAAACCACATTATAAAAGGATAATGGTGCTTCAACCTCACCCCAAGTTTTAAATGACAGTGAATGGAATGTTATGGATATGGATAGTTTTAAAATGGTAGATTGCAAAGTGTTATTTGGCAGGTGGGACACAATGTTTGTTCTCCACCCCCACCTCAAATTCTTATGTTGAAGCCCTAGTCCCAATGTGACCACATTTGGAAGTGAGGCTTGGGGGAGGTAATTAGGTCACGATGCAGGGGTCCTGGTGGTGGGATTATGGGATTAACGACACCAGAGAGGGCACTGAGCTAGTGCTCTCTTTCTCTACCACGTGAGGACATAGTGCGAAGGCAGGACAGAGTCCTTGCCAGAAACTGAACGCTGCTGGATCTTGATCTTGGACTTTCCAGCCTCCAGAATTGTGAGAAAAGAAACTTCTGTTAAGCCAACCAGTCTGTGGTGTTTTGTTATGGTGCCCGAGCTGACTGAGACACAAAGCAATAAGGAATATTAGGGGAAGAGGGCAGTGTCTCAAGACCATGGCTCTGACAACCTGCCTCTGAGGGGCACCAGGCAGCACAGCTGGGGTGGGAGGGAGGGGTGTGAGAGGCTAGAGCCTGGCTGACCCATCCTTCCTTCGACAGCAGGGAGCACGGGAGAGCCAAGAACCCGGGAGAATGCAGAACCTAGAACCGAAAACTAAAATTAGCGGGGCCAGGGGGTCAGCAGACAGAAGCAAGAAGGGCAAGGTCTAACTCTCCTCTCAGCCATGGGTTAAAAAAAAGTATACAAAATTCTGGGGCGAGTTGTTTTGGGATTCTTCCAAGAATATAAAGTTGGTATTCCTTGAAGCATAGTCTGAGATATTTCAAGCAAGACCAAGATACTTCCTAGTCCATGGGTTACAATGCTATGAGTGTCTTTAATACACATGGTTCCCTGCCATCATGGGGGCAGGGTTGGAGTGACGGAGGTAGGATTTAAGAGGACCCAACTCTGTTAGTCCTGTGGTAAAACTAACATAGGCCCGCTTGCTGGGCCTCACGTGCCCGTGGGATCAGCAAGCATGGGCTCTCCGTACAACAGCAGGAAGGATCAGAGGAAGGCCCTCGAGCTCAGAGGGCAAAGAAGTGCAGGTCCACAGAGAGGTCCTTGCTCTGAACTCCCGGTCTCACTTTCCATTCCAACAGCTGTGTCGTCTCTGCTCGGGTCCTCTTTTCAGTGGGGTCCCTCCTTGAATCAAAGGGAAGGAGACGGAGCCTTTGAGAGGACCAAGAGCAGAAGCAAGGCTGGACCCAACCAGCTACTCTCCCCAGAGCTGGAAGGTACTGGTCATCTCCCCCTCCGCGAGCAATCCTCTAAGACTCTCCACTGTTGGTCACATGTGCAGAGACTGCTGGGACCAAGCTTTGCTGAGGGGGATCAACACCTCCGCATGACCAAAAGCAATAACATCTCTTGAAAAGGGCTGTCAGACATCCTACCAGATTATGACCAACGCGTTTGCCTTTCCTATTATTCACAGTTGCCTTAAATCCAGCACCTAACATCATAGGAGCTGTGCCCCAGGCGAGGTGTTCACTCACAACTCCCACTGGGAGTCACAGCCCTGCTCTACGTAATTGTGAATTTCAATATGCTAACAGTATCAAGCCGGCCAAGATCAACTTAATGGATTTGGTTTAGTATTTGGGGCCAAGTAATACACAGCTGATTAACCCAGCCCACAGATGCACTGAAATCATCTGGTTATTCCTTGCCTCTCCATGGACTCCTTCCTCAGGCAGGCATCAACTGAGAGATGACCTTGGCCAGGCCTTGCACGGAGATGTGAAAATTGCTTGCAGTTCCCAGCAAGGAGCTGCGCCCTGCAAAACAGCCTTCGGATTGTTGACTCACCAAACTGGACAGCTAGTGTTAAGACAGCTGTGATGCACACAGAACACAGGACGGCTTTGCTGCCTCCTAGGTGGCGAGACAAAAGAATGTGAGGAGAGGGGCAAAGGGGAAGGCTGAAGAATGCCCACTATTTGCAGACCCTGTGGGAACAGTTGCCAAATGGAAATCACTGAAGACGTTTGTGAGGGTAACCGGTAGAGAGTCTATGGGAGATCTGAACTGGATAGGGAAATGGTAAAGTTTTATTTAGAACTCCCCAGTGCGGAGCTGAGTATGATGCACAGTCCCACTGACTTTTCAAAGAGAGAGAGCAGGACGTCTTGATATACTTCCTATGATCAGTCATCTTATACCATATAATTGCAGTTCAAAACTTTGGATGGAAAACGTCAGGGAAGAATGTTAGTGAATGAAGAAATGGCAAAGGATTATTTCCTCGACAAATATTTACTGAGCGCCTGTTATGTGCTGGGCACTGTGCTGGGAGGGCTGGGTACTGAGTGGACAGGAAGACTGACCACGCGCGGGAGAGCCGGGCCCGGAAGGCTGCCTCACTGGGCCCATGTTAGGTAAGTGTAGGGCGGCCCTGAGTACACGACCAGAGGCACCATTCAATATGTATTTCTCTCTTGTGAAAGGAGACAATGTCTTCTCTGGGAAGTCGGCCCCGTTGGTGTTCGGGGCCCCTCCTCCGAGCGGCACCAGTGACCTGCACACCCCTCCCTCCTTCCGCACAGTCTGTTACCCTGCTGGCTTCCTCTGAGGCTGCTGTTACTCTGAAGTCTGAGACGGCCATAACTTCTTTTTCATCTCTCTTTCGCTGGCGTCTGGAGTAAAGGGTGCACAATAAACGTCCGCCAGGGAGCGAGGCAGCTGGATGGTTTTCATGTATTTCTGAGCCCTGCTCACGAGGATAAAACATGGGCAGGGAGCTCTGTGCGTGGAATACCAAAACAGATATGCCAGAAACACCCTTCCAGGCCAGGGTGATGGGGGCAGTCCCTGTGGCTGCCGGTGGGGCTCCGGTGGGACGGACAGAGCCAGGGCCTGGGCTCTAGCTGCAGACAGCTGATCTGCTCCAGCTTTCTGCGAGAGTATCAATTTCCCCGGGCTCCTCAAGCCCACTGTTTTCACTTGTTAGCAGCAAATGTGAGAAATGAAAAGCATCTCAATGGGACTTACAGGAAAACGTCTGGGATTCTCAGATATACCTTGAATGAAATGTGACTTCTTTAATAAGGCGAATGGGATCCCCCCCTCCCTGGCCTGTTTTGAAGAAATGTCTATAACAAAGACACATTTTCAGAGACTATTAGATAGCTGATGATGGATTAAATTTGCTCTATTTTGAAGACATTAAGAAACCAAGCAGAGAAAATATTTTCACATTCGGTATGTCAACTGAAACATTTAAAAAAGCAAAATGTTCTCTTTCAAATTTGTTTTACTTTTTGAAGGTTTCACCCTGCACTCCCACCTAAGGGGTGTGTGTGTGTGTGTGCGCGCGCGTGCTTGTGCCTGCATGGCGGAGCAGGCCCCTGAGGGAGGCCTGGAGCTGGACGGCTTCTCTGTCCCGCTAGCTCACATTCCCAAACCAGTGAGGTCCTACTGCCATCTCGTGGACCCTGACATGTTCACAGGTGGCACGGTGTGCTCAGATCCTGGAAATGAAGTCCCGCAACATCCCAGGGCCCACACAAAGATGTCTACCTGTAAATGAGATTAGAATAAGAAATAATCTTGCTTTTTTATTCAAAAAGATCATGTGCTTCACACCAATCTGGTTTCAGAAAGACCTCGGGGCTTAAGACTAAGGCTACCATGACATTTATTTTCCCATATTTAACAGTTTCACTTTGAAAAAGCCCCAACGGAAAAAATTACCTTCGAAACCCACTGGGACATTCTCACATAAACTAGGATATTTCACAAGCAATAGAGTTCTGTCTTCAATATTCAATCTTTTCAATTTCATCCATGTCTTCAGGGTTGAGTTGCTTAATACTGCTGTCTAGAAGGAGAGAGAATGGAATCAGTCTGAGCCCAGGGCCTCAATGGAATTTCATTCCACTCACTCTGAATTTCTGAAGACAGTGACACTTTTGCAAATATGTGTTCCTGTGACCCCTTGCATGGAAAGCCCTGAGAGAGGAACGTTCTTGAGATCAGTTTAGGAAGAGATGGTATCAAAGTAACCAATTAATACTGATTAAAATAGCATCAAATGCACCAAACAATAGAACATGTATGTCTAGATACTTGAGCAGGAAAAAGGCCAGAGTGCAAGGGAGGGGAGACTAGGAAGGGGCCTGGTCGTGCTAGGAGGCATAAAGTGGGCCTGTGGGGGGGGGG
>NC_138379.1:76327875-76336344 GCF_054177405.1 Leptonychotes weddellii
CTCTGTGCATTTCCCCAGGACAGAGTCCACTGCTTCCCACAAAGTACAGTACCAATTTCCCAAAAGGTGAAGATATATTTGGGGTCATTTGGGTGTTCCTCTTCCCCTGTTCCCCAGCCATATCCATGGGCTTTGGGGTATGGGGTAATTTGAGAGGTGGACACCGCAGTTTAGGTCACTCTTCCAGTTTCCATCAGAGGGCAAGCTGCCAGTCCAAGAGCCCCAGCAGGTAATCGGAGCATGCCTTGTTGGATGGGGGGCTGGAGGAAGGACAGCAGATCTCAGAATTCAGGACCATCCTAGTTGTTAGGGCGGGGCCAGAGGAAGGGAAAAATGTAAATAAGAGAGGAAGCTGGGGACAGAATATAATCTTAAAGGACTTTATTACTTTGTTTAGGATGGTGCTTTATAGGACATGAAAAGCTGCCCCAGGTCCCACAATGGGCAATAACATCAACCTGAACTCATACTCATTCCACTGGATTTTTCCATTGTTCTTTAGCTACCATATACGGATGATTTAATCAACCACAGGGGCTCTGTAGGGACTCTGGCACTGTGAATTAAAAGCCCCCCATTCCTTGGCTCCTGTCCCAGAGCTACCCTAAGCCTCTGGGTATAAGGTCTGTGACACACGTCATCACTGTCAACATCAGCAGGGTCCACGGTTCCCACTGTGACAGGTGCTACTTACTAAAGTGATCCTGGATCTTCATAAGCAGGGGCAGCTTATCCACTTCAATCATGTTGAAGGCGAGGCCCTTTTTCCCAAAGCGTCCTGTCCGCCCTATGCGGTGAAGGTAGGTCTCATAGTCTGGCTCCTCAGCTTGGTTTACAGGGAGATCAAAGTTCACAACAATTGTGACCTGCTTCACATCGATCCCTACAAGAGGAGAGATGCTGTAGGGTCCTGCAACTGTTTCCTTAGGACATAGCTATTCGCAAACCACATCTGCCAAGAGAATTCTCATGCAACAGCCACAATTTACAAATAAAACTTGGTTTTACATCATGAAAGTGGATACTCTGGTCAGGCAATTTGCTTGCACAGTATGTCTAGGATGCTAGATTTAAGAGTGTCAGTAGAAGCTCGTTCCACAGAAGTCTAAATATGTACAGAGATTGTGTGTGTGTTGTGGACAGGGTCTCTCACCAAGCCCACAGAGACAAGGCCTCCTCTCCCCTCCTGCTGTGCTAAGTCCCCAGCAGGCCCCCTATCTAGAGTCCCCTACCCTTCAGGGGATCCCACTCCGCTCCGTGCCCTGGTCATCGTCCCACCCAGGTCTTTTTTATCCCCTGCCTCATTGTTACAACAACTTCCAGCTGGGTTCCCCCTCTTCTCTCCTCCTCTGATCTCTCTGACCACAGTCACCATGGCAACGTCCAGAACACTTGTGTTCAGGACCCGAATGCCCCAACTGCACAGGATGAAGAACAAACAGTTCCAGATTTCCACACCACCTGAAGTCTCATCTCTTCCTCTCCTGACTCAAATCCAACACTACAGTCACACGGTCTTGCCATTTCCCAAGCAAACTGTCAATTCTTACCAAACTGGATTCTCTACCCTTCCTTCAAAACCTTTCACATCTAATGTTCCCTAGGAAGACTTCTGTGATCCCCCAGTACCTCCGGCCCCCAGCACTAG
Source organism: Leptonychotes weddellii (assembly GCF_054177405.1). NCBI lineage: Eukaryota > Metazoa > Chordata > Mammalia > Carnivora > Phocidae > Leptonychotes > Leptonychotes weddellii. Next base: position 76,329,524 of record NC_138379.1, read on the forward strand.
AAAGCTGTCTGGGTCACAATCCTTGTCCTCCTTGGAGCTCTTGGTGCCCTCTTTCGGCCTAGGTCTAGCGTCATGCCATCCAATATGGCTATCTAACTTTAATCCAAATTAAAAATCATTTCCTCAGTCACAGTAGCCATGTTTCAAGTACCCAGCAGCCATATAAGGCCAGTGGCTACCAACTGAACAGCACAGAGTAGAATATTTCCATTAATGTGGAAAGTTCTATTGGGTAGCACTGGTCTAGATAGTAAGCGTCTAGGCACTGAGCTCCCGAGGGGCTGGGACCTCATCCTTTTTCAGGCTGCTCTTCCACAGTGCTGAGCTCTACACGCACGGTAGGTCCTCATTTCTATCTCCTGAACTAAGAATGAATTAGGAAACAAGGTTCGAGTATAGGGTCTAGGCAAGGGCATAGGGAGCCTGAAAACCATAGGAAGGCCCTTCTCTTAAGAAAAACCAAAGATTTTTTTCCCTCAGTAGTCAATAGTTTTGAAATTAAAAACACCTCAGAGATGATCAACACCATTAGGGAACATGAGTTAAAAACACAGTGAGATGCCACATACATCTACTAGAATAACTAAAATTAAAAAGAGTGACAATACCAATTGCTGGCAAGGATGCAGAGCAACTGGAACTCTCCTACATCGCTGGTGGGAATAAAAAATGGTAGTCACTTTGGAAGACAGTTTCTTATAAAGCTAAATATACATTTACCGTATAACCCAGAAATCCTACTCCTAGGTATTTATCCAAGAGAAATGAAAACATGTCTCTGAAAGACCTATACCTGAATGTTTACTATAGCTTTATTCAAAATAGCCCCAAACTGTGAATAATCCAAATGTCCATCAACTGGCGAATGGATGAACTAATTGTGGTACATCCATTCAACGGAATACTACCCGGCAATAAAAAGGATTGAACTAATATATGTCACAAGATGGATGAACTCAAAAGCATAATATCGAGTGGAATAAGTCAGACACAAAGGCTAACTACTATATGATTTAATTTATATAGCATCTGGAAGAGACAAAAATACGGAGACAGAAATCTGATCAGTAGTTTCCAGGGGTCAGATGATAAAAGGAAGAGACTGACTGCAAAGGAGCACAAGAAAGTTCTGGAGGAAGCGGGGACTGTTCTGTACTTCGAGTATGGTGATGGTCACATGACTGTATGTTTGTCAAAACTCACTGTAAACTTAAAATCAGTGAGTTTTATCATATGTAAATTATACTTCAATAAACTTGACTTTAAATGTATACATACATACACACACACACACACACACACACACACACACACACACCTCGAGCACAGACATTGGTTGTTATAAGAACTTTCTCTTTCCCATCCCGAAATCTCTGAATGATGGAGGCTCGCTGATCCACGGTCAGCTCTCCGCTTAACAAAGACACTTGGTGGCCATCCTGCATCATCTCCACAGTCAACCACTTGGCATTTCGACGAGTCTACATGAAAACACAAAACCCAGCATAGCACCCCAAGTCCAAGAGGGCGGCTGTGTTTGCAATGCTCACATATGCACAGTGAGGAAGCCGGAAAGGGCTGCACAGGAGTTTTGCTTTACCTCTCCCTCAAGCCATAGAGGAACCTTCGAATGGGGCACCTCCTGTGCTTCTCAGGGTCATGTCCTCTCAACCTGTGGGGGCTTTGGCTTCTCGGCCATGAAGTAGAGGTAAAATGCTCACTCACCTCACGCGGTAGGATGACGCCAAAATGGGGTAACATAGTAAAGACAACCTCAGGCACTGTAAGAGTGCTTCCTGTCTGCCCGGTGTCTTGTTCAGATCTTTATATGCATTGTGGTCATTGTTCTCACAACAATTTGATGAAACAGCTACCTGATTTCATTTAAAAAATTAAAAAAAAAAAAAACCCAAACCCAAAGCTTAAAAACATGGAGTCACTTGCCCAGGATTTTCATGGCTAGTCCGTGGCAGAAGTGAGCTTTCTTTTATTCGATAAGGTTTTCAGTGCTGTCCCTGTGTCAGGAGGGCGCCATTCTAGTGGGGCTACGAAAGTAACACAGATGAGGTCCTGCGCTCATGGAGTTTACAGTGTTCACGTGGTAGAGAGAAAACAAGACCAACATGTGAACGTGAAACGTGTCGGAGAACAAAAAATAAATACGAAAATAAAAATAGGGTAATATGAATAGCGAGTGACTGAGTGGCTACTTTCCTCACAGTAAGTTAGGAACTAGACAAGAATATTCTTAATCTGATGGAGGGGAACTATAGAAACCCCACACTGAACATCCACCTATATGGGGAAATGTCAGACGCCATCCTTCTAAAATAAGGATGTCCTCTAGTTAACATTATCTGGAAGTCTTACTCCATCACTTCATCTTTCCACACAGATTCATTTCTGTCCCAAGCTGTTCTGAAGATTAAATACCCTCCTGTACCCAAAGTGCTGAAGGGGGAGCCTGGCCCTCACTGGCATCACCGTCCCCTCCACGGCGGGGGGCGGACCCTCTGCGGGCAGTCCGGGCGTGGCGAAGACAGACCGGGGCACGGTTACCTGGCAGAAGATGATGGCCTGCCCAATGGTGATGCCGCCGTAGATGTTGCACAGGGCTTGGTACTTGTCTTTCCGATTCTCACACAGCACGTAATACTGTCGGATGTTGTGCAGGGTCAGCTCCTCCTTTCGCAACTTGATAACGTTAGGGTCTGGAATGATTCGCTCTGCAAACTGCCACACAGACTCCTCGAAGGTCGCTGAGAAGAGAAGCATCTGGCACTCCGAAGGTAAAGCTCTGTAAGGGGCAGGGAAGACGCCGTCAGCCACTGCCGTCCCTGCCGCTCTCCTCGGGGCAGAGTCAAGCACGTCCTGCCCACTGCCACCAGGGTCGGGGGGGAGGTGACGCCTTCCACCTCTGTGCAAAGGCCCACGTGTCCTGCCCCTCCTTGCCTCCAAGAATTTGGGAGCACACACAAGCTGAGTATGGAGCTCAAGAGCAAAGTCTAGATATGTATTTTGGAGGGCCTGGGGCGTTTCATGCCGATTTTCTGCTAAAGCGAGGCAGGATCAGGAGCCCCGAGTGTTGGTCTAGATACTCTTCATGGTATCCGTCTCACACACAGTGAAATGGGAGGAAAGAAACAGGCTAGTCATTTCCTCCCAAGAAAAAGAACAACAGCCACACTAACTTTCTTTGGGATGGGAAGGACCTGGATAGAAACAAAAGGGAAACAAAGGGGAAATGCTACTGCATGCAAAACGTGAGCTGAACCCCGTAACAAACACAGGGCTGATTCGCATAAAGTTTAAAAATGGGCAAAATGAATCTATGAAGCCAGCAGTCAGAACAGAGGTTAATCCTGGGGAGGAGCGGGCGGGGATGGGGGTGGGCGGAGGCTGGTGACAGGAAAGGAGCCGTAGGGGACCTCTGGAGTGCTGGTAAAGTTCTAGTTCTCCGTCTGGGCCATCGTCTGAACACAGCCTCTTTGAATTTTCACTCAGCTCCACACTTGTGATTCATGTATTTCTCTGAACATATTTTATACATCAATAAATCTGAATTTAATCTGATTTCAACAGAGAGAAATCACCGCTTTTGAGAAGACAGCACCTAGAAGATATGGCATTAGTGCTAAAAGAGGGTGGTGGAGATCAGGGGGTCCAGTGACTCCCAGGCACGACGTCAAGCCTGGGGCGTGGGTCATCTGGGGAGCTGTTCTAAGTAATGATTGGACAGACTTCTGGGCAACTATGGTAGACTGTCTACATGCATACCTCCCCAGCCTCCCACACACCACGAGTATGATTATAAAGAGACAGAAAGATATGAACCCACAACAACACAGAGAACAGAAGAGGGGAAACTGGCAGATGAGGTATCTCAATGTATTTCTGGAAGATGGGAAAGCATGGTAAATGAGAAAGCGGATGACGCCCTCATGTGAGTGGTACAGATGGAAATGGTGATGCAGATGGTGGCTGGGCTGCAAGGGCAGTGCCTCCCTCAGAACCTGTGAGAGCGCTCGGAGCTACGAGCGCCAGGGGCCAGAGAAAGCAGGCGTGGTGTGTGAGAAGACATGAGGAAGATTCTGCATTAGCTTGCTGCGGTGGGGGGTGGGGGCCCGGAGGAAGGGCGGCACCTCTTGGCTGTCTACTGTATCACGGTCCTCCATCTGGAAAAAGATGGCGCCAGGACTGGCATCCCAAGACTTGGCCATTTCATTCCAAAAAGACAATGTACACAGATTACACAAGGAAAGGAAACATGGGCTAGTCTACAGAACAGTCTGGATTTCGAAGACTTAGTATGAGAAAAAGAATGTAAACTATTTCATTAATAATTTTTATACTGATTAAATTGATTACTTGTTAAAATGCTCTTTTTTGATATGTTGGGTTAAATAAAATATAATATGAATTTCACCTTTTTTTAAATGTGGCTATTAGAAAATTTAAAATTACACGTGGCTTGCATTATATTTCTATGGGACAATACTATAATCTTTTTTAAGCAAAAGAAGAAAATCAACAACGAAGGGATGAACAACCAACATAAATGCCCTAATTATTACTTAATATTCTCTTGAAGAGAAAGCCCTTTTTGACTACTGGATCCTTCTCAGAATTCTGACTCTTTTATTCTTGGTTATACATAAATATACCAACTTATTGGTAAGGGATAGCAAGAAGGGAGTCTCACTTGATCTTTGGCCAAAATTATTATTTTTTTAAAGATTTTACTTATTTAATTGACAAAGAGAGCGAACACAAGCAGGGGGAGCGGCAGGCAGAGGGAGAAGCAGGCTCCCACTGAGCAAGGAGCCTGATGCGGGGCTCGATCCCAGAACCTGAGCTGAAGGCAGACGCTTAACTGATTGAGCCACCCACGTGCCCCTGGCCAAAATTATTTTAAACAGGAAGGCTGGCTGAAAATGTGTATAAGGAACAGCTGTATCCCACCTTACTTCAGGCAGGTGAGCATGTACAAGTAGGAGACCAGAGGTTTAGTCTGTGCAGAAATCCCAGACTTGGGGATGCCAGCCTCAGCCCAAGGTGAGAGTAAAGCAGAAAGCTAAAAATAGGGAGTGAGTGAAAATATGCATATGAGAGCATGCAGCCCATTCCCTGGCCCTGCTCCCAGGAGGCCAGCAACCAAGTGTATGCCTCCTAGGGAAGAGAGGAAAGATATTCCATAGTTCTAATGACCTGCAAGTAACGATCACCCTAGAGGGGAGCTGCCCAAGGCACAAGTCCCAGCCATGCACTCAGAGCTATCAATAAGTTTCTTGGTTCCTAACCCTAGATTACGAAAGGCTAGCCAGGTATCACCAGATACGAGGGGGGAAGGTCCACCACAAGAGACAGACGTAGCAAAGAAACAAAAAGAAGAAACTTAGATAATTCAGAACCAACGTTGAGAACAGAAAAAAATCTTAAATACTATAATTAATATTCTCAGAGAGACAACAGCAGCATATTGCATCCATAACAAGAAAAGGAAGTTACAGAACAGAAACAGAGAAAGGCAGGACAACCCAGACAAGACAGAAAAAGAAGATCAAATGACTGTGTTATTTTAACGACAGATAGAAGGACACATTCAACTGGGTGAAAGAGGTAAACACCAGAAATAGAGCAACTGCACCGCATGAAGGAAGAATTGGGGGCAAGGCATGGTGGGGAAGGAGACGTGGAAAGCATATATGGAGACCGAACCTCCCAAGTTCAGGATGAGACAGGCAACATTTCTAAATTCAAAGCTGTTTTGCCTTTTGAAAGCACACAGTGCTCAGCTGGAAACTGGATGCTGAACTCGTTTAGCCATTCTGCACAGACAGACATGCATCATTGCATTCCTCCCTTGAAATCTCTAGGAAGCTGAGTAAAGTTACAGTGCCTGCTTCGGCACTTGCAAGTAAAATGTCCTGCGGGTGAACAAATGGAGACATTTTGACCAGAGATGGTCTTACCACTTTCCGTGGAGAGCTAATTCTGTAAGATCTTACTAATGATCATGCTTTGTACACTATACCAGGTGATATGTCAAATCACAGCAACAAAAAATATATTCCCCCTATCTCTCAGGATTTGAAAAATGGAGTTCAAAATATCTTCTTGACTTCCTTGAAGTTTTAATAAGACACAGAAAATCTAAAACAGAAGATTGCTGATATCACATCCAAATACAAACTAGCTTCTCATCAACTGTCTGCACGTGCAGCAGACAGTGCAAATGTAAATTCTGGCAGCTTCCACTCAGCCTATAAACTTATCAAAGAAAAGGAAAAGATCTTGCCAGCTAAATACCCCACATACTTTGAGAATAGCATTTCTAAAAGGCAAATCATTTGCTTAACTGTGACACTGAGCTTTTGTTATCAAAGTTTTTGCTTACTTTTTAGCTTCCTCAAAACTTGCTGAGGCACAGTAAGATTTTTACCTATACGGAAATGGAAGAAGAGTGTCACCTTGAACATCTGCCTATAAGATACATTCACTGTTGAGGCCATGTAAAAGAGTTAAAATGTTGGCCAGTCATAAAATCATATCTTCAAAGTGTGAGAAAAAAAGAAAGTCCTTCTCTAATCTGAAAATACGCTGAAGATGGGAATGGAGGAAAGGATGATAGTAAAACAGAAATGATAAGCTGAGCTATCTGGTGTTACCTAAAAAATTACTCATTTTTTAGGAAATAAGGCGGCTGCAGAACTCAAAAATGTCACCAGAAAAGGGCAGCCCAGGGGCGCCTGGGTGGCTCAGTCGTTAAGCGTCTGCCTTCGGCTCAGGTTGTGACCCCAGGGTCCTGGGATTGAGCCCTG
>NC_138379.1:76336444-76350747 GCF_054177405.1 Leptonychotes weddellii
TGGACATTTTAGATGTGGATAACCTAAATGGTGGATTTTCAGCAAGAGGGATCAGAGCGACAAACAGCTGATCTACCAAACAAGCCTGCAGAGTTGATGTGGACATTTCTAGAAAGCTAGACATGAATTCTTGCGTGTTTAAAAACCTAGTGTTGCTAGTATGTAAACTCTTAAATAATCCATGCTTGAACACTTTTGTGAAGAGGACATCACACTGGACTAATAGCAGGAGTCAGCGTGAGCTTGCTAAGAGCAGAGCTACCAAGTCAAAATGAATTTTACATTGGACTGTATTCAGTTTTCCTGCCACATACAAAAAAAGAAGGCTGTAGGTAGTTCAAAGAATTATTACTGGAAGAGGAAAGGGAAAGAGTAGAGATAGCCTACCTCACCATGAGACAAAAATAGGTCACTGGGGGTTGGGTCTTTAAACACAGGTAACAGCTGTTTAATTAGTCCTACTGTATTGACATTCTCCTTATAAGAAGTCTTATATTTGAGTATCTTAAGAATATACAACAGCACAGAGTATAAAATTTAAGCATCCAATAATGAATTTAAAAAGATTAAAATAAATTGCTGCCAAAGATGACATTATAAAATACCATTATATGTTTCTCATACATATTATTCATTTAATTAGTTGTACTAATAATTACGACTAATTGCCACTGTTAATTAGTTCTGTTGTTTTGCTTCAATAGTAGCATTTATGTAACAGAAAAAATAGGGTGATATATAATTTAAAAGAAACATATATTTCCCATATTTTTATGTTAATAACACACGTGTATGACTATTTTTTCTGTATTATTATATAGATATATTTTTTTGTCTGCCATGACTGTGTCCTGCTTTCTAAAAAGTTGATCACTGTAGGTAAAGAAATGACCTTAAGAAATTTTCCCAGATCTGGCAGGCACAAGTTTTACAAATGAACAGGGTGAGTGCACTATATGTCTAGAACAAGGGATGAGAAAAAAAAAAACGACCCAAGCCAATGCATATAATTGAGAAATTTCAGAATACCGTGAAGAAGGAAGATTCCAAAAGCTTCTAGAGAGAAAAAAACAGATCACCTACAAAAGTTTGGGGATCAGGATGACATTAAACTTGTCAGCAACAACACTGGAACTAGAGTATTAACTATAGCATTTAAAAAAAATTTTTGTTTTCAACATTGAATTTACTGGAAGAATTCTTTAACTTGGATTTCACGTCCAAGCAAACAAAAGATCAGATTTACAGGCACAATGAAGACATTTTCAGACATGCGGGAGATAGAAAGTGAACTTCCCAACATTATCTTAAGGAAGCCACTAGAGAATATACTCCTGGATACTGAGTAAACTGACAGTAAACCAAGAAAAACACCCAGAAAACAGGAGATTCCAAACTGTAAATGAGGGCCAGGGAGACCCATAGTGACAGCTGCACAACAGTTCAGTGTGGACTGAAACTGGACAGAAGTTGTGAGAGTTTCAGGAAAAAAAGACATTGACAGAGTTTGTAAATATATTTGCCTATTTGGAGATATCACTGACATACGACACATATGACGAAATGGGCAGAGAAAAATTAAGGATCCCTACCCAGTGATACTAACCAAACGAAGGAAAACAGGCAATTATTAATTTAGGGGAAACAGCTGTACAAGAAAAAACATAATCATAGTAATACACCATGTGACAATGAACAGTATAATGTCCTAATGATAACAACACTATTAATGTAGCCAACTCTTACGCTGTAACCACAGCGAGGTGGCAGAAGGGACAGGAAGGTGGGGAGAGGGTGGTGGGACAAAAGAGCTGGATTCCCACTTCCTATACTAGCAGTCAGCAGACAGTGACACATTAAGAAATAGCCTTTTGAGCATACTATTTAAACTATGAGGGTTAATACCAGAACAGAGAGATATCCTCTAGAAGGAGCACTGCACTGTTTTTCATTACAGGTCTTCCAGTACTGTTTGTTTTTTGGGGTTTTTTTAAGATTTATTTATTTATTTGGGGGGTGGGCATGAGTGGGAGGGACAGAGGGAGATAGAGCCGAAACCAAGAGTCAGATGCTTAACCGACTGAGCCACCCAGGCGCCCCCCTCCCCCCCGCCCTTAGTACTATTTGAATTTAGTAAGTGATACAGATTCCTAGACCCACTCCCAGAATTCTAAACCAGTGAGGCTCAGGTTAGGTCCGGCAATCTGTAATTTTAAGGCCCTTGGGTGATCCTGAGAGAGAGGCCTAGGAAAACAAGAGGATTTACTTGACAAACGAGAGGCAAAGTCAGGACTAGACCACAGGGCTCCTGATTCCAGGTTACTGTGTCCTCTACTCTCTAGCAGTTAGCCTCACAGTAGCCTTTGCAGGCTTTAATAAATTCTCTTTAGACTTTTGCTCTTACTAGAAAAATTAGTGGCACGATTTGGTGGGTTCCACGTACAGGCCTGTAGTGAAAACAAAAGCAATCAGATAAGATGACAAACTAAAGAAGTGGGAAAATGACAGTAGTCTAAGGGCCCGCTGAGCTGGTGAAAATACTGAACACCCAGATTTGTTTTAGAGGCAAAGGAAGCGGGGAATCAAGCAGTGAAGACAACTGGCAGCAGCAGACAAATCAAACTCCCCCTCCAGACCGAAGATCCAGGAAGAGAAAGGATGAATGTGAAACTTACCTCTGAATACGAATGCTTTGATCTGAGAATCCTTGTGTGTCAATCATCACGTCTGCTTCATCCAGGACAAACACACGAATCTTAGTCAAGTCAATTAATTTTCGCTTGAAACACCAATCTAGGACAGTCCCAGGAGTGCCAATTATAATCTGTTTGGTGACGTCGGTGCCTCTGGGAACTAGAGAGAAAAGGGTTGATTGACTCCTTCAGATGCAAAGGACCCTCACAGTCCACAATTCTGGGCCACGCAACATTGGGCTGTGAAGCACAAGTATATTTCGTGACGATTTTCCAAGTGTGAACCCTGAGGGTCAGCGCGGATTTGGATTTTGCAGAGCTTTAGGATAAACCCCCCGTTTCTAGGTTTAGGGTAGTAATAGTCCTGCCTATTGGATTCTGCCCCACGGCCAGTCAAAAAGCCACCCTCCAGCAATCCCACCGCCTTACAGAAACACCGGCACAATGGTAAGAAACCTACCAACCGTCCCCAAATGGAAAAAAAGCACAATGTCTATCAACGGGTTACATTAAATAAATTATGGAATACTATGAAGCTAGTCAAAACAATGAGGTGGGACTATATGAATGGACATGGAACGATGTCCAAAACATGTACATTTTTAGACACTATGAAAAAAATGCTCCCATTTTCATCAACACTCCACAAAAACAAATACATACATGTACATCCACATGTGTATGAACTGAAAAAAGAAAGCAAACCACCGAAGTCTGTGAACAAAACTACTATCCTTGGAAACAGGTTTTTGGAGGACGAGACCTTTGCCTTCTGACTTTCTCTGTTTTAAAGACTTTCTCTTCCTGCTATGCTCACATAACACTTCAATGAAAACGTAACACAATACAAGCACGAAACAACTGAGCCTCAAGAAAAGCCAAAACCGTCATCTTTGCAGGATGCGGAAATGACGCAGCTAACATGTACAGCGTCTTTATCACGTGCCAAGCGTGTACACGGTGCTGCATGTGCATCCGTTCATTTAATTCTAGTCACAGCTCTTTGGCACAGGTGCTGTGAGAGCTCCCAATTTAGAGACGAGGAAGCTGAGAAGGTAGAGAACACGCTTGCTGGTGGTGGAGTCGGGATTTAAAAATTCCGCCAGGCCTGGCTTACTGGTACATACTGTGATTCCCTCGAATGGCGTACATCACTTGAACATCCACACAGAATTTTCCCATCTGTTCGACCACACGACCAGTTTGCAAAGCCAGTTCATAAGTAGGAGCTAGGCAGAGGCACTGCGAGAGAGAAGGGGCAAGTCGCAAGGCTCACACAAGCCATCATGCAAATCTGAAGTACAATTAAAATGCGTACAGGGAGACACAGGTCAAACTGGGAGGTTTTGGTTGAATAAAGTATTTTCAGTTGAACACAATTCAGCAGCTGATAGATCTGAGGTGAATGTCGAGTATGGGAAGGGAGAAGGGGTTGAAGGACAGAGAAATACCTTTTATAGATTCCTCTCTAAAGAGTTATGAAGAACCACAGATCCTGCTTTCTTTGTGGGAGAGAGTGGGGTGTAGGGAGGCTGGGAGTCAAGAAGAAAGGAAATGCAAGGCGAATCACTGCTTGAGTGTCACCCCCATCACTTCTTGCCTGCTGTTAAAAGTCTGCCGGTTTCCAGAACACTCCCTGCTTGATCCAATCCACTGTATACACCTCTGGCAGAATATTCCCTAAAATTCTTTCCTTTGTTACCTCCATCCCCCTATATCTGGTGGCTGCTGAGGAAGGAAAATGTTGATGGAAGAAAACTGGTGATACTTAATGCATTTATGGGCTTCAATTAAGGATCTGTGATACAGAGGAGAGGAAAACATAAAGCACTAACAACTGTTTCCACACACATTTCTCAACATGGGTTTAAGCACAGCTTTTCCTGAAGAATTTTTGTTCATAATACCAAACCCTGAATATGTATTTCAGTGAACCTGTCTAAAAAAGCACAAAATTTCATATGCCAGGCATCAGTCACCCACATCCACAGCTTAGCTTGCTGATCAAACTGTAAGCTTCCCGAAAGAACAATTTGCATGGGGTGCGCTCAATACTCAGGTAGTCAGCTTGTCACGTGAGTTGATGAGCACAGCTTGGAAATAACAGGGAAAGAACACCAGACACTTTCCAAAAGTGGAAGCTAGACCAAGAGAAGGGCAAGTGCGCTTCCTGTCCCTGCTCAGTCACTCTCGGACATCTGTGACCTCATGTGAGACACGTGCCTCTCCAAGCCTCAGTCTCCCCTCTGCTAAAGGAGGAGGCAGACAGGGTGATGCTTTGGTCCGACAGCTATCCGGCCACCACTAGTGAATGCTTACTTCAGAGCAAGCACAGTGTGAAAGAGGGACATTATTTAATCTACAGGACAATCCTATGAGGCATTCATTCATTCAACAAGCCAGGCACTGTGCTCAGACTCAGGAATGATCCATGCCTTTACAGATGTTATCCTTAGAGACAGGGAGACAGACCTGGAATGCTCTACTAACTCACCTAAGACATTCTACTGGTAAGTAGAGAGGCTGGGATTGGAACCAAACTAGAAAGCCTGTGCTCCTGTTACTGTTCCATCCTGCTGCCCACTGCTCTGGGATTTTATGAAAGAATGTCTATTTGAAATGCTATCATATTATGGCAGTAATATCGCCCATTACTAAAATATCACTGGCATTGCAAGCATTCCCCTTCCTCCCTCAACCTTTTCTTACCTGTGGGAACAATTCCAAGGTATTAACTCTGCTTAGCATTGCCAAGACAAAAGCTGCTGTTTTTCCTGTTCCAGACTGGCTCTGGGCTATGAGGTTCTGGGGTCTGTAGAAAAGAGAGACACCTGAGCATAAACTGCATACAGGAGACTAAAAACCAAGTTGGAACAGCACTGCCCTGGAAACTCACGGGTGGGCCAGCATCATAGGGAGAGCCATCTCTTGGATTTTGGATGGTCTGTTAAATCCCATTGCATAGATCCCTTTTAATAACTCTTCCTTCCTATCAAGAAAAAAAAAAAAAAGCACACACTTAAAGCCTATGATTGGTCGGTAGCCTCAGAAATATGAACTCAAAAGGTGTATTTTTAAATTAAGCCACTCTGCAACTGAGCTTCAATATATTTAGAAATATACAATTTACACCTCAACTCCCAAACATACACAATCATGCCTGCACAGTTGGACCACTCAAATAATAAACTATGCTTTAAGCCTAGGCTGAGGACAGTAACAATAGCCTAACACGGAACTTTTGGTTGACCCAAGCAAAAATGCCAGAAGAGTCTTATTTTCCACACAAGCAGAAAACTGAGATTTACTGTATTCTTTTTTTTAAAAGATTTTATTTTTAAGTAATCTTTACACCCAACCTGGGGCTTGAACTCATGACCCCCAGATCAAGTGTCCCATGCTCTTCCAACTGAGCCAGCCAGATGCCTATACTCTTTACTTTTTTAAAATTAATGACAATCTTTGATTCTTTAACAGTAATTTTCAGAGAAGACAAAACTTCATTGAGGTAATTCTTACATCAGTACTGTCTAGGAGCAGAAGACACAATATTACCTCATCCTTCTGAGCCAACATTTTTTTTTTTTTTTGAGAGAGAGAGAGAGAGTGAGAACACATGAGTGGGGGTTGGGTTGGGAGGCAGAGGCAGAGAGAGAGAGTATCTTAAGCAGGCTCCATGCCCAGCGGAGACCCCAACGGAGGGCTCATTGATCTCACAACGCTGAGATCATGACCTGAGCTGAAATCAAGGGTTGGATGCTTAACCGACTGAGCAACCCACACACCCCTGAGCCAGCATTTTTAAATGCATCTTTCCTGGGGTCTCACGATAGAGGATAGAAAGAAGAGAAAATGAAGTAGGTTGGAACACTTCCACCTTCAACGACATGTATATTTTGTATTTGGTTACTTGGCAGATTACTGGCAGCCAACTCTTAATCATAGGTAAGCTTCTTCCTCCATTTAGAAAATGTTGGGGCATTGGGATTTTGGATATTTCCCCTCTACATAAGTCCCTATCAGTAACTCTTCCTGTTAAAACGCAGTTCCTTAATGCTAGTTGATAGATCCCTAGGAAATGCAAACCCATCTGGGAAAGTTATTCATTTTAATACCATCTGAAACAAAATATAATTAGGAAGGTAAAAGCTTATAACTTATCTAAAGGGGGTGAGAGAGGGTATCTGGGCCATCAATGTCCCTTTATCTATATTATGGTACGAAGAATAGCAACATGGCTGTGTTGAGCTTAGCTATCCCCCTTAGCATGGCAAGGTTAAAATATTTTACCATCAAGATGTTCTCAATTTGCTGCACACTCAGGTATCCTAGTCCTCCTTTTTGAATTATATTTCAACTGCATGCAAAATGTACACATCTCATTTTAATATTGAATATGAGAACATGAAGGTGATTCTGAGAGTTTTTATTATTAGATTTTTTGTTCTGTACCATTCTTCCTGGAATTTCCCCACAATAAATGAGTAAAAATACTCACAGCCGCAGCTCTTCAAATGTTTTCACTGAGTAGAGTGGAGAGCTGGGATCCTTTTGTAAGACTTCAACTCGGTGACTGGATTCTACTAAGGACTGCCGGATTAACTTGTTTAAGAGTGAATTAGCTGCCAAATCCACTAGAAAGCAAAAATAAAAAAGGAGATATTGCAGGAGAAAATCCAGCCTCCTAAATGAATCTAATAAATTGCTCCTTCCCATTCAGAGACTGTATATCAAGCAACTGCTCCTACTCTCATCTTTCCTCTAAAAGGAGGTTCTAGAAAGAATGACAACACTGAGAATTCCTTTCTACACAAGAATCCAGTTTCTTATGCTCTGCTGCTATACCAACCTCTGACCTTAAGCAAGCCTACATCTATCACCACCAGACCTAATTTTTCCTTGCCAGCTGAAAATTCTTAACCCATTCCTGCATATTCCATCTCAACTTCCCCTAAAGAAATATGGCCTACTCCTAATTTAGTATTTCTTCTGATAGTCACTATTTATAAAGAAAACAGAAGACAGTTCTTTTCCAATTGAGATTATATTATTCGCTCATATTGTGAAAAATCATGATTAACTGATACAGAGTGCTAGGTTACATGCAAATAAATTTATCTCCTACCTACATCTTCTTCATCATCTTCTTCTGTGTTATTAATAGAACCATCTAAAAGAATGGAAGAGAAACAATAAATACCAAACAGAAATGTAAAGTGTATGATCCCAGTATCTGACCGTCTCCACAGTATGCATTGACAGCAAGGGTCATCTAATGAAGGAGTGGGTTAAAAGACTGGGAAGGCAGTGGAGGACCTTGACAGTTAATGGGAGCCGGAGGCATTTCAGTTGCCAGGGACCTGAGGAAAGCAATGCTTTTTCATTAATTGGGGCCAATCTGCTTTATCTAATAGCACTCACCTATGTTTGGGACTGTAGTACTCTTAATACCCCGAAGGTTCTTCCGGGGATGGATGAGGTTTGAAAACTATTGAAAAACACAAATTTCAACCAATATTAGGAAGCAAGCCACCAAGCAGCCCTAGTGCACCCCCCTAGCAGGGAGGGACCCACCCAAATACTGTTTCCTTTGCGGTGTCAGGTATTAATTCTGACACTGGATTCTTTTCAGGAATAGGTCACCTCTATGAATTATGCTAAAATCGAAGGAGACTTTCTGCTGCCCCTGTACCTTAAGTTCCTCTTTACAGTCCTCTAATCTAAATGTGGCAGTCCTTGGGGGTCACAGCACCAGGAAAGGATGGTGGGTAGCAAAGCGCGGTGGTCGGTAAGATGGAAGCTAGCCGAGGCTCAATGGTCAAATTGGGAGAGCAGAAAACTCCAAGGTCTAGTTGGGACTATCAGCTGCTTTCTCTCCCGGGACTTCTAGGGGTCTTCATTTTGCCCTTTCAAACCAAAGGTCTCGTGTCTCTCTCGGGGTCTCCTGCCCCCGGCCCTCCCCCACATCCTTGCCACAGCTCCCCTCCACCATTTGACACCCCACTCCACACGCTAGCGGGGCTCTCTCCTCCCGCCCTCCCCGGCAGATCTCCCTCTCAGAGTGCAGTTCTGGCCCCCGCCCACTTGCCCTCCCCAGCTCAGCGGCGGTTACATGACTGTTCAGCCGCTCGCTCTCCGCCGCCCCGGCGTCGCCTCCCCAAAGTAACGACGCCATAGCCGCGATCGCAGCTCCCGCCCCCAGCACGTGCGCCCTCCCCCAGCACGAGGCAGCGCCCGGCTCCAGCCAGCGGCCAATAGGCTTGCTCTGGGGGCAGGCTGACGCGCCCGCGACCACCCGCGGCGCGGCGCGCAGGCGCGGGAGCTCCAGAGAAGTGGGCGGAGCCAGGAGAGGAGGTGGGGGCTGCAGGGGAAGGAGAATTGAGTTCAGAGGCAGGTTTGCCCTCGGCCAGCCGCGCGTCGGCGCCAGGTGTTAGAAACCCGCGACGGGGCGCCAGTGTCGTGAACACTCGCCTACTCCTGACCTCTGCTAAACCCGCAACAGCTTGAGATTCTAAGCCGCAGCAATTTTCGCACTGATTCGAGAGTCCTACCTCCCTTACTCACCACTTACTACGCAATTCTCCGGGCGGTCAGGCTGGACCCTCCCCGCTCCCCGCCCCCGCCCCCCCCCGGTGGCTTCAAGCACTCCTGCCCATGTTTCCCCAAAATATCCGCTTCTACATTACTAGATGTCAGAAAGACCAGAGAATTTCATAGGAAAGTAGACGGTCAAAATGGGTGAGTTTCACCTGACTAATTCAAATGAGAAAGATGCGAAGAGGAAGTAAAGTTGTTCAGGTTCTAACTGTTGCCCCTGTTCTAATACCTGTTATGTTTCCACATACCGGCTTGTTTTAATTTTAATGCTGGTACATGCCCTTTGCTAATGCAATCCTGAGATAACGGTTTTCCTTGCGGTACAACCTCTACCTCCTACCCGTATCTGCATAATCTGACATAGATTCCTTGTACTACTGACTGCTAAATTTGGACAGAACTAGATTTCTTTCAGTTTTCTAACTGGAATCTTGAGATTTAGATCAGCATCTATGCAAAAACCCACAAACCAAAAACCTAGTTATGATCTCTCCGTGGTGCTGAAGCAAGACTCCCCAGCTCTGTTCGGTCATTCTCAGGCACCTCAATCGTTTGTTTTGAGGTTATCAAATTCCTTTTCAAACTTCACATGTGGATTCTAACAGCAAATGTATTTGTCTCGCAATGATAACTTTCTAGTAACTTAAGTAGGTATAAAATCGGTCCAGGTTCTTTAATGTTAATTTCATATAAGGACAGCAGACATTTGAAAAACTGCTTTTCCGTTATTTTGTCGCACTAGAATTTATCCTTTATTCTTGTATTATTATAGGCCCCAGATTCTGCTTTGTCGGAGGTGGAGAAGTGGTGGCCAGACTAGAAAATATTAGGCAGATTTCAGCGTCAAGCCTGCACCTCCGTCTCTTGGAACTACATTTCCCACAAGGGTGGACTACACTTCCCATGAGACTGTGGGCGCGCGCGCGCGCGGAAGACGCAAAGCGACAGCTTCCTGTCTCGCTAAAAGCTGCGTGGTCGACAACCGGAAGGTAAGTAAGGGGATTCGGGGATGAATTATTTTCTGGTTTATACAAAGAGGAACGGATAAATGGACAAACAGCTGGACCTTTTTTTCCCCTTTTCCATACCTTGGTCTTCAAAGCATTGATGGGTGGAAGTGGGATCTTGCTTAGGACAGTGTTTTTGTATCTGGTGCTTTTTGCAGCTCCTGGCAGAAACTCACAGCAGTAGAAACTTCTTTAATTCAATTTTTAGAGGGCCCTTGGACTTGGAGTTAAGTCGGCTGCCTCAGAATTGTTTGCTCATAAAACTAAATACCGGTAGAGGTCAGGATTCCAGTAGTATGTGGGGAGGGAGGCGAGGCGACTTTTTTCAAATTAGGAGATTGCTTTTCACTGTTACTGGTCATAGTGCATGTCTCTTGATCCTTATGGCTATTCCTCCTCCTTCTCTCTTTGGTTTAAAATAAGGTTTATCATGGAAAATGCGTTCTCCTACTCCCCTAGTTGCAAATATTTTGAGATTTAGATCTTTTAACTTCAAAAAATGTATTGAAACTCTAGCGATAGCTGATTATGTTTACAGTCGATGCTCAGCGCACACACCAATTCCCTCGTTGTGGTAATTTGGCAGCCCCTTTCCAAGCGGTAGGTCAGCTTAGGGTGTGCTGTGGTGTGCTGGAGGAAGCTCTACTGGGTCACGAGTCTTGGGCTCAAGTCCTCTTTTTGCCACAAATCTTTACTTGCTTAAACCCTTTGGACTAGTTCTTTGGTTAATAAGGTAGATAATCTCTGGAAACTTTTTGTCTTGGTTAATTATTGGGCTTTGAGATAATCTAAAGGAGTTAAGTCTTTGGTGTAATTTGCATATAAAAATGCCATGTGGTTTTTAAGTTTTTTAAAAGTATAAAAACTACCTTTAATCCCACTACAGTTTGATTTTTCCTTGTGCTTTGTATGTGCACATGACTGTGATCGTGTAGTTCACAACCTGTTTCATTTAATTTGCACTTTTTCATTAGCTTCCCGTTATTTTCAATGACTGATATTCCATTTAATCATTTCACTATTGTTGGATAGTTTGCAGTTTTTACTTATTTGCAGTGAGCAGATCCTACATCTATATTTGAGTCAGTGATTATTTCTTTCCTGAAAAATGTCTCACAGTGGAACTGGATGAATGATGTAGCTTAAATATTACGCAGAAGATATATTTTAGCAGATAGTAATGGTCAAAGTAACTCATTTATACATTGCATAGCTATTTTCCCTTGAACAAGCAAACTATTTCTGCTGGCTTCAGATGCTAAAACACAACCTCCAGATTTTAGATAATCCTCACTGGATTAGAAGCATCAAGAATAGAACCAGTTTAAGGTGAACAGAATTAGTGTTTTGGTCCGTACCCAAATATGCCATGTTCATTTTGGTATTTGTGTCTACATCTAGTTCCAGATTTAGTAAATTCTTTTTCAGAGTGACAGGCATAATTTCCAAGAAAATCTCAGTGGCAAATTATAAAAAGCATGGTATTCTAGAAGTGACAACTGGAGGGCAATAAATTATTGAAGTAATTCTGAAATAAAACTTGGGTTAGAATCCTGTATGTCATATAATACTGTTATTGCCTATTAAAAAACATTTAAATTTTCTAGATTTACTATGTTCCTTTAGTAATGGAGATATGTTGTTACTTTTCTTTGTTCCTTTAGGATTGTGTGCATAAAGAACAGTTTTTTGTTCCTTTCCTTTGGCTCTCAATATTTAGTGTGATGGGGAGTAATGATTGGAGGCAGAGTCATAACCCAGTTTTGCGATCATCTTACTTTGGGAAGTATTAGTAAGTAAAAATAAGATCAAGTTCACAAAATCCCAATTCTTTAATGAATAAGCTTAATGCCCAGCAACTTTAAAAACAGCAACTCACGTTGGCCAAAGGTTAAAAACAGTATAGAACGGAAACGGTGCTATCTGACAAAGTGGAAAGACTAGGTCTGTTTTTCTTTCTTTGGCATGACTTCTCTTGCAATTAGTGGATTTGAGAGTGGTAATTTGGAAGTGAAGTGGTATTTGATACCAATGTACACACCTAGGAAAGACCAATGATGGGTGAAGTCCTTACTGTATAATGTTCCATGGGCTTTCAAGTTAGTTGTTTCTATTTAAATAGAAGGACAGAGATAAAGAACCAGGTTACCCCCAAACAATCCCATAAAAGAGGCAAAAAAAAATATTTAAGAAGGAAAAAGAGGGAAGGGAAGCTTCCTGGGCATGACACCATTTGCAAGGTCACAGCGAACACCCCAACGAAGGGCAGATCTTTTCTTCTCAGTTGGCACCAAGTAATTGTTTGGAACATATATGTGCTGAGGCTTGGACTGGGGTTCTGGTCGAGAAAGCATCTGCTCTCGGACACCCCAGCGTAATTCCTTTCTGTGATCTTCACCAGGTAACCTCATTGAGTCCCAGTCTCGTTTGTACTCAAAATATCGGGCTACCCGGTCTACCTTGCCTCGATTTCTGCTCAGCTGGTCCAGCCTTGGGAGAATAAAGGACTTGGGTCGGCTGGCAACAATCAGGTCTTGTTCATAAGCCGGAGGGCCCATTCCTTCTCTTCGTAGATAGCAAATGAGTTGATCTTGAGAAATTCCTTGGTATTCATGTGGTAAGTTAAATTTTCGTGAAATGTCATCTGGGGATTCCCTGTCTTCGTGGAATTGTAGACTCATGAGCCTTTGTCTTAAGTCCCAGAGATCCATATCACTCTCTGTACCAGACTCTGATTCACTGATAATCGACTCATCGGTCACTAATACTTCCCCACCTGGCTTCTTGCGCAACACCTTTCTCTTCATCACTGGCTTTCGGAGTCTTTGGGACGCCTCGGAGACTGTTTCTGAAGCGGCATTACTTTCTACATGTGGGTACTGCATTTGCACAGGAAGAGCAGGTCGCTTTCCTGCAGTTACTGAAGCTTTACTGTAGGGATCATACTGGATAGGCTGGGCATCTCTCCTGACATCTCCCTCACCCTGCCCTGCACAGATACGAGTAAAAGCTGTAGCGGCTGCCAACATTCGTTCTTCTGGATCTACATTGGCCCATTTTTGTACGTTGGGTCCCATGAGTTCCTCCATTGCTTCCCCTCCACTGTAGGACCTTCTGCAAGAAAAAATAATGATCAGATTTCTGGTAATTCCCAGTTCTTAAATTGTTCATTCCCTACTTTATTGTAGTCAGATGAAGAAAGAATGGCCAAGGCAATCAAACTAATAGTTATAAAATACAGATTATAGTACAGGGTAATATGGTAGCAGTTTGGAGGAGCATTTACTCAGCTCCAGAGAAGCCATCATTTGCTTTCATCTCCACTCTCCTCTTATTTGCTCCCACTTTCTAATGCCTGATAGTTCCTGCTACCTTTAGTGGCTCCTAGGACAGGACAGGTGAGTTCTGGCATTATAAAAGCTTGTGACTTGGGGCACCTGGGTGGCTCAGTTGGTTAAGTGTTTGACTCTTGGGTTTTGGCTCAGGTCATGATCTCATGGGTCGTGAGATCAGGCAGGCCCTGCGTCCACACGGAGTCAGCTTGAGATTCTCTATCTCCGTACCCACACCCACCTCCCTGCTCACGCTCTCTTTCTCTCATTAAAATCTTAAAAAAACCACAAAAACTTGCGACTACATGATATGGGGCATAATGCTTAATAGACATTATACAACTTACACTTTGGGGGGCACTTTATATATCCAGCATTGTTCTATGTGCTTAACATTTATTAATTCATGTAATCCTCACCTGTGAGGAACTGGTGCTCTTATTATCTACTTTCAAAAGATGAGTAACATGGGGCATAAAGAGATTAAATAGCACAAGGTTACATAGCTAGTAAGGGGTGCAGTTGGAAGTCTAACTCAGGCAGTCTGTCTTCAGAGTCCTTGCTTTTAACTATGAGTGACATAATCCAAAACCATCACAAAAGCAGTGATATACATAAAAACACTCCTATGCTTAAGAAATTTTTTGTTAAAGATTTTATTTATTTGAGACAGC
>NC_138379.1:76351247-76381036 GCF_054177405.1 Leptonychotes weddellii
ACTTAAACATAGAGGGGCGACTGGGTGGCTCAGTTGGCTAAGCATCCTACTCTTGATTTTGGCTCAGGTCATGATCTCATGGGTTGTGAGATCAAGCCCCACGTTGAGCTCCATGCTCAGCGCAGAGTCTGCTTGTCCCTCTCCCTCCTCCCTTCCACTTGCGAGAGCGTGCATGGGTGCGCTGTCTCAAATAAATAAACTCTTTAAAATTTCTAGAAATGGAGTAGGTGGGCCAAAAGATGTGTGTGCTCAATTTGCTGGCTGTTGTCAAATGCCCTCTGAAGAAGCTGTACTGATGGCATCTTCCAGAGCCTGTTTCTTCATTCCCTCTCCAAAGTGGTGCACTAGTGAACCTTCTCTGCAGTCAGTTTGGTAAAAAATAGTTCTCATCTGAATGGCATTTAAATTGAGTAGACCTGACCAACTTTTCATACATTTTTATAAGATTTTTTTCCCCTTTTTGTATGAAATGCTTTTCCTTTCCCATTTACCTCTCAGGTTGTTGGATTTTTTCTTTTTGATCCTTAAATTAAAACTAATGTATATACTCATAAAATACTTCTTAATTAAGCAGATTAGCCCTTTGCCATAATTATTTTTCTTCCAAGTTTGTTGTTTACCTTCTGATTTTATTTTTTGCTGGTACAACTTTCAATTTCAGGTAGTCACATTTTTGGTTGTCTACAGTTTCTGCAATTCTACAGGATCTTACTTAGAAATGTCCTTCCCATTCTAAGACTATAAAAAAGGTTTTCTTCTAGTACTTTTATAGTTTCATTTTTTTTGTATTTAAACTTTTAATCTATCATAGATATAAGAAACTCTCAAAGGCCAAAAACTAAATGAGCTACCAAGAACTAGATAACATGGCCTTAGAAGAGATTTGGAGACGATCCATAACTAAAGTGACCGTCAGTCACAGATTGTCTAGCACTGTCCCAATTTTAAGGATGTAGTACACTTGTACTACAGGAATGTCAACATCTTAATTACATTTTCCTGACTGACTCTTCTAACTGCTAGAGGTACAGAACATAAATTTGACTTAAAAAAAGGATCGTGATGCTTAATTACCTTTTTTCTGCCATCAAAACTGCTTAGAATTGGAAAATCTCGACTTCAGGCTCTATTTCCAATATGAAGTACAATCATAAGTTTCATCAATCAGGCTAGTCTCTACTGTAGCACCTTTAAGACAGAGCTGAGTGTTAGATGTTAGAACATACAAGCCACTAATTTTATCTGAAATACTGGAAAATTAGAAAAAGAATAGACACATACATACTATATGAACAGATTTTATGATTAAAAAGATTGGACAAGTGTAATGGAAAGTCAAAAAGAAATGTTTTAATGAAGAAATATCAGTAACATCAGTCCTTAAATCATCTCAGCTAATGAAGAAGAGAGAAATGGGATCTACATTTTCCCTGATTAAACTTTAACGATGCTACCTCTTTCTTATTCCCCCCCTCCTCTTCCCCTGTGAACTGGCCAGACAGGATGGAAAAGAAGAGTATCTGTGGATGATCAACCCATAACAATTAGGCTAATGCTTGTCTCCCTGGACAGAAGCAAAATATATCCTTTAGGCATTAAATTAAATCTTAGGTGCTATTTGCACATAATGGAATGATACTGACATCACCAAAGTAATCCACATTGAAACTGTTTTATCCTTTTACTCTCTTTTCAGGTCGAGTGGACCTATATGATTCCTTTATTCCTGGGGTTGGTTGTCTTATTATGGCTGAAAATGACATAGATAGAATCCAGACTGAGAAACTCCTAAAAAGAGTACAAGAACTGGAGCAGGAGGTACAAAGACTTAAAAAAGAACAGGCCAACAACAAAGACTCACATGTTAGAGAAAATTCTTTAGGAGCTGGAAAAGCTAAGCGTGCATTTGATTTCAGTGCTCATGGTCGAAGACATGTAGCCCTAAAGATAGCCTATCTGGGCTGGGGATACCAGGGCTTTGCCAGTCAGGAAAACACAAACAATACAATTGAAGAGAAACTGTTTGAGGCTCTAACCAAGACTCGACTAGTAGAAAGCAGACAGACATCCAACTATCATCGGTGTGGGCGAACAGACAAAGGAGTCAGTGCCTTTGGACAGGTAAGGGCCACTATACTCTTTCTCAAAGTAAGCAATACCAACATATTCTAGGTGTACATATTAAGAGTTCAGATTGTGTCTCCAAAACAAACATCCCTTTTTAATTCCACAGGTGATTTCTCTCGACCTTCGTTCTCACTTTCTGAAGGGCAGGACTTCAGAGGATTTTAATGTAAAAGATGAAATCAACGATGCTGCTAAAGAGATTCGTTACACCCACATTCTCAATCGGGTACTCCCTCCAGACATCCGTGTACTGGCCTGGGCCCCTGTGGAACCTAGCTTCAGTGCTAGATTCAGCTGTCTGGAGCGGACTTACCGCTATTTTTTCCCTCGTGCTGATTTAGACATTGTAACCATGAACTATGCAGCTCAGAAGTATGTTGGCACACATGATTTTAGGAACTTATGTAAAATGGATGTAGCCAATGGAGTCATTAATTTTCAGAGGACTATTCTGTCTGCTCAAGTACAGCTAGTGGGCCAGAGCCTGGATAATGAGAGATGGCAAGAACCTTTCCAGTTATGTCAGTTTGAAGTGACTGGCCAGGCATTCCTTTATCATCAAGTCCGCTGTATGATGGCTATCCTTTTTCTGATTGGCCAAGGAATGGAGAAGCCAGAGATTATTGATGAGCTGCTGAACATAGAGAAAAACCCCCAGAAACCTCAATACAGGTAAGTTAAAAACAAAACAAAAAAACAAGTGTTGCCTTTAGAATATTTTTAAATATATTAAATATTTTAAATAACTGAAGGTTAACATATCTTCCTTTCCCAACAATTGTCTGATTAACTAGGTCACTTATTTTGTCTTCATGAAGAATTTAATCTCTCTTGTAGAATGTTATGAACATGTAGGAGGGCTATCTTTTTCTTCTCTTGTTCTGTCCCATTAGTAAGAAATAAGTGTTTGGACCAGGCCCCTTAAATAAAATAACCTTCATTTCTAAATTTTTTTTCCCCTGAATTTATGTTGAGAGGTATTATTGTGAAGTTCTGTTAGGTGAAGTTTAAAAGTGAGCAAACTATTCATATTAAATCTTCCTTGCTTTATATTATTGGGTAGTCATACTATTGTACTTTTGAATTTTTCCTAATTTTCAGTGTCTGAAATGGTAGGAAAGATGGGAAGAATAGTCAGACTTTTCTTTTGAGAGGAGGCTGAGGTCAGATAAACCAACAATTCATTCCTAAGCAATGAAATCTAGTTTTTACTTCATACCATACAAAATTAACAAGTTTGGAAAAATATAAAAAATAATTTTATAGCATTATGGGTGAGACAAGTCAGCTCACTTCTAGGTGACCTGTTACCACTGAAATTTACCCTCTTTTGATCAAGCCTAACTAGTTGATCCATGGTTTGGTTTTTTTTTTTTTTTCTTTTAATTATAAAGTTGTTCAAGGTTAGGGATCTTTTTTTATTTTCTTAATCTGTTACTCAATACTGACAAAGTTTTCCCCTCCTTTTAACCCAATTACCTACCCTCCCCCCACCTTGTTCTTAAAATACAAGGCTGTTGGATGGCTGCTGTGTATTTTCATACTGTTTCTTGTCTCTTTTTCTCTCTAGTATGGCCGTAGAATTTCCTCTAGTCTTGTATGATTGTAAGTTTGAAAATATCAAGTGGATTTATGACCGGGAGGTTCAGGAGTTCAATGTTACCCATCTACAACAACTATGGGCTAATCATGCTGTTAAAACACACATGTTGTATAGCATGCTACAAGGACTGGACTCCGTTGCAGTACCCTGTGGGACAGGTATGACAGGAGAATCCTAGGATACAATTATTTACTAGAACCAAAGTTATATGGGGCATGGGGAGAGGTAGATTTATATAAAGTTTGGAGGTGATTCTGTTGTGGTAAAGCATCCATGTAATATCTGATTGTATATATTATAGGACCAAAGATGGATGGAGTGATAGAATGGAGAAATGTTAAGCCTTCTGTCATAAAGCAGACCAGTGCCTTTGTAGAGGGAGTGAAAATGCGCACATATAAACCCCTCATGGATCGTCCTAAATGCCAAGGATTAGAATCCCGGATCCAGCATTTTGTACGTAGGGGACGCATCGAGCACCCACATTTATTCCATGAGGAAGAAACAAAAGCCAAAAGGGACTGTAATGATACAATGGAGGAAGAAAATACTCTTTTGGAGAAACCAACAAAGAGAGTCTGTGTTGATCCCGAAATTAAAAGCATCAGTTAACCATAACAGGATCTAGGAGGCAACAACTAGCTAGTGGTAGGTGAATAAAAAAGAAATACAAGATAATATGTACTTCAAGAAGTCCTAAAATTCAGATGATCGGTTCTTTGAAAAAACAAAACAAAATACCACCCCCCCAAACCCAAAGACCATTAAGCCCTATAAAGGAAGTTCTAGCTTGAATAAGAGTTCAAACATTCTCATTCCTTCCCCAAAAGGATTAAGAGATCGAAGAAGCAAGAAGCAACTGTGAAATGCAGAGGAGTTTACATACACATGGAAACCTGTGCCTTGTGTTCAAATTCATTAAAGCCTGCTTCTGCAAGTGTCTAATTTGTTATGCTGTCTTTTTAAAAAGCAAATGAGATACTCATTACTCATCTGAATTCTCCAAAGAGCTTTGCCTGAGTGTCTTATTTTTTAAGAGAGAAATTAAAAATAAGAAATTTAGTCAGTTAAATATTTCGTACATTGCTTTATGAAAGGCACACTACCTGAAAGTGACCTAACTGAATAAAAGCACAGCATCTCTTAAAAAGCTTATCAGTCTAGTGCTGTGAGCCACAAATGGTCTTGGTTACACAGTCTTTTTTTTTTTATATATAGATTTTATTTATTTGAGAGAGAGAGCACGAGCAGCGGGAAGGGGGAGAGGGAGAAGCAGACTCCCACCTTGAGCAGGGAGCCCAATTCGGGACTCGGATCCTAGGACCCTGGATCATGACCTGAGTCAAAGGCAGATGCTTAACTGACTGAGCCACCCAGATGCCCCTATCTTTTTCTTCTTCACAACCTTTTTACATATGTAAAAAAAACATTCTTAGCTTAGTTCATGGGCCATATAAAAATAGGCCATGGAGTTTACCACCCCCTGGTGTAGTGGTTTAGGGAAAATTCTTACAAAGAGATTTCCAAGCTAAATCTTGCACAAGTAGGAGCCAGTTAAAGTGGGGATAAAGAAGAACTTTAAGTGTGTCCAAGGCAGAAGATGCAGTTTGTATAAAGCGTGAGAGATTTACCTGCAGGTAACTGTAAATACAGGAGTACAGCTTGACATTGACAAGAGCATAGTTTAGAAAAGGAAGCAAGGATCATGTTTGTAGAGTCCTGTAGGCCTTCTTAAAAAGCTTACATTTTATCTTGAGAGGCCACTGAAAAAAAAAATACAGGCCAGGACTGTGTAGCAAAAATACTGCTGTGGGTATGGTGTGGACTGGAAGAGGGCAAGATAGTGGGACCAGTTAGGAGGCTGTTAGAATAATTGAAGAATTAGATGATGATGGCCTAGACTAGATTTGTAGTAAGGGGGATGGAAAGAAGTAGATGAATTTGAAATTAAGAAAGGAGAAGCAACAGGGTTTTATGGTTGAATGAATGTGAGGTTCAAAAGTAGGGAGGCTTTCAGGATAACACCTAGGTTTCAGACTTAAGCACATCTGAGACACAAGGGTCAGGAAAATAAGGTGGGGCTTTATTCTCAAAGATGATAAGTAACCCTCAAAATACTATTAACACCAATATTTACTCAAAAGAGTTCAAAATTCTTTTAAAATGATATATTAGCTCTTATAGCCATTAAAATAATAAACATCAAGTGAACTCAGACCTTTTGCCTCAATAACAATTTTCATCACTGCAGAGTGTAATACTTCTGTACAGTTATGAAATAATTATACTGTATGTTTGAGATTCAAAGTTTTACTTACCAATCAACAAACAGTTTGTTCCTACTTAGGTTCAAAACCCCAGGGATACATATGGTTTATAACCTCAAGCTGCTGGCTAAGACAACATACAAGATAATTACAAACAATATTAACATACAGAGTAAACAGACTGTGTTAAGTTCCACAGAAGCTTAGTAGTGGGTGGGCCACAGAAACAAGACTTAACTGAAAAAGTTCCAGGTTTAGGATGTAAAACAGTGTAAGAAAAGTCAAGTGATCTTGTAGTACTGAAGACGACACATAATAGCTTTTACATTCTAGCAGAGCAGGAACTGGGAAAGATCCTCATTTTAGAGATGGAAAAATTGTGGTACAAAATAACTAAGGTTTATTCTTACTAGCCAATTGGCACAATCCAGGTCATCTGGATTTTGAATCAAGTCATTGGTTTTTGGAACCTGATGTGCCAACATTTCATAATGCCCTGAATGTTCTTAAAATATTGCTTTCTCCTTTAATTTTGATGTAAGGACAAACCAAAACATTTCATTTTTTTCAACTTCCTACCTTATTTCAGTGTACCTCCACTGCCCTTAGTTTTCGAGTTAAAGAAAAACCTGGAAAGAGAACGGAGTTTGTGAAATCACTATTTAAAAAACATCAACTCTAGGGGCGCCTGGGTGGCTCAGCCAGTTGGGCGACTGCCTTCAGCTCTGGTCATGATCCCGGAATCCCGGGATCGAGCCCCACGTCGGGCAGCCTGCTTCTCCCTCTCCCTCTGCCTGCTACTCCCCTTGCTTGTGCTCTCTGTCAAATGAATAAATAAAATCTTAAAAAAAATAAAAATAAAAACCATCAACTCTGAAGAAATGATACAGGGGACAAAAAACACTAACTAAAAAGCCATGCTTTGGAGATTCTACAGAAGCAAAGGAATTAGAAGATCAAGGTCTTAGGGCGCCTGGGTGGCTCAGTTGGTTAAGCGACTGCCTTCGGCTCAGGTCATGATCCTGGAGTCCCGGGATCGAGTCCCGCATCGGGCTCCCTTCTCCGCGGGGAGTCTGCTTCTCCCTCTGACCCTTCTCTCTCTCATGTGTTCTCTCTCATTCTCTCTGTCTCAAATAAATAAATAAAATCTTAAAAAAAAAAAAAAAGTTTAAAAAAAAAAAAAGATCAAGGTCTTATATCTTAAGTAAAATCCTTTCAAGGTTAACTAGACCATACTATCAAATCTAGTAGAATAAGCATTTAGTGATAATATTTTTTGATAACATGTTACTATAGATAAACTCAGGACAATCATCACAGATGAAGCAATGATGAATCCCAAAATGTAACTCTGCAAAAGTACCTAAGTTATCTGAGGGAATATTTGTTATAAATTTCAGCTTTTGACTCAAGGTATGGACTAATAACTGTTAGAAATAGGCCTTAGATCTTCCTTTCTTCATTGGAAAGATGGAATTATTCCAATAGGTGTTGAAGTTTAAATGAGATTATACATGTTATATATAAATATATAACATGTAATATATATGTAACATACATATATATAAATAAAATGGTGATTTGTGAGCAGTATTACACCATTTATTTCAATGTTCATGCAATACAAAACTACCTACTAAAAAATAAAGCAGGGACAGAAATGGAATAGGACTCTGGGCTAGGAGGATCTCCAACACTAAGCCCAAAGAGATTTTTTTATGACATATGTACTATACTGTAGAGTGATTAACCTGTTATCTTCTTTGCATTTAAATTACGGCACACTCCCATTCTTTTTCTTAAATGTATGAACATAGGTTATTTGTAAATAACAAAATATAAACTTTAGGAAGGCTGACAGGTAACTGTTTATTCTTTCTTTTTAATATAAAGGCCTGATAATCCTTTCCCTTTACTTAGGGGGAAACTTTCACATAGAAGCTAGAGCAGCTTATATTTTGCAGATTCTGATAATATTTTTTTTTTTTTTTTTTTTTTTTAGATTCTGATAATATTGACCAAAATACCCAACAGTACCTTCTCTTCAACAGTCTGGAGCAACTCAGTGTCCTAGGCTTAGTAGTTGCAAGTGAAAGGGTTTCAAGGGTGGAAGGGGAGGATTTTAAACTGGGATAGTGGTTGGATTCTAACCATTACAGGGGGGCTACTGCAGAGTTACAATAAATTCCTCTACTCTGAGGAGGTAAGCATGCAGCTTAAAGAACCACAACATCAGAACAAAACAAAACAAACACTGATGAAAGACAACCATAATCCAAAGAAACAACCAACTGGGGGGAACACTTGTAACAGATTCAAAATCACAAATTCAAATTCCTCTTAGAAAGCTATTAAAAGGTACACACACCAGAATAGGGGAAAGACAGATGACTTAGCAAAGAAATAATGACTAATACACATAGAAAAGGATGTTTAATCTCATTAATAACACAAATAAAAACATTAAGATACCCTTTTAGATTGGTAAGATTTTTCAATATCCAGTGCCAGTTAGAGGGTGGAGAAATAAGCACCCTTACACTGTATGCGTGGGTGGGTGGAGGATATCAATTTTTCTAGAGGGCAGCTTAGCATTATGCATCACAATTTAAACTGTACTACAATTTCTAAGCCATAATCCACTTCCAAGAATTACTCCAAGGAGATAAACTGAACAAGAATGCAAACATGTATACATACATGTAACCACCATCATGCTACTTTATAATGAAGAAACTGAAAAAACAGCTGTCCATCATTAGGGCATTGGTTAAATAATACACTGTACAGTACAGCAACTGCAAGAAATACCATACATCCATTAAAAATGGTATTTGACAGACACCTGTTCCGAAAATTCTAAGGCATAATGTGCTTTTAAAATGAATATGCTTTATTATATTCAAAATATACAATTATATAAATATTTTATAAGCATAATCATGCAAATATATATTCGTAACGAATATATCTGAAGGAAACCCAAATATGAAGTTTTCTTTTTTTTACGGTTATCTGAGGCCGATGGAATATCTAGTATTTTCTTCCCTTTTTTTCTTTATACGTTCGTACTTCTTGGATTTATTTCTAAAAACAATGAGGCTGTATAACTTTATAGTCAGGAAAAAAGGTGTATTTTCATCTGGGGTAGGACTATAGAGTTCTTCGATTTTCCACGCTATCTTAACTCATTAGGGACACAGGTGCACGCACGGTTACACCCAGAAGTTCACAAAGGGCGTAACCAGGGGTTGGGAAGACTCTGGTCCCCGCACGACAACAAAGACAATCGTGTGCCCACCTGGCCCCGGGCGTGGCTGTCGCCTCGGATGCTCGCGGCCTCCCGGGAACCCGGCTCCCTCGGCGGCACCGCCCCCGCCGCCCTCTGGGCCAGGGACGTGGGTGCCGCTGCAGCCGCCAGGCAGGCAGTGGACGCCGGACGCGCCGCGGGCGCCCACAGTGACCTCTAGGGACGCAGGCACTCCAAGGGCACAGCACAACAGTGCTTACACCTGCCTAAGGGAGCAGTAAACCTGGGTTCAGCAGGATCTCAGGGGTTTCCCAGCCACGCCAGGGGGGAAACTCCCATTCCGCGCTTTTCAAAACCCGACCTCTCCACAGCAGCGGGCAGCCGGCCCCCCTGGGCCCATTCGCTCCCTATTCCAGCCCCTGTCCGCTTACCTGCCCCGCCGAGGTCCGCTCACCGCACCAAGTCCCGCTGCCCTGCTAGCGCAGCTCCGCAGGGTTCCGTTAGCGTCCGGTAGCTCGCGCAGGCGCACAGCCCGCCCACGCGCCGAGGCCGCAGTTAACCGCCCCGCAGCCGCGGTTTAAACCAGAAGAGCGAACCCCAGCCCTCGGCACCGCCCTCCAGCCCTCCTATTGGCTCTGAGGGCGAGCGTCTTCCACGTCTACATTCTGATTGGTGCTCATTTTCTCTTGGCTTTCTCCCGCAGGCGGGAGGAAGCCCGGGATTTGAGGCACGGATCCGGAAGTGCTCGAACCCCCCCTTGCACTGGCGTGTTACCCGGAACCGTATCTGCGTCGCCTTTAGGCGCACGGGTAGGGAAGGAGGGGACTCTAAACTTCTTTAACGCTAGTTAGCTGGGTTTTGGCAGGGGCGCCTTAGCGTTCGGTCCACCTGAGTGGACTGCGTCTCCACCCTTCCCAACTCCAGGAGGCTGCGGTGGTGGGTGGCGTCGGAAGGGAAGGCTCTTGGAGCTCAGCTGGAGCCATCTCCAGCGATCCGCCTTTTCAGAAGGTCCACTTGGGGTCTGACCCACACAGGTTCTGTTTAAAAACACAGACGCGCATTGAGCCCTTTCCGTGGCTCACAAGGCTGTTTGACCCACTGCTGTGTCTCTTGTTCCTCCCGACGTTCCTCTGCACCCGTGCTCCAGCCACACTGACTTCTTGCTAGAACAGCACTCGCGGTTTTCCTCCAGAATGCTCCCGTCTACTCCCTTTCCATATCTTACTCTTTAAAGAACAATTTTTTTTTTTTTTTGTATATGTGCCCGTTTTGGGAATCGCTGAGGATGAGACCTGGAAAAGAAAATGCGTAGAGGTCCCCACGACTCAGTATTTCTAGTCACTGTCCTGCAACATAGCTAAACAATTTGTCCTCCGCCGTCTGAGCGTTCTGTATCCCACTTCACACAAATAGGCAGGTGCTGGTTGACAAATTTATATTATTTCTTAAATCCAGGATTCAGTGAGAGGGAGAGGAAAATATTTAATCCTTTTTGTCCAAACACTTTTCCCCTTAGTCTCGGGGCCTTTGCACGACCTCTAAGTCACTTTGGATTTGTTGTGCGGGAAGAAAAAGGAATAAACAAGATGGTACAAAGTGGGTTGTAAAGATTTGAATGACCCTTACGCCTAGATCTCCACTATCAACACTACTTTAGTGCCACACATGCTTTTCTTTCCTCATGAGCAATATCCCTTGTTCTAGTTTGGTCATCTTACAGCTGTATGACTTTTTCTTTGACATAAAATTTCCCCAATCAATCTGTCGTAGAAACAAGAGCACAGTCATTTTTCTTACCTACTGCTTTGATCATTCAACATAAACCCCCAGTTATTTTCTTGTTATCCTTTATGATAAAGTTTGATCTTTGAAAACCTTTAATCGATAACAACCTGAAGGATCTAACTCCTGTCATATTTCAAGTGGTATCTTTTGTTCAACTCAATTCTTGTTTTTTGGTGGATCACTTCATGCTCCAAATTTGCCTAGCTCTGATTTAATAATCTTCATGATTCTGTGCAATCCATTGAACCCAGGTCAAGAAACCTGAACTAAGGCCATCTAAAATAAGAGTATATGGGGAAAAAAATCCTATTCTTGAAAACCAAATTGCATCCTTAAAAACATTAAGGAAACTTCCAGACATAAAAAAAGTTGTATATAAGGAAGCCCCGTGAACTCAGTGCCTAGTTCCAATAATTATTAACTCATGATCAATCTTGTTGCTTCTATATCACTATCCACATACCTCCTCTTGTATTATTTTGAAGCAAATATCAGGCATCTGAAATCTATAAATATTACAGTATGATTTCTTTAAAAAAGGACTTTTTAAAAGCATAACCACAGGGCGCCTGGGTGGCTCAGTCGGTTAAGCGACTGCCTTCGGCTCAGGTCATGATCCCAGAGTCCTGGGATCGAGTCCCACATCGGGCTCCCGGCTCAGCAGGGAGCCTGCTTCTCCCTCTGACCCTATACCCTCTCATGCTGTTTCTCTCTCTCTCTCTCTCAAATAAATAAAATCTTTAAAAAATAAAAAAAATAAAAGCATAACCACAATACTATTATCACACCTAAAATATCTAAGGTTTTCCTTAATATCATCAAATAGCCAGTGTTTAATTTTCTACCTTCCCCCCCTTTTTTTCTTTACTTTGCTTGTTTGAACCAAGATCCAATCAAGTACACATGTTGTGATTGATCAGTCTTTTAAGTTTCTTTCATAAGTTCCTCCTCCACTTTCTTCTTGTGCAGTTTGTTGAAGGAACCATGTTGTTGGTCCTGTGGAGTTTTCCATAATCTGGATTTTGCTGATTAATGCAGTTTAATATGGTTTCCTTACCTTTTGGTTATAGCACAGCTCTCTTTCAGATGCTTTCCCTGCTTAGGTTTAACTGTTTATTAACCCAGCAGCATCTTTATCTTTGCGTTGAAATATTACTTTCAACTGGTTATATTGTCATGCTTAAATTAATCCCCCCTTTATGATATGTTTGCTTACCTCACCCCTTTGTTGACATTTTCAAACTCCTTCAACTGTAGCCCTCTCTTATCTGACTCATTATCTCCTGTCTCTGACATTTGCAATTCGTTCTTCTTTTAGTCTTGGAAATAGAACAACACCGGCCTAAGGAAAAGCAAAATGAAAACAGCTCTTTGGATGCTGCTGCCCCCTACCCCCCCACTTGTCCTCGCTCTATTCTCATTGCTGTTGTTCCACCCTCATCGGTATATTCAGACTGTACTCTCAGATGTTGCTAATGATCTTCCTAAGGGTCATCTCCAGTATTTTTGCTCGGTTCCCATCCTCTTTTATTTTTTTGAGAGTGTTTGATAATTTATTCAGTAAATATTTATTGAACACTGTTGACCTTAAAAGTAAAACTGTCAGTTATTTTGCCAGCAAAAATGTGTTTATTTGGGAATAGCAGGGGATTGCAACTCGGGACATGCAAGGTATCCAAAATGATGGGCAAGTACAGAGAACAAAGGAGAGGAATGTTCTTTTTATAAAGAAAAGGAAGAAGTTGGGAGGGGCTGTTTTAAGCAAAAAGTTTATTGGAATAAACTGGGAATTTGAAGTATTGTGGATTTTCATTGGCTGAGTTGTGATAGTCTCTCATTGGCTAGGCTGTTGCCAGGCTTGTAGGAAAAGCCTCCTTCCTCTTTCTGGGGTAGTCAAGTATAGGCTTCTTCTTGGGAATGCAAGGCACATCTCTTCTTGTTGGGGATCTACAGTTGACAGTGAGTAGTGGTAGGACACGAGACCTTCCCTTTGTGGCCCTTCAGCTCCATTTTAAATGAGGTATCCTTTATTTGGTTTCACGATACCTGTGTTAGATACTGTGCAATGTCTTAGTGATTTTATGATATATAAAAAGGCATGATCCCCCTCCTTTATGAAGCTTCCAGTTGGATTGAAGAAAATGACATCAAACAATCACAAATTATTGTAAAATTACAACTGTGTTCAGTGCTAAGGAGAGGCAAATGGTCTAATAAAAACATTTAATAATGGGGAAATTTAACATAGTGCCACTGAACGAAGAGCTAAAGGATGAGTAGGGGAAATGTGGAGGGGAGATATGGGGGTGAAAGGACATTTCTAGGCAGGGGGAAGAGCATTTGCAAAGGCCTATTGGGGGTGGAAGCTTGGAAGATTCAAGAAATTGAAAAAAGACTGGCAAAGAGACAGGGTAGAGATGAGACTGGAGAGGTAGGCAAGGGCCAGATTATGTAGGTCACGTAGGCCAAGACAAAGACTTCGATCTCTGTCCTAAGAACTATGGAAACTCACTAAAGTGAAGATTGGGATGCGTTATGTGACATACTCAGGTGTGCATTTGAAATTTTATCTTGGCTGCATCGAGGAGAATGCATTTCTCTACCCCAGAAAGAGGAAGGGGGCAAGATTATGTGAAGTCCAAATTGGAGGCAGTTGCAGTATTCTAGGCAGTAGATGGTTGTGGCTTAGGCTAGGATGGTAATAGCCAGAGATAGCAAAGAGAGGACAGATAGATTTAATGGATAAAACCCTAAATGACGTGACCATGAATTGGCTGGGGTTGATGTACGAAAGAGGTCATGGATTATTTGTAAGTTTCTAGGTTTTGCAACTGGAATCCATTTTCTGAGATAGGGAATACTGGAAGAAGACCATATTTTGAGAGACAGAGTTAGATTTGGGCATGGTGAATTTGAGATGCCCTTGAGATATTCAGGTGGAGGTAAAATTAGGCAGTTAGAAATCCGAGTGTAGAGGTTAGATGCAAGGTATGGCCTTGTGATATTTGCGTGTGGGTGGATAGTTATTTAAGTAGTGGGTGAGTATGAGATCTCCAGGACAGAATATAGAATGAAAAGAGAAGGCACACTACTCTCTTCTTGAAACTCATCCAGTGAACTCTTTGAGACTACCCTGTCCTGGTTCTCCTCTCACCTCTCCTCTTCTGACTGTCAACTGTTGCTGGTTTCCAAAGTATGGTCCTTTTTTTTTTTTTTTAAAGATTTTATTTATTTGACAGAGAGAGACACAGCGAGAGAGGGAACACAAGCAGGGGGAGTGGGAGAGGGAGAAGCAGGCTTCCCGCAGAGCAGGGAGCCCGATGCAGGGCTCAATCCCAGGACCCTGGGATCATGCCCTGAGCCGAAGGCAGACACTTAACGACTGAGCCACCCAGACGCCCCCCAAAGTATGGTCCTTTTTTCCCCCCCTTCAAGAGCTTAATAGTTTTTGTTGTTCTTAAGATTTATTTATTTGAGAGACAGACAGTGGGGGGAGGGGCAGAAAGAGAAGGAGAGAATCTCAAGCAGACTCCCCAGTGAGTGCAGAGCCCAACGTGGGGCTCAGGCTCACAACCATGAGATCATGACCTGAGCTGAAATCAAGAGTTGGACGCTTAACTGGCTGAGCCACCCAGGTGCCCGGAGAGCTTAATAGTTTTATTGCTTCCACTACTCATTTTATGTGAGATAATTTCAAAATCTTTATTTCCAACTCTTACCTCTTCCTGGTTTCTAAAATGTATCTTAGCTGTGTACTAAGATTTCTACATGAGTATCTTTGTCTTCCCAAATACAGCATATCTAAAATACTATTCATCGTTTCCCTCTGGATTCACCCATATGATATCCATATTCCTTTCAGTGGTATCATCATTTCCCCAGGCTTTCAACACTTAAGAAATTATCATTTTTTACGCTTTTTCATCCCCATATATCTTACAGTTATTAAGTTCTGCCATTTATTTCCTTTTAAAGCTTCATCTCTCTCACTTCCATTTCCTTTTTACTACTAATCACTAGTTCAGCCCTAATTATTTCATTTTTAGATTCCTTCAGTAACACATTTAATGATATGGAAGGATATGGCATAATAGTTAAGAGTGTAGGCTCTGAGGTCATATTATCTGGGCTCAAATTCTGACTCTTCCACTGCCTAGTTTTGTGACTTGGTCAAGTTATATAGCCTCTCTTTGATTCAGTTTTCTCACTTTTAAAATGGAGATGATAATCTGACTTCCTTCATATGGTTGTTGTGAAAATTAAATGGGAAAATGCATGTTAGCATAGTGTCTACCAAATAATAACTGGCTGCATTATAGATAGTATATAGTATAGTTGACCCTTGAACAACACAGATTTAGACTGTGCAGGCCAACTGATAATGTAGGGTTTTTTTTTTTAAATCTAAATATAGTACTGTAAATATGTTTTCCTTATGATTTTCTTAATATCTTCTTTTCTTTAGCTTACCTTATTTTAAGACTACAATATATAATACGTATGACATTCAAAACATGTGCTAGTCAATGGTTTATGTTATCAGTAAGGCTTCTGGTCAACAGTAGGCTATTACTATTTAAGGTTTTGGGGAATCAAAAGTTACATGCAGATTTTCGATTGTGTGGGAAGTTGTTGCAGGGTCAATTGCATGTGGTTTGAAAATATGTTCTTCTGCTCTGTAGCTTGTCTTTCACCCCCTTAATAGGGTCTTTCACCGAGCAAACTTTTACATTTTGATTAAGTTCATTTTATCAACTTTCCCTTTTATGGATCATACATTTAGTGTCGAGTCTAAAAAATCTTTTCCTAGCCCTAGAGCCCAAATATTTTTTTAAAGTTTTGTAGTTTTACCTTTTATATTTAAATCTCTGATCCATTCTGAGTTAATTTTTGTATAAAGTGTAAGACTTAGGTTGAATTTCATTTTTCCTATGAATGTTCAATTATTCCAGTATCATTTGTTGAAAAGGTTTCCTTCATTGAATTGCTTTGGCCCTTTTGTCAAAAATCAGTTGGGCATAATGATGTTAGTCTCTTTCTGGCGTCTCTGTTCTGTTTTATTGATCTATGTGTCTGTCCCTCCACCAGTATCTTACAGTTTTCATTCCTATAACTATGTGATAAGTCTTGAAATCAGGTTCCTCCTGCCTTATTATTTTTTTAAATTGTTCTAGCTGGCTTTTCTACTTTGTTTGCCTTTTTATATAAATCTTATAATAATCTAGTCTATAACTACAAGAAATCTTTCTGAGATTTTGATAGGAAATGTGCTAAATCTGTATATCAATTTGGGATGAATTGAAATCTTTACTATTTTGAATCTTTGAATCTATGAATATGGTATGTTTTCAGTTTATTTAGATCTTCTTTGATTTCTTTCATCAGTATTTTGTTTTCAGCAAATAATTCTTGAATGTGTTTTGTTAGATTTACAACTTAGTATTTCATTTTTTTAATTTAATGATACATGGTATTATGTTTTAAGTTTTGATATTCACATATTCATTGTTAGTGTACAGAAATACAACAGACTTTTATGTATTTATCCTGTATCTGCAGCCTTGCTAAATTTACTTATTAGTTCTTATTTATTTATTTAGGTAGATTTTTGGGGAATTTCTACATGGACAATCATATTATCTGCCAATAGGGACAGTTTTATTTCTTATTTTCCAATCTATAGTCCATTTACTTCCTTTTCTTGGGAATTGCACTGTGTAGAACTTCCAGAATTCTATTGATAAGAGTAGTGAAAGAGAATATCCTTGCCTTGTTCCCAATCTTAAGGTGAGAGCATTCAGTTTTTCATGATTAAGCATAATATTATGTGTAGGGTTTTGTTTTTTTTTTTGTGGATACTCTTTTTTTTTTTAAGATTTATTTATTGATTTATTGATTTATTTATATGCCAGAGAGAGAGAGTGTGAGTGCATGCACAAGCAGGGGGAGTGGGAGAGGGAGAGGGAGAAGCAGGCTCCCCACTGAGTAAGGAGCCCAATGCGGGGCTGGATCCCAGGACTCTGGGATCATGACCTGAGCCAAAGGCAGACGCTTAACAGACACCTGGACTACTCTTTATTAAGGTGAAGGAGGTCCCCTCTAGTTTTATTTTTCTGGGAGTTTATTTTTTTTAATCATGAATGGGTTTTGAATTTTATTAAATGCTTTTTCTGAATTGATTGGTATTATCACATGATTTTTTTCTTCTTTAACCTGTTACTATGGTAGATTACATTGATTGGTTTTTGAATGTTGAACCAGTCTTGCTTCCCAGAATAAACCCCACTTGGTCATGGTGCATAATTCTTTTTATATATTACTGGATTCTATTTGCTAATATCTGTTAGAGTTTTTTTGTACTTCTGTGCATGTGAGATAGTGGTCAATAATTTCTTTTTATTTTATTACATTTTTCAGGGAAGTATAGTTAGCACACAATGTAACATTAGTTTCAGGTGTACAACATATGATTTGACAAGTCTGTCATGGTTTTCTTTTCTGTACTATTTTCATCTTTTTTTTTTTTTTAAGATTTTATTTATTTATTTGATACACAGAGAGAGACAATGAGAGCAGGAACACAAGCAGGGGAAGTGGGAGAGGGAGAAGCAGGCTTCCCTCCGAGCAGGGAGCCCGATGTGGGACTCGATTCCAGGATCTTGGGACCATGACCTGAGCCGAAGGCAGACGCCCAACGACTGAACCACCTAGGCGCCCTTGTCTGGTTTTAATATCAGTGTAATACTGACCTCATAGAATAATATGCGAAGGACTCCCTCTTTAATTTTTTGGAACAGTTTCTGAAAGATTGGTGGTAAGGCTTGTTTAAATGTTTGACAGGATTTACCTGTGAAGTCATCTGCGCTCTGGATTTCCTTTGTGGAAAGCTTTTTGATTACTAATTTAATTTTTTAAATAGTTATAGAACTATTAAAATAATTTCATATTGGGTGAGTTGAAGTAGTCTTTAATTTTTGAGAAATTGGTCCATTTTGTCTAAGTTGTCAAATTTATTTGTATAGAGTAGTTCATAGTATTACCTTATTTATGTCAGCAAGGTCTGCGGTGATATCTCATGCTTCGTTCCTGATACTGGAAATAGCGCCGCCTGGCTGGCTCAGTCAGTAAAGCATGTAACTCTTGATCTGATACTGGAAATGTATTTCTTCTCTACTTTTTCGGTCTAACTAGAGGTTTCTAAATTTTATAGACCTTAATCAGCTCTTTTTTTTTTTTCAGTTGTTTTTCTGTTTAATTTTCATTGATTTCTTCTCTTATTATTTCCTTCCTTCTGCTTAGGGTTTAATTTGCTCTTGTTTTCCTGGGTTCTTCAGATGGGAGCTTAGAGTATTAATGTATAACTTTTCCTCTTTTCAGATGTATGCGTTTAGTGTTATAAAAGGATCACTGCATTAGCTCCTTTCTACAGATTCTGACATATTTTAGTTTTCATTCAATTCAATGCATTTAAAAATTTTTCCCTTGAAACTTCCTCTTTGATCCATGGATTATTTACTTATTTATGTGGTCTATGGATTATTAAGAATTGTTTAGTTTTCAAATGTTTGTAGATTTTCTTATCTTTTTGTTATGAGTTTCTGGTTTGATTCCATTGTTGTTGCAGGATGCACTTTGTGTGAGCTCAAGTCTTTTAAATTGTTTAGATTTGTTTGTGGCATACCTTAGTATATGTTCTCTGTGCACCTGAATTCTTATTGGTTCAAGGGTTCTGTAAATGTCAGTTAGGTTCTTTTGGCTGATTGTGGTGTTGCTAAATTTTTGTCTAGTTTTATCAATTTTTGAGAAACAGAAGTTGAAGTCTCCAGCTATAATTGTGGATTTGTCTATTCCTTCAGTTCTGTTAGTTTTTGCTTTACATATTTTGTCATTCTGTTGTTTGATGTATGCTTATTTAGAATTGCTCTGCCTTCTTGATGGATTGGCCCTTTTATAGAATGTTCCTCTCTGTCTCTGGTAATTTTCTTTGCCCCAAAGTCTACTTTATCTACTGTTAAGAACTACTGCTGTCTTTTGATTATTTGTATGCTATGTCTTTTTCATCCTTTTACTGTCAATATTATATTTAGAGTGAGTTTCTTATAGATAACATAGAGTTGCATCATGTTTGTTAATCCACTCTGCCATTCTGTGTCTTAATTGATGTATTTAGAACATTTACATTTAAGATAATTATTGTTATCTTAGGCTTTAAGTCAGCCATTTAACTTATTTTGTTTTTGTTTTCTATTTTTTCTGGTTTTCATTTGTCTTTTAGTTTTTCCTGCCTTCATGTAGATTACATGAACAATTTTTAGAAATCCATTTTGA
This sequence comes from Leptonychotes weddellii, assembly GCF_054177405.1. Lineage (NCBI taxonomy): Eukaryota > Metazoa > Chordata > Mammalia > Carnivora > Phocidae > Leptonychotes > Leptonychotes weddellii. The sequence goes on from NC_138379.1 coordinate 76,370,608, forward strand.
TTTATCTGTTTGCATTCTCTCTTTTTTCTTGAGTCTAATTGAAAGTTTGTCTATTTTGCTTCTTTAAAAAAAAAAAAAACCCAGCTCTTCATTGATCTTTTTTATTGCCTATTAAGTCTCTATTTCACTTACTTCCACTCTGATCTTTGCTGTTTCCTTCCTTTTATGAATTTTGAGCTTCATTTGTTCTTTTTCTAGTTTCTTGAGGTGTAAAGTTAGGTTGTATATTTAAGATTGTTCTTGTTTCTTTCATTCATCTCTGTAAACTTCCTTCTTAGAACTGCTTTTGCATCCCCTAAGTTTTGGTGTGTTGTATTTCCATTTTTATTTGTTTCAAGGTATTTTTTGATTTCTGTTTTGATTTCTTCTTTGACTTGTTGGCTGTTCAGTAGCATGTTGTTTAATTTCTACATATTTGTAAGTTTTCCAGTATTCTTTTTGTAATTGATTTCTAGTTTCATACCATTGTAGTTGGGCAAGATGCTTGATATGATTTCAGTCTCCTTCAATTTATTAAGACTTGTTTTGTGTCCTAACTTATGATCTGTCTTGGAGAATGTTCCATGTGTGCTTAAGAAAGATGTGGCTTTTGGATGGAATGTTCTGTATATGTCTCTTAAATTCAAATGGTCTAGTGTGTCATTTGAGGCCAATGTATACTTACTGATTTTCTGTCTGGATGATCTATCCTTTGGTGAAAGCAGAGTATTAAAGTCCCCTACTTTATTTATTTTTTATTTTTATTAAAGTCTCCTACTTTATTATTTATTATTGTATTGCTGTCTATTTCTCCCTTTAGGTCTGTAAATGTTTGCTTTATGTATTTAGATGCTCCTGTGTTGAGTGCATAAATATTTACAAATGTTATATCCTCTTGTTGGATTGAGCCTTTTACCATTATGTAATGACCTTCTTTGTCTTTTATTACAGTCTGTCTTTTTTTTTTAAAGATTTTATTTATCAGAGGGCGCCTGGGTGGCTCAGTTGGTTGAGCGACTGCCTTCGGCTCAGGTCATGATCCTGGAGTCCCGGGATCAAGTCCGCATCGGGCTCCCTGCTCGGCAGGGAGTCTGCATCTCCCTCTGACCCTCCTCCCCCTCATGCTCTCTGTCTCTCATTCTCTCTGTCTCAAATAAATAAATAAAATCTTTAAAAAAAAAAAGATTTTATTTATCAGAGAGAATGAGAGTGCACCTATAAGCAGGGGGAGTAGCAGGCAGAGGGAGAAGCAGGCTCCCTGCTGAGTAGGGAGCCTGATGAGGGGCTCAATCCCAGGACCCTGGGATCATGACCTGAGCCAAAGGCAGATGCTTAACCAACTGAGCCACCCAGGTGTCCCTATAGTCTGTCTTAAAATCTGTTTTGTCTGATATGTTTAGTTACCCAAACTTTCTTTTCATTTTGTTTGCATGGGATAGCTTTTTCCATCCCTTTATTTTTAGTCTTTGTGTGTTCTTATACCTGAAGTGAGTTTTTATGGGCAGCATATAGGGTTTTTTTTTTTAATCTATTCCATCAATCTGTGTCTTTTGATTAGAGAATTAAGTCCATTCACATTTAAAGTAATTATTGACACTTATGTACTGATTTCCATTTTTTAATTGTTTTCTGACTATTTTGTAATCCTTTTGTTCCTTTCTTCCTCTTTTGCTTTCTTCCTTTGTAATTTGATGATTTTCTGTACTGGCATGCTGTTTCCTTTATCTTTATCTTTTGTGTATCTACTATATGTTTTTATTTTGTGGTTACTGTTACTATGAGGCTTACATAAAACAACTTATATTTATAGCAGTCTATTTTAAGTTGATAACTTAAGTTTGAATGTATTCTAAAGCTCTACATTTTTACTCTCCACCCCCACATTCTATGTTTTTGATCTCACATTTTATTTCTTTTGATCTTGTGTACCCATTAACAAATTGTTGTAGTTACAGTTTTTTTTATTATTACTTTTGTCTTTTAAACTTCATACTAGCTTTATAAGGGATTGACCCAACACCCTGACAACATTAGATTATTCTGAAATGTACTATATATTTACTTTTACCAGTGAGATTTTCACATGTTTTCCCGTTACTAATTAGTGCCCTTTTGTTTCAGCTTAAAGAAGTCCCTCTAACATTTCTTGCAAGGCTGGTCTAGTGGTGATAAACTCCTTTAGCATTTGCTTGTTTGGAAGACTCTTTATCTCTCCTTCAACTTTAAAAGATAATTTTGCTGGGTAGGGTGTTCTTGGATGGCAGGTTTTTGCTTTCAGTATTTTAAATATATTGTGCCACTTTCTTTTGGCCTGTGTAGTTTCTGCTAATAAATCTGCTGATAGTCTTATGAGGGTTCTGCTTTACATAACAAGTTGTTTTTTCTCACTGCTTTTAAGATTCTCTCCTTGTTTTTAATTTTGACACTTTAATTATGTGTCTTGGTGGGGTCTCTTGGTTCGTCTTACTTGGAACACTCTGGGCTTCCTGGATCTGGGTGTCTGTTTCCTTGCTGAGGTTAGGGAAGTTTTCAGCCATAATTTCTTTAAATAAGTTTTCTGCCCCTTTCTCACTCTCTTCTTTGGGGATCCTATAATGTGAATGTTGGCCTGCTTGATGTTTTCCCATAAGTCTCTTAACCTATCTTCACTTGTTTTAATTCGTTTTGTTTGTTTTGATGCTCTCAGTGGGTATGTTCCACTGATACTTTCTAATGCTTCATCTAGTGTGCTCTTGAACCCCCTGGTGTATTTTTCAGTGCATTATTGTATTCTTCAGCTCTATGACTTCTGTTTGGTACTTATAGTTTATATCTCTTTGTTAACATTCTCACTTTGTTCATTTATTCTTCTGTCAAACCTAGTGAAAATCTTTATGACCATTATTTTGAACTCTTTATCAGGTAAATCACTTATCTCCATTTCCTTAAAATCTTTTTCTGGGGCACCTGGGTGGCTCAGTTGGTTAAGCGACGCCTTCGGCTCAGGTCATGATCCTGGAGTCCCGGGATCGAGTCCCACATCGGGCTCCCTGCTCAGCAGGGAGTCTGCTTCTCCCTCTGACCCTCCTCCCTCTCGTGCTCTCTGTCTCTCTCTCATTGTCTCTCTCGCAAATAAATAAAATCTTAAAAAAAAAAAAATCTTTTTCTGATGTTTTTATCTTTGGTCACTGTCTCTGTGCTGTGCCCTGAGATTGGTAGCTGCCAAGAATTGTCTCTCCATTTGTTACAGTCTCATGGGACCATGAACACAAGTTCCGCTGGCCACCAGGGCCAGGCAACCAGGTGCGTTCCCAGAGTGGGGATACCAGTCAAGAGGACTAACTCCCCTCCAGGAGATACTGATGATCTGGAGTAGTACAGCAGAGGGAGAATAGGAAGAAAATGCCTTCCCTCCGAGGTCTCTGGAGAGGATTAGAGTCGGCCCTTAGATGTGTGTTTAATTAGAAGCCTGCTCCTCAGGCCACAGCTATGAACAGAAGCTAATAGGTCTTGTCACAGAAAGACGGGGCACGTCAGTCTGTTGCCTCTCGGCTGTGCGGTGGGGAAGTAGTAGCCAGTTAAGAAATCTTTCTCCATCAGCTACAATCCTGTGGGACCCACGAGTGTAAGTCTCTGGTTACCAGGCAATCTGGAGATGTCCCCTAGGCAGCAGGTACAAATATCAGAGCACCAGAGGAGAGTATAAGTTCCTCTCCAGGAGATACCAGTGGCCTAGAGCAAGGCAGAGGATAAGCACAAAGAGGGTGCCTATAGGCCTCTGTCTTGGAGAGTGTTTCAGTAGGTCCCTAGCTGAATGGTAAATCAGAAGCTTTCCCCTCAGGCAGATGCTTTAAGATAAGCAAGTAAGTCTCTCTCACTGAAAGTCTGGATACTTTTCAGTTGGCTGCCTTTGCACTGGGCTCTAGAGTGAGTGAGTCTGCACGAGCCCTTTAAGAAGTGTTTCTCAGTTTGAAATAGCCCTGTGGGTCTCATGGATGCAAGCCTCACTGGCTTTGCAAACTAGATGTTTTGGGGACTGTCTTTCAATGCAGGTCTTTAAAGTTGGGGTACCAGGTGTGTGGTTCAAGCCCTTCATTCCTCAAGGAGAAACTTAGGTTTGTGAGTGCCCTCCTGATTATAGGTCGCTGTGTGGGGGGTGAGGAGGGGACCATTTATGACATGTCTCAGCTTCTCCTACCCCTTCATATTTTTTTTTTCTCATTCACTCAATGTGTAGGAGCTGCTCAGCTAGTTTTGGAGTTTATTTCATAGGTAGTTGGGGTTTTTCCATAGGTAGTTGTAGATTTGGTGTATCTGTGGGAAGAGGTTAAGTGCAGGATCCTACTACATCACCCGCTTGAACTGAAACCTCCATTTGGATTTATCTGTAATGTTTTTGAGTGACTCTCTTTGTATAGCTCCTTTGGCAGTTGCTCTAGGTATTCCATATGCATAACTTACCACTGTCTATAGGTGTTGTCATTTTACCAGTCGGAATGACGTATAGGATCCCTACTTCCTTTTATACCCCTTTAGTATAATCCCTCATTTATAATGTAATTGTCTTAAATATTTCCTTTTCATACATTAGACAATATCATAATTTTTGCTTTCTCTGTCAAATGGAATTTTGAAAATTCAAACAGGAAGGAAAGTGTGTTATATTTATCCGTATATTCTCTTACTATGTTTTTTCTTTCTTCTTGACTTTCCAGGAACACCATTTCCTACGAACTTCCTTTAGCCATTCTTTTAGGGTAAGTGTCCTGGCAACACGTTCTCTTCATCTGAGAATGTCTTGTTTCTCCCTTTCATTCCTGAAGTGTATTTTTGCTGAATATAGAATTGTTCTTTTCTTTCAGTACTTGGAAAATGTACTTCTTTCCAGCTACCATAGTTTCCGATGAGAAATCTCACATTTGAATTGTTCTGCCCTGTAGATAAGATGTCATTTCTTTCTCACTGCTTTCAAGATTTTTTTTTCTTTATCTTTAGTTTTCAAAAGGTCGGCTCTGGTGTCTTGGTGTGGATTTCTTTTCACTCTGGCTTGTGGGAACATGCACGGTGCGTTTGTGTGGTGCTTTCCCTTGCTTTGTGTAGCTTCCTCACACGTGCCAGTCAGTACTTAGTTGAATACTTGAGCAGGATCCTCTCTGGATCTCAGAGTTCTCTGTGTTCTCTCTCCCCCAGTTCCCTCCTCTGTGAGCGCTAGCCTCCTTGGTCTTCTCAGACTGTCAGTTTCATCTCTTCAATTCAGGCACACTTCTATAGCCTGTGAACCCTACAGGTATAAGCTGGGGCAATCATAGAGCTCACCTCATTTATTTTCCATGCCTCAGGAATCACTGACCTACACTGCCTCACATCTAATGCCTTGAGAACCATATATTATAATGTATTCATTTTTTAACTTGCTTTAAGCAGGAGGGTAAATCTAGCCCCTGTTAAACCATCTTGACCAAAATCGGAAGAACTGTGTAAATACAATTTAAAAGGACTAAATGTCAGCAGGTGGGTCAGATAACATCCAGTTCGTTCTGGGCAGCTCAGGTCTCATGGTAACTTGGTGTTCCATGGTCAAGCGTTTAGTTTCTACTGAGGCCTAGTAGCAGGCCAAGAGCTGTTCTCAAAAGAAGGACAGTTATCTGCAGAGAATGGCCAGGCCTTGCTCCAAAGTTCTATAAGGCCTATGCTGCAGTTGACCTGTAGGTGCCTGCCAGGGTCTCCAAACAGCATCCCTGTCTGCCACTGCCTCTTTATGTTCCACTGGATGTGCTGATCGGTTGGCCCCGGGGCAGAGCAGCTTGCCGAGCAGCCTGGAACTGTTGCAGGGCCCTTCTTTTGTTCAGGGCCCCACTCAAAACTAGCAGCTTTTCAGGTCACTCAGCAAATGGGCAAGATTAGTACACCCAAATGGGGAATATGTTGCCTCCAAAATCCAAGACACCCACAAGCCACTGTACATAGTTTTGTGTTACAGGAGGGGCCTGATAAACAATGAACTTATCCTTCACCTTAGAAGGGATATCTCAACATGTCTTATGTCACTGAAGCCCTAGAAATTTCAGTGAGGTAGAAGGCTCCTGAATTTTTATTGGACTTACTCCTTCTGACATGCAAATGTTTTACCAATATGTCTGGAGTACTTGCTGCTTCTTGCTCTCTAGGTCCAATTAGCATTATGTCATCACTGTAATAGGGCCAGTGTAGTATCTTCTGAAAGGGAAAGGCAATGAAGATCCCCTATGAACTAAATTGACATAGGGCTGGAGAGTTGTTTTACCCCTGAAGTAGGACAGTAAAGATGTATTTCTGGCCTTGCCAGTTGAAATCAAACTGCTTCTGGTGGGCGTATGGACAGGTATGGAGAAAAAAAACATTTGTCGGATCAATAGCTGCACCCCAGGTACCAGGGGATGTGTTAATTTGCTCAGGCAATCAAACTGCATCTGGTACAGCAGCTGCAGTTGGAGTCACCACCTGACTAAACTTGTAATAAACCACTGCCATCATCCAAGTCCATCTGTCATCTGCACAGGCCAATTAGGAGTGTTGAATGGGGATGTGGTGGGAATCAGTGCTTCTGCATCCTTCACATCCTTGATGTTGGCACTAATCTCTGTAATCCCTCCTGAGAATTACTTTTTGTTTACTGTTTTCCTAGGTAAAGGCATTTTTAATGGCTTCTATTTGACCTTTCCTGCCATAATAGCTCTCACTCCATAGTCAGGGAACCAATGAAGGGATTCTGCCAGCTAAGTATGTCTAGTCCCAAGTATGCATTTTGAAATTGGAAAAGTAAACACAGGAAGGTTCAGGGACCCACGGGACCCACTGGACCCACTGTGAGATGGACCTGAGCTGAAACTCCATTGATCACCTGGCCTTCCTAAGTGCCTACTCTGACTGGTGGGCCACAGTGATGTTTTGGGTCTCTTGAAATTTGTGTCAATTCAGAGCCAGTTTCTAGTAGTTCCTGAAAGATTTGAATATTTCCTTTTTTAAAAAATATTTTATTTATTTATTTGACAGAGAGATACAGCGAGAGAGGGAACGCAAGCAGGGGGAGTGGGAGAGGGAGAAGCAGGCTTCCAGCGGAGCAGGGAGCCCAATGCGGGGTTCGATCCCAGGACCTTGGGATCATGACCTGAGCCGAAGGCAGATGCTTAACCGACTGAGCCACCCAGGCACCCCTGAATATTTCCTTTTTCCCAGTGCACAGTTCCCCTGGTAAACGGCCATAGGTCCCTTTGGGCAAGGCTGGGAGGAATATTAAGCAAAATAAGTCAGAGAAAGACACGTACCATATGATTTCACTCGTGTGTGGAACTTAAGAAACAAAACAAACGTGCAAAGGAAAAGAAGAGTAACAAACCAAGAAACAGACTCTTAACTAGAAAACCAATTGATGGTTACCAGAGGGGAGCTGGGTGGGGGGATGGGTAAAATAAGTGATTTGGGGGATTATAGAGTACACTTATGATGAAAAAATGCAATGCAATGCAGTGCAAAATAAAATATAAAAAATTAAAAAAGAAAGCTAAGCTTAAGCCTAGGACGTCAGTTCTAAGCCTTATATATTCTCAGATTAACAGTGAGAAATTATCAGAGCTCTTCAGAAATCTAAATTTCCATAATGATATTTTACTGTGAAAACCATTAGTCATCACTTTCCTCCGTGCTGTGTGCACTGCCCTCTCTCCTCTGCGTAGGTAACACCATTTCTCAAACTTCAGTAACTACACAGAGCATTTTTCTTTCTCTCAGATATGTGGTCAGAAATGGAACAAGGTTGATATCTGCTACTCTTCGTAAGACCAGATACTCATCCCAGGGCTGTTAAGTGGTTGCCATCAGCTGCTTTGGAACATAGGCAGTGTCGAATCCAGGTCTCAGAGGCTTCCTCCCACTCTTGGCTGCCCCTCGGCCCCAGGGCTGACCACCTCAGTGGCTGGATCCGGGAACGATTCGAACATCTCTTCCCTGGGCTTGGCGTCTGTGCTTCTTGTAAACACTCCTTTAGAGTGCTTCACTTGCAAGTTGATGTGAGAGCAAAGGGGACTTGTATTATCTTCACTTCTATGCCAGTTAAATGCAGTAGTTGATGTTCCATGTTAGCTTCAGCTCCTTTGGAACTCTTACTCAACTCGATCTTAGCCACTTCCTGGAATTCTTTGGCTATATAGTTGACTCTTGCACAACACGGGTTTGAACTGCACTTATAAGCAGACTTTTTTCAATAAGTATACCTATAGTACTATAAATGTATTTTGTCTTCCTTATGTTTTCCTTAATATTTCTTTTCTCTACCTTTATTGTAAGAATACAGTATATAATGCATATAATATACAAAATGTATTACTCAGCTATTTATGTTATCTGTAAGGCTTTCAGTCAACAGTAGGCTATTAGTAGTTAAGTTTTGGGGTAGCCAAAGTTATATGCATATTTCTGACTGCTCAGGGGTTGGTGCCACTAACCTCCTTGAACCTCTTGTTCCAGGGTCAGCTGTACTAATCATAATCATAAGCATCTAATGAACATATTCATATAGTAGATGCTATTCTAAACCATTTACATGAATCATCAAATTTCATTGTCACAAAATCCCTGAGGTTAGTGTAATTATTTTTTAATTAACTTAATTACTAGTATGAATTTATACTATAATTAGTGTAGTTCTTTTTCTTTTTTTAAGATTTGTTTTATTTATTTGAGAGAGAGAGAGAGAGCACGAGCGGTGTGGGAGGGCAGAGGAAGAGGGAGAAGAAGCTGGCTCCCTGCTCAGTGGATCCTATCTTTTTCAAGCAACAGAGTCTCTGGTGATCGATTGCTAACCCATGGCTGCAAAAAAGACCTGGATGAAATCCTGAAACTGCTATTTTTTGAACCACACTTTAAGACTGGATATTCTTAATATTCTCTTTGAAAGAAGGGAGACAGCAAGATGGATCATTATTCTCACCTCATAAGTCAGAAAGGTAGAAGTGGGAGCTGCTCTTGCAGTTATATAAACATTTGTAACTCAGTGGTTATCAGACCATCCAAACTTTCTTACACAACCAAAAGCTTCCAGAGCAGCTGCCTTAAATGTATAGAACTGGGCTGTCCAGAGAGTAACAGTTTTGATTCTTAAATGGTCTCTCTGTGCCCTAGGGCAGAACATGTTGTTTGTAATAACAGGAACAATTTGTGGTCCAGAAGTCCTCCCCTTTGGCAGCCAGGTAAGCAGAGAAGAAACTATCATTAATATCACCCTTGCTGCACCCAGGTTTCAGTGGGAAGAGGCATATTATTAATTAGAGAGAAAAGCCCCTGTCAAGAAAGAAAGGCCAGGGCGCCTGGGTGGCTCAGTTGGTTAGGCGACTGCCTTCGGCTCAGGTCATGATCCTGGAGTCCCGGGATCGAGTCCCGCATCGGGCTCCCTGCTCGGCGGGGAGTCTGCTTCTCCCTCTGACCCTCCCCCCTCTCATGTGTTCTCTCTCATTCTCTCTCTCTCAAATAAATAAAATCTTTAAAAAAAAAAAAAAAAAAAAAAGAAAGAAAGGCCAGGCAGTCCAGGCAGGGATACAAAACAGAGGTTGCTGTAGTGTCACTCGGTGAGTCCCCAGAAGGTAAGCAGCATGCAGCGTACCCTTAGAGGTGCCAGAAGCTCAGCGTTTAGGAATTGTGCCCCTCTGTGATCAGTCTTTCTCTGACTTGGATGCTCTCATGCAGTCACTCATTGTGGGAAGAGTTGAAGAGCTGAATTTTGTCTCTCCCCAAATAGGGAGATTTGAGAGACCCAGGGTGAGGCCTTTGGGAAAGCAAATGGGGAGTGGTGGAATTGACTCAGCATTCAAAATCCCGAAGCTATGTCTGACTCTGGGCTTGTTCTGGGAATAGAGTCCTTTCTAACCATCCCAAACTAGCCTCTTTATGCCTTCTAGAAGAAACTACTGGTGCCTAGGAGTTTGGCATCTAGAAAGGCATTTGGAAATTCCCAGAAAATCACAAAGGAAGGGAGATCTGGAGATGGGGGAAGAGATACAAGGAGAACATCCCCAGAACAATTCAGTTGAGCTCCTTTTAGGGATTTACACAATCCTTTGGATATTTCTTCAGTTTAGGGTCCTGCTGGCTTGTAGAACTCTAGATCTCACCTTGTTAGGATCACTCAGAACTCTGTTGATCACTTATCTGAGAGAAACCAGTCTGTTCTGAACGTGAGTCCCTGACTTCAAAGGCCATTCTAGAAGAAACTGTTCTTGATCATAGGGCTTACTCCCAGACGAGACAAATACAAGCCTCCGAGACACTTAAACTTTAGCAGGCCCGTCCCACACTAGCGCCCGCCAGGTTTGTCTCCCTGTGTGGCAGAGCTGCTGCTGCAGCCCCTGGGCCATGGCCCTCTTTGGACAGCTGATCTCTGAGGGTAGTCTGCTGGCTGAGTCAACTGCCACATACTCAGGCTATGGGAGTGTGTGGCTCC
>NC_138379.1:76381536-76418401 GCF_054177405.1 Leptonychotes weddellii
CTCAAATTCCTCATATCAATGAGATCATATGATAATTGTCTTTCTCTGATTTACTTATTTCACTTAGCATAATACCCTCTAGTTCCATCTACGTCATTGCAAATGGCAAGATTTCAATTTTTTGATGGCTGCATAATATTCCATTGTATGTATATACCACATCTTCTTTATCCATTCATCTGTTGATGGACATCTTGGCTCTTTCCATAGTTTGGCTATTGTGGACATTGCTGCTATAAACATTGGGGTGCACATACCCCTTTGGATCACTGCATTTGTATCTTTGGGGTAAATACCCAGTAGTGCAATTGCTGGGTCATAGGGTAGCTCTATTTTCAACTTTTTGAGGAACCTCCATACTGTTTTCCAGAGTGGCTGCACCAGCTTGCATTCCCACCAACAGTGTAGGAGGGTTCCCCTTTCTCCAAAAAATGCAGAATTTCTTAACAGAAAACATTACATATCAAAAACTATGGAATACAGCTATAGCATTTATCAGAGAAAAATTCATAGCATTAATTACACATAAAATTTAAAAAGTAATCAATTAAACACTCAACTCAAAATAGCAGACCAAGAACAAAGCAGAAAAAAGGAAAGAACTAGCAATAAGTAAAAGCAGAAATCTCAGAGGTAATGTATTCATTCCATATGGCCGTGTACTTTCTGTGGCTGTGTACCATAGACTTGGTGGCTTAAACACACACATTCTCACAATTTCTATAGGTCAGAAGTCCAGACAGAGCTTAGCTGGGTCCTCAGCTCAGAATCTCACAAGGCTGCAATCAAGGGGTAGACCAAGCCATGTTCTATTTGAAAACTTAATTTAGGAAGAGTTCACTTCTAAACTCTCTTGGCCTGTTGGTAGAATTCATCTCTCTGTAGTAGTATAACTGAGTTTCCCATTTTCTTTCTGGCTCTTGGCTAGGGCCTCTTTCAGCTCCAAAAGGCCATTCATTCATAGTTCTCTACCACGTGGCTATCCCCATAGTCAATTTACAACATCACTGCTTCTTCAAGGCCAGTGGGAGAGTCTCTCTCTTGTTTGCTAAAATCCAGTCTTATATAATGTAACAATAATATGAATAATATTCCATCACCTTTGCTACATTCTATTGGTTAGAAGCAAGTCACAAGTTCTGACCACACTCAAGGGGAGGGTGTTATTCAAGGGGTGACTCATTGGGTATATCCCATACCTTAGGATACGTCCACCACATGTAGAAAACAGGAAATAAATACAACAGATAAAAAGTTCATCTAACTAAGCAAATCACAAAGTTAACCTGTTATTTAAAAAGGAGACTGCACAAATACAAAATATTAGATACTGCAAAGGAGAAATAAACATCCAAACTGAGGAAATTTTTAAAAATATTTACTTTAAATTTCAAAATTAATTTGTATAATCCTATGCAAATCAATATAAACATCTAATTGAAATAAGTAATTTTCTAGGAAAATAGAATTTTACCCAAACTGACCCAAGCAGAATTAGAAAGGCTACAGAAACTCATTTCTATTTTAAAAAATAGGGAAAATTGGGGTGCCTGGGTGGTGCTGCCGGTTAAGTGACCGACTCTTGGTTTGACTCAGGTCGTGATCTCAGGGTCCTGAGATCAGGCCCTGCTGCAGGCTCTGTGCTCAGGGTGGAATCTGCTTGAGATTCTCTCCCTCTCCCTCTGCCTCTCCCACTCATGCGCTTGATCTCTATATCTCTCTCTCTAAAATAAATAAATAAATCTTTAAAAAATAAAAAATAGAGAAAATTATTAAAGAGCTCCTGTCACCTCCCAAAAGTACTACATCTATACAGTTTCACAGAAGAATTTCAAAAAACCTTTTTTTTTTTTTTAATTAGGGGGGTTAGAGGAGAGGGAGAGAGAATCTTAAGCAGGCTCCACGCCCAGCATGGAAGCCGCTGTGAGGCTCGATCTCACAATCCTGAGATCATGACCTGAGCCAAAATCAAGAGTTGGATGCTTAACCGACTGAACCACCCAGGTGCCTAAACTAATAAGTAGATGATTCTAATGCTACTTAAACTATTTCAAGAGTATAGATAAGGAAAGGAAGCATTCTTTTTATTAAACAAATAACATCCAAATCCAAATGAGTTTATGTAATATAGAGCATTATAAAAATCTCACTTTTTTTGGCTAACTGAACATAATAATAAAGAATTGGAAGAGATTGTCATTAAAAAGACTCGATGATGAAAAAAAGTCTATCTTGTCTGATAAAAAAAATCTCATAAACATCAATTTAAAAATCTTTGACAAAGTATTAGCGGACAGATTTCAATATCAGATAAAAGGATAACATAAAATGAATTATTTCATTTCTGTTGAGTAACAAACCATTCCAAAACTCAGTGGCTTCAAATTATAAATTATTTTCCTGTGTCAGGAATTCAGATGATCCCGATTTGCTCAGCTGGGCAGCTCTGCTAATCTCAGTGAGACCAAACTCATATGTCTCTTGGATAGCTGGAGATTGGTTGATTTAGCCTGGCCTTGGCTAGGGTGACTGAGCTCTGCTCTGCATGCTCATCTTCTCCTGGGACCAATAGACTAGCTTAGACATGTCTTATCATGGCAATGGCAGAAGCATAAGAGAGCAAGACCCAAGCCCATTTTAAACTTCTGCTTACATTAAATTTGCTAACACCCGAATGGCCAAAGATAGTTACATGGCCATGCCTGGAGTTAGGAAACTGGGCAGGTAATCCCACTGAAAATGGGAGGACATTGAGAATTTGCACATTAAAAGATGTAGACATAAAGGAGGGGTGAAGAATTGGGGCCAGATGATGCAATCTGACACACATTATGGCCAAGTGAGCCTTATTCTAGGGATGCAAGAGTGGTTCAGTGTTAAAAATGTCAAGTAATATAATAATACAATAACAGAAAAATCAGATTATCATCCCAAAGGGTAACAAGTAGTCATTTCACAAAATTCAACCCCTGTTCATCTATAAAAAAAACTCAAAAGTGGAATTGATGAATGTCTTTAACATGATAAAATTATATATATCTCAGACCAAAAGCCAGTAGTTTATTTAATAGGGGAAATATTAGATGGTTTCATGCTAAAATAAGAAACAAGGCTAGGACGTTCACTACCTATACAGCTAATTAGTGTAATATTAGAAAACTAATCAATGTAATTAGACAAGAAAAAGGAATTAGAGGCCTTAGAATTTGAGAGGAAGAGACAAAACTATTTTCTTTTGCAAATGAAAGGGTGTATATCTGATGAAACCAAAAGAATCAATAGACAAACTGCTCTGAATAACAGAAAAATTATTAAAGTACTAGAACATGAAATTAACATTCAGTTATCAATGGCATTCACATATATAATAACTACTTAGAATATAAAATGAAATGCCTCATTTAGAGCAGAAAAAAATCCATATAAAGAAAACTATAAAAAACTAAAAAAAAGACCTATAAAAGATACCAATGAAAAAATACCAATAAAAGCGTACCATAACTTTTTACCCTGGAGTTAGACAAGTTGACTATAAAGATCAATTGAAAGAATAAACAAACAAATGTCAGTAAAATGCTGAAGACAAAGAGCAATGAAGGAGGACTCGCTTTTCCTAATATTGAAATCAACAATGGGGCTTCTATAATTAGAACAACATGGTATTAATACATGAATAGACAAAGAGGACAACTTCTTGAAAAGATTTCCTTGATGATTTAAATGGCTGTCAAAACAATTTTTATTGAAGTAATGCTTTCTCTGTTCCTTCCTGTGTCATAACCCTCAAATATAACTACACTTCTGAATTCTATCACCATATTTCTGTCTTGTTTTTAAACTTCATATGAGTGAAATTGTATAAGTGATATGAACTGTAGTCTTTTGTGCCTGGCTTCTTTTGTTCATCCTTATGTTTTTGGAAGTTATCCATGTTGTTGCATATAGCAATAGTTCAGTCTTTATATTGCTGTGTAGTGTTACACTATATAAATACACCACATTTTATATTTTCTGGTGTCTATGAACAATTGGGTTGTTTCTAGTTTTTAGTTATCACAAATAAAGCAGTCATGAACCTCCTCCTCCTCCAACTTTCTGACCTCCTTCCTCCTCTTCCTCCTCCTTTTTCTTTTATGGCAAATCCTTCATTAGAAAATAGCACTGATAAAAAAAAATTGATTCTGTGTGGGTTGTTTGTTCGAAGGAAGCAAAATAGCTATATCAAGCGCTCTAAAGGCATGAGAAATAATGATTAAAAAATTTCCTAATTTGATTTAGGATGAACATGGTTGGGAACAGTTAAAGGGCTCAAGAAGGTCAGGGTTTTAAATGAAATTGCATTCTTGAAAAGCAGCAGGCAATGAAACTATTAAATAATTCCTTACAGGTTTTAAAGATTAAAATGTAACACATTTTAGTCACATGCCTATCATGGAGGAATTCAAATGGAAATTACACATTGGCCCTCCGGTGAGCTACTTTCTATTGAAGAAAGAAATACTTTCTGGGGAATTTGGAAGTCTGTCCAGTCACCCACAGTGACATGAAACAAAGATGAGTCTTTAGAATCGAGGGATTAGAGCTATAATTATGACTTCAGATTGTGTGATTTATGTTAATTCTGTCATTTCTCTTGGCCTGTTTCCTCCTCTGAATATTCTTATAAATATCTTTTGGTGGACCACTCACTCATTTGCTACATAGGGTAGAACTGCTAAATCACAGGATGCACCTAATAATGAGGTTGAGAATATACTTACCATATTATTTTCAAAATACCGATTTACAGTCTCATCAATATTTTTCAGATGCTTATTGACCATATGGGTATTCTTTTTGGTAAAGGACCTGTTTAAGTCTTTTGCCTCTTTTTTTGTTGGGTAGTTTTTCATTATCAAATTGATTTGTAAGAATTCTTTTTAAAATTTTTACTGAGATATAATTGATATAGAACATTGTGTAAATTTAAGGTGTACGATGTGTCAACTTGATACATTTATATATTACAATATTATTGCCACCGAAGCATTAGCTAATACCTTTATTATGTCACATTATTATCATTCTTTTTTGTGGTGGGAACAATTAAGATCTGGTCTCTTAGCAACATTAAAGTTTATAATACAATTATTGTCTGTAATCACTGAAATCACTAATTTTGCATTAGATGTCCTGGATTTATTTATTTACTGATTGCACATTTGTATCTTTAAACAACATCTCCTCAATTCGTCCACCCCCTAGACCCTGGTAACCACCTTTCTTACTCTATTCTTACTAGTTTGGCATTTTTAGATTCCACATATAAGTGAGATCACACAGTATATGTCTTTCTCTGTCTAATTTATTTCACAAAATGCCATCAAGTTTCATCCTGTTGGGGCGCCTGGTGGCTCAGTCAGTTAAGCATCTGCCTTCGGCTCATGTCATGATCACAGGGTTCCTGAATCAAGCCCCAAGTTGGACTCCCTGCTCAGTGGGAAGTCTGCTTCTCTCTTTGCCTCTCCCCCTGGCTCATGCTTTCTCCTACTCTCTCTGTGTCAAATAAATAAATAAATACAATCTTTTTAAAAAATTTAAAAAATTAAAATAAAAAAAAAGTTTTGTCCTGTTGTCACAAGTGGCAGAATTTCCTTCTTTATCATGGCTAAACAATATTCCTGTGTGTGGCGGGGAGGAGGGTATCACATCTCTTATTTTTACATTAATCTATTGAGGAACACAAGTTATTTTCATAGCTTGGCTATTATAAATAATACTGCGGTAAACATGGGAGTGCATATATTTCTTTGATATCCTGTTTTCATTTCTTTTTTTTTTTTTTTAAAGATTTTATTTATTTATTTGACAGAGAGAGACACAGCGAGAGAGGGAACACAGGCAGGGGGAGTGGGAGAGGGAGAAGCAGGCTTCCCGCCGAGCAGGGAGCCCGATGCGGGGCTCGATCCCAGGACCCTGGGATCATGACCCGAGCCGAAGGCAGATGCTTAACGACTGAGCCACCCAGGCGCCCCCTGTTTTCATTTCTTTTGGATAAATACCCAAGAGTGGAGTTGCTGAACCATATGGTAGTTCTATTTTTAAATTTTTGAAGACCTCCATGCTGTTTTCCATAGTAGCTGTACCAATTTACATTCCCACTAACAATGCCTAAGAGTTCCCTTTTTTCTCCACATTCTCAACACTTGTTATCTGTTTTTTTTCTTGAGGATAGTCATTTTAACAGGTGTGAGGTGATAGCTCATTATGGTTTAGATTTCTTTGATGATTAGTGATGTTGAGCATCTTTTCATGTACCTGTTGGCCATTGGAAGTCTTCTTTGGAAAAATGTCTATTTAGTTCTGCCCATTTTTAAGTTGGAATGGATTTTCTTTTCTTTTCTTATGAATGCATGGAGAGAGTGATGTCTTTTGAGCCCAAAGATCCCAATATGAATCACCCCAGTTCAGTTACTATCTCACCAAATGGCCCTGGACTACTCTCTTAACAGCTCAGAAACCCAGTTTCCTTATTTATGAAATAAAAATGATAGCATCTTCTTTACTGAGTTGTTGCAAGAAAAAAATGAGATCTTATATTAATTGCCTGGCATGTATTAGGTGCTCAATAGAAGCCAGAAGTTGTTTTATTGTTACTGAATTGTATGAGTTTTTTTTTTATAGATTTTGGATATTGACCCCTTACCTGATATAAGGCTTAAAATGTTTTCTCCTATTTTGTAAGTTACCTATTCATTTTATATTTTTGTTTCTTTTCTTTCTTTCTTTTTTTTTTTAGAAAACCTCATTTTAATTTTTCTAACTAACATTTGGAAGTTATTTTATCCATTTAAGCAATTCTGTTGTCCCCCTTTGTTAAAATTAAATTAAATTATTTTAAAACTAATTAAAATAGGTTAAAAAGCATTATATGGGTAAGTAAACCTATAGAATCTTATTTAATATTCTTAATTCCAGTTACATCATTTGAATTTTTTTCATATTATTATTTTTTTCCAGTGGGTCAATTTTATTTTTTTCTTCTCGTTTCTTAAAAATTTAAATTCAATTAACATATAATGTATTATTAGTTTCAGAGGTAGAGGTCAGTGATTCATCAGTTTTATATAATACCCATGTTCATTACATCACGTGCCCTCCTTAATGTCTGTCACGCAGTTTCTGCATCCCTCCACCCCTCTCCTCTCCAGCAACCCTCAGTTTGTTTCCTATGATTAAGAGTCTCTTATGGTTGTCTCCCTCTCTGATTTCATCTTTTTTTTATTTTTTCCTCTCTTCCCTGATGATCCTCTGTTTTACTTCTTAAATTCCACATATGAGTGACATATGATAATTGTCTTTCTCTGATTGACTTATTTTGCTTAGCATAATACTATCTAGTTCCATCCACATTGCTGAAAATGGCAAGATTTCAATTTTTTTGATAGCTGAGTATTCCATTGTATATATATATAACCACATCTTCTTTATCCATTCATCTGTCGATTACATCTGGGCTCTTTCCATAGTTTGGCTATTGTGGACATTGCTGCTATAAACATTGGGGTGCACGTACCCCTTTGGATCACTACATTTGTATCTTTGGGGTAAATACCCAGTAGTGCAATTGCTGGGTCATAGGGTAGCTCTATTTTCAACTTTCTGAGGAACCTCCATACTGTTTTCCAGAGTGGCTGCATCAGTTTGCATTCCCACCAACAGTGTAGGAGGGTTCCCCTTTCTCTGCATTCTTGCCAACATCTGTCGTTTCCTGACTTGTTAATTTTAGCCATTCTGACTGGTGTGAGGTGGTATCTCATTGTGGTTTTGATTTGGATTTCCCTGATGCCGAGTGATGTGGAGCATTTTTTCATGTGTCTGTTGGCCATTTGGATGTCTTCTTTGCAGAATGTCTGTTCATGTCTTCTGCCCATTTCTTGATTGGATTCTTTGTTCTTTGAGTTTTGAGTTTGATAAGTTCTTTATAGATTGTGGATACTAGCCCTTTATGTGATAAGACATTTGCAAATATCTTCTCCCATTCTGTCGGTTGTCTTTTTGGTTTTGTCAACTGTTTCCTTTGCTGTGCAAAAGCTTTTTATCTTGATGAAGTCCCAGTGGTTCATTTTTGCTTTTGTTTCCCTTGCCTTTGGAGATGTGTCTAGCAAGAAGTTGCTGTGGCTGAGGTCGAAGAGGTTGCTGCCTGTGTTGTCCTCTAGGATTATGATGGATTTCTGTTTCACCTTGAGGTCTTTCATCCATTTTGAGACTATTTTTGTGCATGGTGTAAGGAAATGGCCCAGTTTCATACTTCTGCATGTGGCTGTCCAATTTTCCCAACACCATTTGTTGAAGAGACTTTTTTCCCATTGGATATTCTTTCCTACTTTGTCGAAGATTAGTTGACCATAGAGTTGAGGGTCCATTTTGGGGTTCTCTATTCTGTTCCATTGATCTATGTGTCTGTTTTTGTGCCAGTACCATACTGTCTTGATGATTATAGCTTTATAATAGAGCTTGAAGTCTGGAATTGTGATGCCACCAATTTTGGTTTTCTTTTTCAACATTCCTTTGGCTATTTGGGGTCTTTTCTGGTTCCATACAAATTTTAGGATTATTTATTCCAGCTCTGTGAAAAAAGTTGATGGTATTTTGATAGGGATTGCATTGAATGTATACATTGCTCTAGGCAGCATAGACATTTTCACAATATTTGCTCTTCCAATCCATGAGTATGGAAAGTTTTTCCATTTGTGTGTGTGTGTGTGTGTGTGTGTGTGTCTTCCTCAATTTCTTTCATGGGTGTTCTATAGTTTTCTGAGTATAGATCCTTTGCCTTTTTGGTTAGGTTTATTCCTAGGTATATTACAGTTATTGGTGCAATTGTAAATGGGATCAACTCCTTAATTTCTCTTACTTCTGTCTCACTGTGAGTGTATAGAAAAGAAACTGATTTCTGTGCATTGATTTTATATCCTGCCACTTTGCTGAATTCCTGGATGAGTTCTAGCAATTTTGGGGTGGAGTCTTTTGGGTTTTAGCCCTTGTTTCCTTGTTGATCTTCTTAGATGATCTGTCCATTGCAGTGAGTGGTGTGTTAAAGTACCCTGCTATTATTGTATTATTATCAATGTGTTTCTTTAATTCTGTTATTAATTGGCTTATAATTGGCTGCTCATATGTTAGGGGCATAAATATTTATAATTGTTAGATCTTCTTGTTGGATAGACCTTTTAAGTATGATATAGTGTCCTTCCTCATCTCTTATTACAGTCTTTCGTTTAAAATCTAATTTGTCTGATATAGGGATTGACACCCTAGCTTTCTTTTGATGTCTATTAGCATGATAAATGGTTTTTCACCCTCTCACTCTAAATTTGGAGGTGTCTTTGTGTTTAAAATGAGTCTCTTGCAGACAGCATGTCAATCGGTCTTGCTTTTTTTTTTATCCAATCTGATACCCTGTGTCTTTTTATTGGGGCATTCAACTCATTTACATTCAGAATAACTATTGAAAGATATGAATTTAGTGCCTTTGTACTATCTGTAAAGTTAATATTTCTGTGTATTGTCTATGTTCCTTTCTGGTCTATGTTACTTTTGGGCTCTCTCTTTGTTTAAAGGACCCCTTTTAATATTTCTTGTAGGGCTGGTTTAGTGATCACAAATTATTTAGTTTCTGTTTGTCATGGAAGCTTTTTATCTCTCCTTCTATTTTGAATGACATCCTAGCTGGATAAGGTATTCTTGGATGCATATTTTTCTCATTCAGCACCCTGAATATATCATGCCAATCCTTTCTGGCCTGCCAAGTATCTGTGGATAGGTGTGCTGCAAGTCTAATGTTTCTACCCTTATAGGTTACATACCTCTTGTCCCGAGCTGCTTTCAGGATTTTTCTTTGTCTCTGAGATTTGCAAGTTTCACTGATATATGTCGGGGTGTTGACCTATTTTTATTGATTTTCAGGGGGGTTCTCTGTGCCTCATGTACTTGAATGCCTGTTTCTTTCCCCAGATTAGAGAAGTTCTCTGGTATAATTTGCTCCAATATACCTTCTGCTCCTCTCTCTCTCTTTCTTCTTCTTCTGGGATCCCAATTATTCTAATATTGTTTCACTTTATGGTTTCACTTATCTCTCGAATTCTCCCTTCATGATCCAGTGGTTGTTTATCTCTCTTTTTCTCAGCTTCTTTATTCATGATCATTTTGTCTTCCATATCACTAATTCTCTCTTCTGCCTCATTTATCCTAGCAGTTAGAGCCTCCATTTTTTATTGCATCTCATTAATAGCTTTTTTAATTTTGACTTGATTAGGTTTTAGTTTTATTTCTCCAGAAAGGGATTCTCTAGTGTCTTCTATACTTTTTTCAAGCCCAGCTAGTGTCTTTATAATTGTTATTCTGAACTCTAGCTTCGACATCTTACTTATATCCATACTGATTAGGTCCCTGGCAGTCAGTACTGCCTCTTGTTCTGTTTCGAGGTGAGATTTTCCATCTTGTCCAGAGAAGAATAGATAAATGAGAGAACAAAATACTAAAATGGCAACAACAACCACAGAGACATATACAGTAAACAAAGCAGAAGAGACCCAAAACCAATAAATAAATAAATAAATAAAATTTAAAAGAGAGAGAGAGAATATAATCAGACAGGTGAACAGAATAGAGCAATATACTGGATCCTCTGTGTATTTTGGTCTGTTAGAAAACTAGATCCCAAAATTATAAAGAAAGAAAAACTTACATAGGTATAAAAATAAAATTTAATACAATGAAAGGATAGAATGTAACTGTAAAAAAGAAAATTAAAAGCAAAAAAAAAAAAAAAAAGAAAAGAAAGCATATAAACAGACAGGTGAACAGAACAGAACAATATACTATATCCTGAGTGTATTTTGGTTCATTTGTTAGAAGAAGCTACATCTCAAAATTCTAAAGAAAGAAAAATGTGTATATATACAAAAATAAAATTAAATACATTTAAAGGAAAGACTGTAACTGTAAAGATGAAAATTAAAAAGTTTAACAAAACATAACAAAAAAAGAAGAAGAAAAGAGAGAGAGAATATAATTAGACAGGTGAAGAGAACAGAGCCATACAGTAGATTCTGGGTGTATTTTGTTTGTTAGAAGAAACTGCATCCCAAAATTGTAAAGAAAGAAACACCTATATTTATATAAAACCTATATATATATAACATATATATACAAATATAAAATTAAATATAATGAAAGGATAGAACGTAACTGTAAAAATAAAAATTAAAAAAGATTTTTAAGGGCGCCTGGGTGGCTCAGTCGTTAAGTGTCTGCCTTCGGCTCAGGTCATGATCCCAGGGTCCTGGGATCGAGTCCCACATCGGGCTCCCTGCTCTGTGGGAAGCCTGCTTCTCCCTCTCCCACTCCCCCTGCTTGTGTTCCTGCTCTCACTATGTTTCTCTCTGTCAAAAAAATAAATAAAATCTTTAAAAAAAAAAAGATTTTTAAAAAAGAGTTGATAAAATAAGAAATTGGTTGGAAAAGGGAAGAGAAAAAAATTAAAATTGAAAGACTAAAGAATCGTGGGGAAAAAAACCATGAATTCTATATGCTATATTCCCCTAGTGCTGGAGTTTTGCAGTTCTCACTGAGGGGTAAACTTGGTCTTGGCCGCATGTTCTTGCTGATCTTCTGGGGGACGGGCATGTTGCTTTGATTCTCAGATGTCTTTGCCCCTGGTGGAATTGCACTGCCTTTGCCAGGGGACCAGGCTAACTAATCTGCTCCAGATTGCTCTATGTGGCTTTTGTTTCCTGAAGGCTTTTCATGCAGCTTTAGAGGATGAGAATGAAAATGGAGGCCTCCCATTCTCCATCCCTGGAGCCAAGAGCTTGGGGCCCCACTCCTCAGGGAAATCCAGTCAATCATTTCTGTCTCCCTGGTCTCCATCCGCACTCTGTGGTCACCCAGCCTGTGACTGAGTGTTTGTATCTCAGGCGTGGGAACCCAACTCCGTGGTTGTTTGCTCTGTCTCCCCTTTCTTTAGCTTTTGTGTGTCTACTATAGGTTTTTGCTTTGTGCTTGAGTCTTATTGAAGTTACAGTAATTGTAGTTGCATCATTTTTGCACGTGAGTCTGATTGGTGAGATCAAGTGTCAAGTAGATTAAACAGTCCAGTTTAAGCTGATAGCAGCTTACCTTTGATTGTCTACAAAAGCCCCACCCTTTTACTCCCCCCCTTTTTTGTTTTGATATTATTATTTACCTCTTTTTATATTGTGTATTTATTAATAAATTATAGTAGCTACAATTATATGAATGCTTTTCCCTTTGCCCTTTGTGCTACAGTTAAGTGGTTAACATACCATCCTCTTAGAGTTTTTTAAGTCTGACTTTAGTATTAACCTATAGCAGCGTGTTGTATATTTTTGTATGTTTTTATGCCATTGATGCCATTAATCAAAGATGCCATTTTAGCATCTTTTCATTTCAGCTTGAATAGCTCCTTTCAGCATTTCTTGCAAGGCAGGTCTAGTGGTGATAAAGTCCCTCAGTTTTTTGTAAGAATTATTTTTATGTTCTGGATACAAGTTCTATGGGAGATATAAGTATTGCAGATATCTCCTGTAAGTCTTTATCTTGCCTTTTACTCTCTTAGAGATGCATTTTGGTGAACAGACATCGTTCATTTTAATGTGGTCTAATTTATCATTTTTTAAAAATGGTTTGCTTTTTAGGTTATGTTTAAGTAAGTAACCTTTGCCTCTTCCAAAGTTATAAATGCATGCTATGGTTTCTTCTAGTTTTATTGTGTACTTTTCATATTCAGCTTAAAATCCAGTTTGAATTTGTTCTTTGTGCATGTTATAAGATAGAGGTAATGGATAGAAAAACTTAACTGTGTAGAGGACCCAGAATTAGTATTAGTGCTGATGGAAATGCAGTGTACTATGAAAGGAGCATCTCAAATTAGTTGAAAAAAATATAAACTTTTAAATAAACATTGTTGAGCTAATTGGATAGCTATGCAGAAATACATAAAATTGGATCAATTTCTTACAAGGATAAATTCCAAATGGAGAATTTGAGTGTTAATTTAAATGTAAGTGTTAGAAGGAAACCTGCATAAATTATTTTCTAACTGGGGCATAAAAAGTGGCTGAATTCCATTATCAGGAAAGTGCAAGATATCCTTTACAACCACTAGAATAGCTAAAATTTAAATGACTGATAATAATTGGTGATGGGAGGTATGTGGAACTCTCATACAGTGCTGGTAGAACTATATATTTGTATCATTACTTTCACAAGCTATTTGGCAGTTTCTTTCAAAATTATGTATATGCCTATATGGCTACCCTATGACTTAGAAATTTTACTTTTTTTACCTACTCAAGAGAAATGAATGTGTATGTCCACCAAAACTCTTATTACAAGGATGTCCATAATAACTTTATTTACAATAACCCAAACCTTAAAACAACTTCATGTCCATCAATACAAGAATTGATTTAATAAATTATTATATATGTATACAATGGGAAAAAAAAGAACAAACTCTTGGTGGAAGCAAAAACATGCATTAATCTTAAAAATATCTGGTGAGTGATAGAAGCCAGATTCAAGAAAGTAGTTGTCGTATACTTTCATTTGTTCACGTCCATGAATTCAAGAACAGGTAAAATTATACTATAATGATAGAAGTTAGAACAATAACTTTGAGAGTGGGTGGTTACCTGAAGAAACTCACTGGGTTAATGGAAATCTGTGTTTTATCTGGGATGGTGGTTATATAGGTTTATACATTTCTCAAATCACATCAAACTGTATACTTAACATATATTTATTTTATTATATATGAATTATACTTCAATTAAGAAGATAAAGTAATTCGGGGTGCCTGGGTGGCTGATTCGGTTAAGCATCCGACTCTTGATTTCGGCTCAGGTCATGATCTTAGAGTTGTGAGATGGAGCCCCACATTGGGCTCTGTGCTGGGTGTGGAGCCTGCTTAAGATTCTCTCTCTTTCTGCCCCTCCCCCCTCCCTCTCTAAAAAAAAAGAAGATAAAATAATTATATTTCAACTCATAATGAATGTTGGATCTAGTTAATAATAATCAATGGAGACTAAGGCTGTCAGATAAAAGATTGAAGGGAAACTATATCTTGTATAAAATAAATCTGAGAACAAAAATATCTATGTGATCGATCTTGACATCATTAAAACTAGGAAAACATGTGCCTTCAGATATTTCCAATAGAATTTGGTCAGATTACCCTTTCTAAACTTACACCTCTATTTTATAATAGTAGTATTGATTATGAATTTTGAAGTAAGATTAGCTAATAAGTTTTGGAAGAATTCCATCAAAAATAATTGTTAGTGGGGTGCCTGGGTGGCTCAGTCATTAAGCGTCTGCCTTGGGCTCAGGTCATGATCTCAGGGTCCTGGGATCTGGCCCTGCATCAAACTCCCTGCTCAGTGGGAAGCCTGCTTCTCCCTCTGCCTGCTGCTCCCCCTGCTTGTGCTCTTTCTCTCTCTCTGACAAATAAATAAATAAAATCTTAAAAAAAATAATTTTTGGTTAAGATATTTGTATACTGGGGTGCCTGGGTGGCTCAGTCAGTTAAGCATCTGCCTTTGGCTCAGGTCATGATCCCAGAGTCCTGGGATCAAGCCCCACATCAGGCTCCCTGCTCAGCGGGGAACCTGCTTCCCCCTCTCCCTCTGCCACTCCCCCTGCTTGTGCTCCCTTGCTCTCTCTCTGTCAAAAAAAAAAAAAAAAAAAACAACTTTAAAGATATTTGAATACTGAAGGGTCCCATAAAAAGAAATGTCTTTTGCATAATCCCTTCAGGGAAAACACATAGTATAGTGAACATTCTTTGTTTGGTAGGGAGTGGAGATTACCATTCCTATACACTCAAGAAAATAGGTATGCAGCCAGATAAAGCGTAAAAGCATCATAAGTCCTGCAAACTAAATAGATGCACAAGAAAAATTTCGTCAACATCACTGGCCATTCAGTTAAACACAGTAAACTTTCACTGGCCCACTAAAGGCAGCAGAAATGAGTAAGACACGGGATCTGTTCTTGCTGTGATTTGTAACATACTGGGCAAATAAGACAAACAGAGAAATGATTCATTGAGAGAGAGCGTCAAAAAAGGTATCCATAAGGTGACTTGGGTATTCAGAGAGGGAGAATTTGTTCAGCAATGGTGTGGGTCGCTGGGGAGGTGATAGTGGAAGTGGAGAGCAAAAGAGGAAAGGGACAGAGAAAGATTAGGAGAGGAAGGAGAAGAAGGGAGAGTTGTGATGTCTCTTGAGTGCACATCTTGACAGACCTACAGGTGGCCGCGTATGAGCTGTGACTATCACAGAGCCAGGGATTTCCTTATTTTCTGATTTGTATGGACACTGTATATGGATGTACTCTACAAAGGCCAAGAAAGCCATAACTGAGTTTGAAATGAGCACGGTCCACTTGGGAAAGTAATATGTCCATAGAGGAAAATATCAAGTGTCCACCATCCATTTGGCTGCTATTTCTGCTTAGTTTTAGTAAACAGTAAATGGGAGTTTTAGATCCAAATATCTGTGAACTTTCAGCTGAAGTGTTTCTAGTCCGCCTTGACTAATTTAAGCTAACCATAAGATTTGAGAACAGTCATGTTTTTAAATTTTGCTGTACTCAGCCTCTTGGGACAGGCTTCTTGGAGCATGGAAATGCCATTCCCTGTCATGGGAGAAATCTCTTGTTCAGGATCATTATCCTCTGACTGAGGTAGAAACCAAGCTGGAGGCACCAGGAAGGATGACACTGAAGGAAAGAGAGCTGCCGTACGTCGAAGATGGACAAGGCAGGAAAGCAAGGGCATGCAGAGCATGAAGGGGGAGAAATGTCGACAACATTCTAAAGTAAGACCTCAGGAGGGCCAATATTTTAGATTTTGAGGTTACAAAAATTGTGCTTGCAACATTTATGAACATAAGTCCGATTGTTGAGATCAAAGGTCAAGTCTCTGCAGAATTTCTGACACACCATGTATGATAACTGCAGAATGTTATCTGTAATAAGAAGGAACATAGAAAATAACCCAGTGATCTAAGTTCTGTAAAGACAGGTCAAACCTGGCACTAGTCCTGTCTGAAAATTTAATTAGGCATCAGGGTAGGTTACAGGATGGCTTTGCAGCTTATACCTACCAAAAGGACGGAGGCAGGGAGATGCAGAAATCACTGACCCCCTTCATAGTTGTTTGCCTGAGGTCCCTAACAACCCTCAATTCTCTATAGCTGCTTCATTCCTATTCCTGGTAGAAGATTAGCAACTAGTGCTTTAGTGTCTGCAGAGTTCAGATCTGTTTGGTCAGTTTTATTGGGAATATAGAACACCCCTCTTCTTCCTCCTGTCTCATTGTCCCCCATCCTCTTCTGTCTGCATGCACAGGGACCTGAGCTCAGGGGCATTCTGCTCTTTGGTTCCTCTCCTGGATTACCCTGAGCAGAGATACGAAATTGCTGAAGTACTCTCCTAAGAATGTTCCAAGAATCTCACAGTACCTCCCCTGACCCTCTAACTTACCCTGGAAGATCTTTAAAGTCATGCATGACTCGAACTTCTGGGCAACACAGGAACCAAAGCCTCTTCTACAACGATCTGTCCGTGTGCGAAGGTGGCACGTCATGCACTTCAGTGGTGTCACTGCTGGAGAGCGGAGAGCTGCTGTGAGTGAGACCAGGGGGACTTTCACAGGAGCTGGAATTATCTAGACCTGATTGTGGGAGGTGGGGGCGGGGTGCAAGGCGTGGATGAAGAGCTGGTGGTGGGTAGTAAAGAGTTGGGAGCTCTTACCAACTTCCTATCCCAGAGAAATGCCATTGTGAGAAGAAAAGGATTCTTCTGGTCCCTATTTCAGTCCTTTTAACTGGGGTAATTTAGAGCAGTGATTTAGCCTCCATGGCGTTGGTTTTTCCAGCTTTAAAATGGTTCTATGAATGATGGCCTAGCCTACCTGACTGACAGCACTGTAGATCAGTGGGAGTGTAATAATGAGGGTGAGTGCTTGAAAATATTTTACCCCAAGCTAGTGTTGCTCACATTTGCTGCTTAGATATTGTTAGATAATATGCTCTGTAATTTTGAACTTCGAACTGAATATGTAAAGTCCTCATGAATTAGGACGTAGGTAGTGACATTTTATGTGGTATTGTGGGGTGAGCTCATTGAAATACAGGGTTTTTTTTTAAGATTTTATTTATTTATTTGACAGAGACACAGTGAGAAAGGGAACACAAGCAGGGGGAGTGGGAGAGAGAGAAGCAGGCTTTCCACTGAACAGGGAGCCCGATGTGGGGCTTGATCCCAGGATCCTGGGATCATGACCTGAGCTGAAGGCAGACGCTTAACGACTGAGCCACCCAGGTGCCCCTGAAATACAGGTTTAATAAAAGAAATAAATAAGCAAAAAACCTCTCCCTGGTGCACCTAAATGCGAAAGGAAAGTAGCTTTTATCAAGCATTTCATTGGGCCATGTTCTCTCACTTTGCATCTGATTTAATCATCACAAAACTTTGTAAGTATTTCCCCATTTCTCAGATGAGCAACCAAAGGTACAGAGATTTTAAGACAGCGACTGAAGCATTTAACAAACAAACAAAAAAAACACCTCTGATTCTAGAGCATCCGATATTTCCTCTCCTATAATCATTTGTTTTCATATAAAGTCCCTGATAAGGGTATCAAAAGCCATTGTCCGGCACTGAAACAAGCTACAAAATTATCCATTATAGACTGACCAGCTCTGTCAGCAGATGGGATACAGATTTATGGATGAAAGGATGTCCTCAGAAAAATCTTGCTAGGATTTTGAATTATAGGGAATGGTAGAGACAGAATGGAGAAAGAATATGAAGGGGCAGCCGTAGAGGCTTGAGCCCCTGGTGAGGAATGGCAGAATGTTGAGAAGGTCAGAAAAGATGGCCCATAAGGCAGAAGGAGCATTCTTCTTCTCCTTCTTCCTCCTCTTCTTCCTCCTGTCTCATTGTCCCCCATCCTCTTCTGTCTGCATGCACAGGGACCTGAGCTCAGGGGCATTCTTCTTCTCCTTCTTCCTCCTCTTCTTCCTCCTGTCTCATTGTCCCCCATCCTCTTCTGTCTGCATGCACAGGGACCTGAGCTCAGGGGCATTCTGCTCTTTGGTTCCTCTCCTGGAATGGCTTCCCCTCCCTCATAAATATGGTCAAGGCTCAGCCCTCCATGGGTACCTACGGTACCTGTAGAGTTTCCAGGGGCTCCCTACAGCCTGTCTCTGGAGCCCACTTCTCAGGTCTGTGACTCACCTACAATGAAGCAGAAAAGGAAGAAAACCATCAAGAAGTGTTTGTCCATTCTGAGCCAGAAGTCCCTTGCACAGGAAGAAGCCAGGAACTGCAAGAACGGCTCTTCAGGTTATAGGGACGAAACCTTCATCACAGGGCAGGGATTATTCATGACTAAAGGGAACCAATCACACAAGGTTTCCTCTGGAAGCTCAAGTTTATTCTCTCTCTACCCCATAGTAAGTTATAATGATAATTAATAAATTTGGGGGTTTACATTAAGCTTTTTTTTTAAATAAAATCTTTCTCATAGTAATTATTGTTATAGTTATGATGTTATCATTCTTATCCTAATTTTACAGAGGAGGAAACAGGCTTGGTGAGGTCTAGCATCTTACCCATGATTACATAGTGAGTGGAGGCCACACTTGTAACCATCTTGATTCAATACCTCTTGGAGATATTTTTTTAAGATTTTATTTTTTTATTTGAGAGAGTGAGAGAGAGCACAGAGGGAGAGGAAGAGGGAGAAGCAGACTCCCCGCTGATCAGGAAGCCCAATGCGGGACTTGATCCCAGGAACCCAGGATCATGATGTGAGCCCAAGGCAGTCACTTAACCAACTGAGCCACCCAGGCGCCCCTGCCTCTTAAAGATTTATTCATACATTCAGCAAACATTTACTGGGAACTTTTGTGTTCCAGGCACAGTCCCATGTGTGAAAGTAGGACAATGTATAAGTCAGGAAAGCTCATGTAGCTCCTCACCCTATGGGTGAGAAACAGGAGAGTGAAAGAGACTTTAATCTATGATCAAGCTGGGCTTTCAACCTAGAACTTCTGATTCTCAGCCCAGGACTACTTCACCTTAGCGGAAATCTGTTCTCCACAGCCAGAGACTGTTTATTCTGTAGGGCTATGAAATCCCCCTTAGAATTATCACACAACGTGATCTTTACCAAATTTATATTGTGAACCAGCTGGTTTTTCTATGATTTAGGTATCTGTCTCTACAAAAGTTAACTCAGTTAAGGTTCACCATGGGTAAAGCTCTGGCCAGTCCTGGCATTCTAGGGTTCCTAAACCTGTCAGGGAGCTGATGGCACCTTGGCTGGAATATAGGAATCTTCCATACAGAGCTAATTTAATGGCATGTTCTTTCTTGTAGGAACAATATGTTCATTAAAACATATCAAGTCTGACATTTTTAGACATCAGGTGAGGATTGGGTGACATAGGTCTTAGTTCAAATGCCACAGAGTTTACAATGTTCTTTTTCTATCACCACTCAGAGTGTGGAGCCCATCTTTGCCTAAGAAGAGAGCCAAAAGCCTTAGGGAATTGGTTTCTTTGAAAAGAATTGGTTGTAGAATGGAGAACAAGACTATGAACCTAATTTTCTATTCTGTCATATTGCAGGAGAGAATCTTAAAAACTGGATGGCATTTTTCATGACTTTCCAGAGGCTTATCAAGAAGGCAAAGCCTGAACCTTTGGTGCTTGGGTTTACAAGGCTATCGGAGCATTTCATTTGTCACCCATTTTCTCTGCTTTATCTGTTTAAAGAGAATGACTCTAAAATCATAGCAAAAGAAGCAAAGGACATGATAGGTTAAACTGCAGTTGGTTTTTAGTGCCTACTCTTCTTCCTTGGCAGATGCTTTCTGAAAGGCCCACGGAGTTTTTTTTAAATTATTATTATGTTATGTTAATCACCATACATTACATCATTAGTTTTTGATGTAGTGTTCCATGATTCTTTATTTGTGTATAACACCCAGTGCTCCATGCAGAACATGCCCTCTTTAATATCCATCACCAGGCTGACCCATCCCCCACCCCCCTCCCCTCTAGAACCCTCAGTTTGTTTCTCAGAGTCCATAGTCTCTCCTGGTTCATCTCCCCCGGCCCACTGAGTTTTGAATCTCTTTTCTACTGGATTATTTCCAGTTAGGATTGTGGAATTTTGCAGTTCTACCCAAACACTGGGGTCCTCTGACTTACTCCTCATCTTCCCCCAGTACCTTATCCATCAAATTTTCTCTTGAAAACAACTTCTTTCTTAATTTAGCATGACATAGGAAAGAATAAGTATTAGAACTACTGGAGGCAGTGTGATACAATGGAAAGAGGATTTTCCTGGGAGTCTGGAGACCTTTGGTTGATTACTATGTAATTCACAGCATCTTTAGCAAGGCATTTATCTGTGATGTTAGATTTCAGCCATAACATTCTATGGTTTCATAATGTAAATCATGAGGATGGGTACTAAGTTTTGTTATTCTGACCTAGCTGTTTGCTTGGCACGTGATGATGTGCTGAACATATGATGGCTCAATGAAGGAGGGAATGAATGAAGGATAAACAACACATGATACCACTATCCACTATCCCACTGATACAGAGTCCCAAATTAATGCACTCCATGATAAGACGGCCATCCACTCAGCATAGATGCCATTTGCCCCACTCTGGGGAGGAGAAAGCGGAACATTGTGTCCTCATATTCATGGTCTCTCTTGGCTTCAGGGTGGGTAACTGAGATCTTGATGATACCACAGATGAGCAACCTCTTAACTTGTGCTTCTAAATGCTGCCCTTTGTTTTGGGGAATGGACCTTGGCATAGCATCAGAAACCGGGCTACTTTGTTCCTGGGCTCCCAGGGGCAGCAATGACTTTCCAGAGGGTGTATAGAGACTAGAGTGTGAGATAATGATCGTTTAAAAAATCCGGTGGAGAGGGAAATCACCCTTACACATCCAATTGCTGGTGGGAAAAGAGATGAAGGAAAGAACAAAA
This sequence comes from Leptonychotes weddellii, assembly GCF_054177405.1. NCBI lineage: Eukaryota > Metazoa > Chordata > Mammalia > Carnivora > Phocidae > Leptonychotes > Leptonychotes weddellii. The sequence continues at coordinate 76,402,628 of NC_138379.1, forward strand.
CCAGCATTTACTGAGTGCTTGCTATGTGCCACACACGAGGCTAGCCACTTCTACTTAGATCGTTTCATGGAGCCCTCACAACACCCTGGTGGTGAAGTGTCCATCAAGGAGCCCAGCTGAGGTTCAAGCATAGATCAGTGTCACTAAAATTCTGGCTTCATTCACAATATTGCTGTTAATATAATGCTTTAGATGAAAAGTCCCAGTGGCTAATGAAAATTTTCAAAAAACCCTTTAGAACTGTTTATGGACTGATCTTATGCATGTGAGTTGCAGATTTTTGTTAGCACCTTACCTTCATTCCTGAGCAAAATTTATTAATATGGGGTCTAGTGTCCTCTTAGTTTCATGGGTTCTATGAACCCTGATAGAAAATTTTATATTTTTCATTAACTTCTTGTCAGAGAGCAAGAATTTCTGTCCCTTTCATGGTCCTTTTGGCCAGACTAAAAATCAAATTGACATGAAACATTAACAGGAGAAAAATCAAATTTAATAGCATACATATGGGGAATCTACTCAGACATGGAAATTCCAAAGACAGGCAGGCAAAATGAGGTATTTATGTCCACCCAAACTAAGGAGAAGGAGGTAGGAGTCTGGGACTTCAGAGGAAAGGAATGCAATTTACTGGAACATAAAAAAAAAGAGTAAATGTTTGGTAAACAGGTTTGCTGGGGCATTCAGAAACAGTGGGACATAGAGGGCTAGGTTCCTCCCCATCTACCATACCCAGTTCTTGTCATACTGTAGTTTTATCTACAGTGAGAGCTCTCTTCCTGGAGCAGGTCCTCCATCTAAATTCTTTTAGGCAGTTGAGAGGTGGGTAAAGAACTTTTCCTGAATCTGCTGGCTTGTGATTGATTGCTTTTTTTAAATTTAGATTTTATTTATTTATTTGAGAGAGAGAAAGATCAGGATTGGGGGGAGAAGCAGAAGGAGAGGGAGAAGCAGACTCCCCACTGAGCAGGGAGCCCAAGGTGGGCCTGGATCCCAGGACCCTGAGATCATGACCTGAGCCAAAGGCAGACACTTAACTGAGCCACCCAGGAGCCCTGATGGATTGCTTTTTGACTCAAAATAATCTTCATGCCAAAATAGTCCAACTTGGGGTGGCCTGCTTTTGGCTCGTACACTCTAAAGGATATTTATCATTTCCTTCCATATTTAATGTTGGCAACAAACTGCAAAATGTTAACATTGCCCAAGACTTTATTACTAATAGAAGTAAGTGAAAGAACAGGAATTAGATGTTTTCATTTGCATCTTTGAACTTACTAGGACACAAAGGCCACAGTGGTTATGTGTGTGTGTGTAAATATTCTCATGAATGCAAGTATGAAGCCAGATAAAATGAAAGTGCATCTCACTTCTGTCTGTCTGGAAGATTAGGAATTTTTCCTAAGAAAGCTCAGTTTGAAAAACTTGGCATGTTTCTGGGGCACCTGGGTGGCTCAGTGGGTTGGGCATCTGCCTTTTGGCTAGGGTCATGATCTCAGGGTCCTAGGTTCAAGCCCTGTATCAGGCTCCCTGCCCAGCAGGGAGTCTGCTTCTCATTCTCCCTCTGCCCCGCCCCCCACTCATGCCTCTCAAATGAGTAAATAAAAAAATATTTTAAAAAAAGGAGAAAAAGGGCGCCTGGGTGGCTCAGTTGGTTAAGCGACTGCCTTCGGCTCAGGTCATGATCTTGGAGTCCCTGGATCGAGTCCCGCATCAGGCTCCCTGCTTGTCAGGGAGTCTGCTTCTCCCTCTGACCCTTCCCCCCTCTCATGTGCTTTCTCTCTCTCTCATTCTCTCTCTCTCAAATAAATAAATAAAATCTTTAAAAAAAAAATTTAAAAAAATTTAAAAAAAAGGAGAAAAAATTGGCATGTTTCTAAATGGAGCTGTGCCATTTCACAAAACCCTTTCCTTGGGGCTTCCATACATTTTCTTTCTTTCTTTTTTTTAAAGATTTTATTTATTTATTTGACACAGAGAGAGAAAGCCCAAGTAGGCAGAGCAGCAGGCAGAGAGAGAGGGAGAAGTAGGCTCTCCACCCAGCAGGGAGCCGGACATGGGGCCCGATCCCAGGACCCGGGGATCATGACCTGAGCCGAAGGCAGCCGCCCAACCCACTGAGCCATCCAGGCGCCCCTTCCGTACATTTTCTTACCAGCTTGCTAGATGAAAAGAAGCTCTACTTATATTGGATAAACTTTAATGAACCATGTTGGCACTGATTTGTGTCCTGCAACAAAGGAAAAAAAAATCCATAATCCATTTTCCTTGTCAAATAGGATAGTTGATATTTCTTTAAAAATTTGAAGCAGTCATTGAGGAATTGGCACTTTTGCCATACTCCTGCATTTTACAATTGGATAAAACTAAAGGAAATTTTTTCAGTGTTGCCAGTTTTCCTTTTCCTTTTGGTTTTGCTTGCTCTGTGCATGCTGAAGCCGTCAAAGAATTCTTAGATCATGAGTCTCTCTTGGCAACTCTAAAAGTCAATGACTTTTTGGTAATGGTAAAAAGGTGGTTTTATCATGCAGAACTTTGAAACAAAAGCTTCCTTTCCCTTTTTGCAGATGGAACTCCTACAATGCTTGGTGACCATCTGGTTTTCCTACTTCAGTGAGAAAGGAATCTCCTCACATCCTCGCCACTCACTTGTTTTAGGACTTACATGCACAACAGACAACAGACTATTCAAACAACTCTGAAAGAAATTCTGTCATCAGCTGAAAGAGCCATCAACTTTATCCAAAGTAAGTTTCTAAATCATCACATTTAAAAAATATTTTTGTGGAAAATAAGAAAATCTTCTCTATCACAGAAGTTCTCTGGCTTTCGAAGGGGCAAAATTTAGTATCAATTTTGATAAAAGAAGTTTTATTTATTTGTTTATTTTTTAAAGAAAAAACAAACCTACGCTTGGAATATTTTGAAAAAGAGGACTTTATTCATGGCCTGGCTCATCTCAAAGATGTGGTAAACCATCTGAATGTGATAAATGTTTGCACTCAAGGTCCTGAAGTTACTGTTAACTGCTGCTGAAAAAATCAAAGCTTTCTTGGCTAAATCGCCAATATGAATGAAAAAGGTAGAGGCCAATATCCTTGCAAATGTATGTTTTCCCCCCAGCTTCATTCAGATACAGTTTTAACATATAGCTTTGTGTAACTTTAAGGTGTATAGTGTGTTGATTTGATACACTTACATATTGCGATAGGATTCAACCCAGTGGTGGTTGTTAGCTAACTAGTAGGATGGCCTTAGCTAATGACTCCATTGTGTCACACATAATTGCCATTTCTTTTTTGTGGTGAGGACATTAAAGATCTACTCTCTTAGCAACTTTCAAGTAATGTAGTATAGGATTGTTACCTGTAATCACAATGCTGTGCATTACATTCCTAGAACTTGCTCATCTTCTAACTCTAAGTTTGTACTCTTTGACCAATATCCCCCCCTTTTCCGCCTTGCAAATGTTCAAGTGCTGTGGAAAGAGTTTTACCAGAATGGAATTGAAATACAAAATTCTGTGTCAATTTATTTGAAAGGAGAAATCCGTGATCATCTGGAAATTCCTCAGAAGTCTTTTGAAAGTCATTTCAATCTTGATGACATTAATGTTGAGTCCAGGAATCACACTATTTCATATTTAAAACATTTTTTTTTAATTTTATTTTATGTAGGCTCCACACCCAATGTGGGACTCGAACTCACAACCCCAACATCAAGAGTCACATGCTTCACTGACTGAGCCAGCGAGATGCCCCCACAATACTTCATGTTTTATATATTTCTGGTATAAATCATTTCTAAAATGTCATAGAAGAGTTGAAGATGGGTTCATTTGTTTGAGGATAAAACACTTTCTATTGTAGTTAAAATTAAAAAAAAATTTTTTTTAATTTGGAAATTATTTCAAACCTACAGAAAAAGTTGCAAAAATAAAAACAATACAAAGAACACCATTTCTCCCTTCCCCAGGTTCACATATTGTTAACATTTAATCCCATTTGCTTTTCCAGTTGCTGTATGCTCTTTCTCATTAACTGCCCCCTTCAGCCCCACCTCTTTCCCCACTTGCTGAACTGTTTTGGTTAAGTTACCTGCATCATGGCTTTAGAGCACTTAAAATTCTGTTAGTGTTTATTTTCTAAGAATAGAGTTATTGTCTTACACAACCACAGTAACAGTTATCAACTTTGGTAAATTAACTCTGATACAATACTTTTATCTGCTCGATCACTCATATTCTAATTCTGCAGGCTTTCTTTGTCTTCCATGGCATTTATGTACATACATATATATTATACAGTCCTCCCTCCTTTTTATGTGGAACATTCCTCATTTGGAGTTCGTTTGATAATTCCTCATCATTAGTCTTAGATATTATGCATTCTAGGCTGAAATACTGCATAGATGATATTGTGTCCTTCTTTGTAACATCTGGAGTACAAAATGTCCATCTGTCTCTCAATGATAATTTTAAAATACATTACATTTTATTTTAAAATATTTTTCTTTATAATAGCTTTATTGTGGTGTCATTGACATCCAAAAAACTGCACTTATTTAAAGTGTACAGTTTGATAATATTTGGCATGTGCATGGCTGTGAAGCCATCACCAAAATCAAGACAGTGAACACATTCATCAGGTCTAGAAGTTTCCATGTGACCCTTTATAATTTCTTCTGTAATGCTTCTCTCCTATCTCCGCCTCGCCTCCTAACATCTGCTGCTTTCTGGTACTTTTAGATCAGTATGCATTTCCTAGAAGTTTATAAGATGAGATCATACAGCAAGTACTTTTTTTGGTTTGGCTTCTTTCAGTCAGCATATTTTTTGTGTGATTCATCCACATTATTGAGTCAATGGTTTATCCCTTTATATTGCCTGGTGGTATTTATCCAATCGACCTACCACAATTTATCCATTTGTTGATGGACATTTGAATTGATTCCAGACTTTGGCTATCACAAATAAAGCAGTTATGAACATTCATGTATAAATCTTTGTATGGACATACACTCTTTCCTCTTAAGGAATTGTCTAGGAGTGGAATAGCTGGGTCAAATGGTAAATATAATTTTAACTCTAAGAAAATGCCAAACTATTCTCTGAAGTTGTACCATTTTACATACCCACCAAGAGTGCTCACTCGCTAGCCCCTCCCCATCCTTGCCAACCCTTGCTTGGATCAGACTTTTTAATTTTAGCTTTCTAATGAGTGAAGTGGTTTTAAGTAGCGTTTCCCTAATGAGTTCCAATCTTTTGCCCCTTTCATTAATATTTTCTCAGATTTATTGGCACATACTTGACATATAACATTGTGTATGTTTAAGTTGTTAATAATGCTCATTATTGTTGTTTTAAAAATCTGTAGAATAAGTAGTTTTATTCCATATTTTTAAGGAAATAGTCCCTTTGCTTCTATTTTCTGGAAGAGATTGTAGAGAATCTGTATAATTTCTTCCTTAAGTTTTTGGTAGAATTCACCAGTGAACCTGTAGAGAGTATGAGGGGTGCTCTCTATTTTGCGCTTTATTAACTATTGATTCAATATCTTTAATAGATCTAGGCTAATGCAGATTATATCTTTCTTCTTGTGTAAGTTTTGGCAGATCATGTTTTCTAAGGAATTGGTCCTTTTCATTTAGGTTATCAAATTTGTAGGCATGGTGTTGCTCATAATATTCTTTTATTACCACTTACATGTTCATGGAATCAGGAATCCTGGCCTCCCTTTCATATCTAATATTAGTAATTTGTCTTCTCTCTCTCTCCTCTCAGATACTCTGGTTAGAGCTTTATCAATTTTGTTGATTCTTTCAAAGAACCAGTGTTTAATTGTTGATTTTTTTCTATTGCTTTTTAATTTGATTGATTTCTGTTCTAATTTGTATTATTTCTCTTCTGCTTACTTTGGTTTTATTTTCTCTTCTTTAGTTTCCTAAGGTGGAAGCTTAGATGACTGATTTTTAAATCTTCATTCTTTTCTAATATATGCATTCAATACTGCAATATTCAACATACCTCTAAATACTGCTTTCTCTGCATCCTACAAATTTTGATAATATATTTTAATTTTCATTTAGTTCAAATATTTTATTTTATTTTTTTTAAAGATTTCATTCATTTATTTGACAAAGAGAGACACAGCAAGAGAGGGAATACAAGCAGGGGGAGTGGGAGAGGGAGAAGCAGGCTTCCTGTGGAGCAGGGGGCCCGATGCGGGGCTCGATCCCAGGACCCTGGGACCATGACCTGAGCTGAAGGCAGATGCTTAATGACTGAGCCACCCAGGTACCCCAGTTCAAAATATTTAAAATTTCTCTTGAGACTTCTTTGACCCATACGGAAGTTAGAAGTATGTTATTTAATCTGAGTATTTGGGGATTTTTTTTTTCCTAGCTATCTTTCTGTTATGATTTCTCATTTAATTCCATTGAGATCTGAGAGCATACACTGTATGACTTGTATTCGTTTAAATATGTTAATGAAGTATTGTGGCCCAGAATATGTCTATTTGGTGAATGGTTCATGCAAGCTTGAGAAGAATGTGTATTCTGTTGGATAAAATATTCTATAAATGTCAATTAGATCTAGTTGATTGATTGGTGCTATTCACTCAGCCATGTCCTCTGATTTTCTGCCTACTGGATCATCCATTAATGATAAAGGGGTACCGAAATCTGCAGCGATAACAGTGGATTCATCTATTTATCCTTGCAGTTCCATCAGTTTTTGCCTCACATATTTTGGTGCTCTGTGGCAAGGCACATACAGATTAAGGATTGTTATGTCTTCTTGGAGAATTGACCCATTTAAAAGTCTATAATGCCCCTCTTTATTTCTATGATGATCACAGTGGTCGCCATGGGAGCCGAGCTCTGGGGTACCCTCAGTACAGCCACCTTGTGCTCCTCTTTGAGCATCTCACAGTCTGGGGGAACACCGGTGTGGGCAGCAGGGAAGGAGGACTGGGAATTGCGGCTCATGGAGCAGCTGTCTGTTATTACTATCTCTTAAAATCCTGCTTGGTGTTCTCTAATCTTCCTGGATATGTGATTTGGTGTTTCTAATTAATTTTGGAAAATTCTCAGTCATTACTTGCAATATTTCTTCCATTCCTTTATCTCTTTCTTTTCCTCTGGTATTCCTACTATGCATGTTACACCTTTTCTAATCACCCCACAGTCTGGGTTATTCTGTGCTATCTTTTTCATTTTTTTTCTTTTTGCATTTCAGTTTTGGAAGTTACTCTTGACATATCTTCCAAGCTCACTGATTATTCCTTGGCTGTGTAGCATTTAAATAATTACAACAATAAGGCAAAAGCCAGGTAGGCCTACATGAATGTGTGCTAAGGTCCTAGAATTACTGGACCTAGAATTCCCAAAAGTGGGAAAAGTAATAACTGGCTATTTTTTGTAATAAGTTAAAGATGTAAGCAGTAATATCAAGGTAACAATTTAGAGAAGAGTTTAAATAAAAAGTACAGCAAATAAATACGTACAATGAAAATGAAATAATAAATATTTTTGAGAAATCCAAAAGAAGTCCAGGAAACAATTTTAAAAGAACCTAAAACAGATAGTTCAAATAGGAAAAAAATTAGGTGCTAAATATACTCTTCTATATACACCAGTAATTAAACATAAAAAGATTAGATATTCTAATTAATAGTCCAAGGTTGTCAGATGGTATTTTCAAAAACCCAACCCTGTGCTATTTATGAGCTCTATCAAAAACAAGAGTGAGGAGGGTTGAAAGTAAAAGACTAAAAAAAGTCATACCATGAAAACCCTAACTCAAAAAAAGAAAAATGACATAGTTATACAAATATCAAAAAAGTATACTTTCAGGCAAGAAAGAAGAGAGACTTTTCATAATGAAAAAGAGGTTAACCTACCAGGAAGATATCATAATTCAAAGTGTTTGTGCACCTAATAACATGGCATCAGAATATAGAAACCAAAAGAATGGCAAGACTAATAAGGGAATTAGGTATTATTTCTCATCTCATTATGAGGTATCTCATTAGGGGAGATTTTATTACACCTTTCTCAATAGCTGATAGAACAAACATACAAAAAAATCAGTAAGGATATAGGTTATCTGGGTAGTAAAACTTGAACTAGTTGACATATACGGAATAATGCATTTAACAAAGGCAGAGTACCTATTCTTTTTAAGTGCATGTGGAATATTTACTAAAACTGGACAATAAATCAAGATGTAAAAATTCCAAAAGATTGAAATAATTCAGGTTATATTCTTTGACCATTGTGGAATTAAGGAATGCATCAATCATAAAAATAAAACTAGAAGATTTCCCTACTGTTTGGAACAAAAAGAACCTTTAAATTACTGATGGATTAAAGAAATCATAATGGAAATTAGAAATAATTTGAAGTGAGTGCTCATGAACATGTGACATTCATATTGTGGGAAGCAACTAAAACAGGGCTAAAAGGAAAGTTTATAGTCTTAAAATGGATATAGTAGTAAAGAAATAATGCAGAACATTAACTATATAAATATCTACCTCAAGGAGCTAGACAGAGGAGAGCATATCAAACCCGGCAAAAATGTTGAGAAAGGAAATAAAGAGAAGAGCAGAGGTAAATATTCAAAAGACAAAATCAACAAATCCTAAATGTGTTTCTTTGAAAATCACAGCTTGAATGAAGAAAAATGGAGAGAAAACAAAACAAGCATATCAGGAAGATGGGAAGGAGGAAGAGGTGGGCAAAATGGGTGAAGGGAAGTGGGAGGTACAGGCTTCCAGACATAGAATGAACATAAGTTACAGGGATCAAGTGCACAGCAGGGGCTGCTCAGGGGTATCTAATAACGCTGGAGGGGGACAGGTGGTCACCACTGCACCTGTGGCGAGCCTAGCATTACGTATAGACCTACCAGATCACTATGCTGTACACCTGAAACTAATGTAATACTTGCGTGTCAGTTCTACTGCAATGAAAAGAAATGAATAATAAATTTTAAAAACAAGATTTTTAAAAAGGCAAATGCAAAAAAAAAGAAAAAGAAAAAACAGGAATAAAGAGGTATATCACTACATTTCCAGCAGACATTTGAAAGATAACGAAGAGGATAGTACAAATTTAACAATTTCACAAAACACAACATTTTTGAAAAAAATTAACTTGTGAAAACTGTCAAAAGAAGAAATATTACTACTAATGAAATTGGATCCATAATTATAACTCTGTTGCTAAGGAAATCGTAGCCTCCGATGTCTTTACCGGTGACTTCTCTCAAACATCAAGGGGAAAAACCTCATGCAAATTCTTTCAGAGAACAAAATATCAGGAAGCACTCCCTAACTTAGTTTTATGGGTCTAGGATAACCTTGACGTGATAAGGATGTTAGAAAATTTTTTTGAGACTGATCTCTCAAACTCTGATGCAAAAATTCCAAAACAAACCTTACCAAACTTAATTCAATAATACACAAAAAGGATAATCTACTTCGACCAGGTCGATTTACTTCAGGAACGCGGGGCACCTGGGTGGCTCAGTCATTAGGCATCTGCCTTCCGCTCGGGTCATGATCCCAGGGTCCTGGGATTGAGCCCCACATTGGGCTCCCTGTTCCGCAGGAAGCCTGCTTCTCTCTCTCCCACTCCCCCTGCTTGTGTTCCCTCTCTCGCTGTGTCTCTCTGTGTCAGATAAATAAATAAAATCTTTAAAAAAAAAAAAGATTTACTTCAGGAGTGCAAGGGTTGTTTAACATTAGAGGAAGGAATCAATTTAATTCTCCACATTCGTGGACAAAGAAAAACAAAACTACGATGATAAAATTGAATATCAATTTATAATAAAATTATCATCAGATAACAGTAGAAGAGAACTTTTTAAATTAGATAAAGAGTGTCTATAAAAATCCACTTAATGGTGAATTATTAAATTAGTAGTCTTTCCAACAAACTGCTGGAACAACTGGATATCCATATGGGAAAAGATGTAACTTTTCCTTTACACTGTACAGAAATATTAGCTTTAAATGGATCATATACTGATATGTACAAACTAAGATGATAAATCCACTAGAAGAAAACTTAGGAGAAAATATTCACAATATTCAGGTAGGTAAAGATTTCTATAACAGAACCTGGAAGCACAAATTACAGAAGAAAAAGAGTATAAATTTAACTTCATCAAAAGGTAAGTCTTCTGATTTTTAAAAATCACTACTAAGAAAATACAAAGGTCAGCCACAGTTGAGGAGAGAATATCTCCCATGTCTCATGAATATACCATTTCCTTTGATTAGTGAGGCCTTTGGGGCCCTGCCCACCTACCGAGTTATTGAGTCTGAGTTGACTCACTCCCATATGCGAATATCAGGCCAGAAAATACATCACAAGGCTCCCTTGGATTGGCCTTCAGTTTTCACAAGCACTCTGTAGCAGGTCAATAGCTGCTTTTCAAAAGGGCTAGAGCCATGTCAAGGAGGTGACAAATCCAAATCTCCAAAGAGTATCTCCCGGTATATGTTGCTTCTTTGTTGCCAGAAGTTCCAACTGACAGTCATCGGTCACAGCGCCTGTAGCTCAAAGAGGCCATTAGTGTTGTGGGCTCAGAGGTGGAGAGTGGACCACAGCTAGGTGCACATCTTCCAACACAGCTGGGTTGTTTGGGCCCCACTGCAAGTTTTTCCCAAATCCTGCCATTTGAATCCAGGTGCTTTTTTTTTTCCCCTATGGAAAAAAAAGACCAGATTGTTTAACACACACACACACACACACACACACACTTGCAAGGAGATTGCTGCTCTCTGGTCAGGAGTGTGGTGCACGCAGGGAGCAAGAGAAGCTAGTTTGCAGGGGATGGCTGGAGCAGTGGGAGGCTTTTCCCTCTTTGGCACCTTGTCTCACTATTAGTAGGTACCTCCCTCACTCCTACATAACTCCCAGTCTCTGGGGCTCTCTCCCTTTGTCCCCACACGTGCTAATATATTCATTACCTATTGCCCCATAGCCAATTTCCCAAACCTTAGGGGCTTAGAACAACAAAATGTATGATTTCAAAGTTTTTGGTTAGGAATCGGTGTAGCTTAGCTGGGTCCTTGGCTTCAGAGTCTTTCACAAACATAATGAAGGTGTTGGCCGGGCTGTAGTCATCTGTGGCTCAAGTTGGGGAGGATCCACTTTCAAGCTCGCTCACATAGAGGCTGACGGATTGAGCTATTCCCTGGTTGTTGGCTTCAGATGAGAACCACACACCTTGATTTTAGCCTGGTGAGACCCTGAGCAGAGAACCAGTCACACTGCGCCCACACTTCGGACCTACAGAAACTGTGAGATCATAAATCTGTGCTGTTTTAAGCCACTGTGTGAATGGTAATTTGTTATGCAACAATAGAAAAGTAATACCAACAGCTAGGAGAAGGGGGGTTCCCTTACTTCCCTCCACTTGGGGTGAGAGCACCTGCTAATGGACCCCAAGATGTCTTCTCTTTCTCTTAACCCAATCCCATGGGAGCCCTTGTCCTTCATCTTCCAGAAAGCCATGTCCCTGTCACTATCTCATCCTCATCTCCCAGACTGTCAAGAACAGTGAAGAGTCTGGGGTTTTACCCTACTTGCAAGCTAACAAGCTGGCTTGTCCTTGTTTTAGAGATGCTGGTAGGAGAAACAAAACTCTTGGGTCAGAGACAAAGGACTTTATTTATTTTTTGAAGTTAAAGATAGTATTTTTATTTTTTCTAATACAACTTCCAGTTTTAGTCCATGTGCAGATGTAAAAGGTTACAGTTTTATACTATGATCATAGAAGTGGGATTTTTATAGTCTACATGTTTACTTAATTTTTTACTGCGGCTTTCCCCCCCTATATTCCTGGGAGCAAGATGTTGAGACAAAGGACTTTATTCTCATGGTGAAAACAGAAGCCAGAGCGCCATTTTACACAGGTTCCCTGAGTCCCACAGGGCAGTGTAGTTGAGAGCCAGGTAGATGCTACTCACCGTGGGTTTGCGTCACAGCTGGGGAACACTGAGCTTGAGGAATCGACCACTTATCTACTAAGTAGAAGCAAGCCTGCTCTTTGTCCTGGGGGAGATGTTAGCGCATCCTTCAACATTTTTCTCTGTGAACACAATCCTGAGCGATAGCCTGAGAAAAGTATGGTCAAGGCCTTGCATCTTGATATACCCAAAAAGAAGACCCTTGTGATGTTCAGGATCCATGGTGCACCATCTCTACTAGCCAAAGTTAAAGAATATAAGCATAAATAGTGAAATATTGACCTAAGGAAAGTAGAAAGTGGAAAAGGTAGAAATTTTAAAATCTAAAAGAAATGAGATTTATAGATTTTAAAAGGTTATAATTTTTTTAAAAGATTTTATTTATTTATTTGACAGAGAGAGACACAGCGAGAGAGGGAACACAAGCAGGGGGAGTGGGAGAGGGAGAAGCAGGCTTCCCGCCGAGCAGGGAGCCCGATGCAGGGCTCGATCCCAGGACCCTGGGACCATGACCTGAGCCGAAGGCAGACGCTTAACGACTGAGCCACCCAGGCACCCCAAAATGTTATAATTTTTTAAATAAAGAAAAAGATTCAATATACAGATAAGAGAAGCTCCTAAAAAAAGAAAACCAAGGAAAAAGAACAGAATACTAAAAATTTATAATCATAATAAAACACTTTTCTGAAACAACTTTAAAAGACTTGAAACTTCACACTGGAACAACACACTGTGTCGCTGATGCTAGCAACTTAGAAGGCTCAACATCAAGACATATTCTTGTAAAATTACCAAACTTAAAAAAAAGGAAAAAAAAGTATCCTCTGAGCTTTTAGGCCAATGTCCATAACTTACAAGGGACAGAAAATTGGTTAATCATTAGATGTTTGTGAAGGAAGTAATATGTTTATGGTATGTTAGGGAAGAAAATGTGAACCAAGGATTCTGTACTTAGCAAACTTCACTTTCAAGTGCAAAAAACATACAGTGTTTGAACATACAGGAATTTCAGAATTATTTTTCCCGTAAGCCATTTCTAAAGAATCCATTGAGAAAAAATGCTTTGAATAAAGGAAATGACTAGAGAGACCTCAAAGTATGAATTACTGGTGGAGTTTCAGTGTAAACCTGGTAGTAGAACAAAGACTCAGTGAAAATTAAAAGCCAGAGAGGCTAGCATGTAATGGCTCTAGGATAGGATGCAGATATAATACAATCATTTAAAAAAAAAAAAGTGATGATTGTTGAGAAGTGGAGAACATATGCAAAATTTTAAAACTATTTTAGTAACCATAGTTGGTGGTGGTAGTATTAACATTGTTATGTTTAGACCGTTGTGTGTATAATGTGGGATAAAGCAAACAATTGATTATGGGATATTCTAACTCTATTCAATTCTAATTTTATTCTATTTTATATATTCCAATATTATAATTCATATAGATATAATTTTATGTTATGCATGTTATATATAATTCTAATTTTGTTCTATGTCCTTGGGAACCAGAATTTTCAGTGTGAAACAAGAGAGATATACTTATAAAATAAAAGAAGTTGAGTAAAAGCTTTGTTGTCCTGTATTTGAATTGAAAATATCAGGTGGTACTCACAAGGTATTTGACATCTATTTATCTATTTATTCCCTGAAAAATTTTAGGAATAATGAACAATTCAGAGGTAAGAAGATTCTGGTCCTGAAATAGCATTTCTGACTACAAAAGAACAGAATTTCTTGAATTTCAAGTCAGGGGCAAGCAATGTACAAGATGACTGAAACATCTTTTCATACCATATAATAGGATGATTATCAAACAGCTCAAGGGTTAAATAGAGGCAACTTCAAATGGCTCCCATAAAGATGTGATAATTTGAGCTTTACTAATGACAAGAAATGTAGTATATTGAAACTGATAAAATATGTTTGAATTCATGAGTTCAGAATGATATTAGAAAAAATTGGTTACTTTTGGAGGGTAATCAAGAGCCATAGAATGGGGGCACCTGAGTGGCTCAGTCGTTAAGCATCTGTCTTCGACTCAGGTCATGACCCCAGGGTCCTGGGATCGAGCCCCACATTGGGCTCCCTGCTCCGTGGGAAGCCTGCTTCTCCCTCTCCCACTCCCCCTGCTTGTGTTCCTGCTCTCGCTGTGTCTCTCTCTGTCAAATAAATAAATAAAATCTTAAAAAAAAAAAAAGAGCCATAAAATGGAACCACTGGATAACCAAATAGTAGATGAGGAAAGTGTCTCTTTATAAAATTATTCCTGCTAACAACTAAAAATAAGTTGGGAGATTAAGTATCACCATTTTGGAATGCAAACTGGTGCAGCTACTGGGAAAAACAGTATGGAAATTCCTCAAAATGTTAAAAATACAACTATCATATGATCCAGCAATTGCACTACTAGATACTTACCCAAAGGATACAAAAATAGTAATTGAAGGGATACAGGCACCCCGATGTTTATGGCTGCATTGTCTACAATAGTCAAATTATGGACAGAGCCCAAATGTCCATCAACTTATGAAGAGATACAAAGATGTGGTATCGATATACAAAGGGAATATTATTCACCCATCAAAAAGAATGAAATCTTGCCATTTGCAATGACATGGATGGAACTAGAGAGTATTATGCTAAGTGAAATAAGTCAGTCAGAAAAAAGACAAATACCATATGATTTCAATCATATGTGGAATTTAATAAACAAAACAAATGAACATGATGTGGGGGAGGGGGGACGAGAGGGAAACCAAGAAACAGACTCTTAGCTATAGAGAACAAACTGATGGTTACCAGAGGAGAGGGCACTTGTGATGTGCACCAGGTGATGTACATAAGTGTTGAATCACTAAATTCTACACCTGAAACTGACATTACACTGTAGATTAGCCAACTGGAATTTAAATAAAAACTTCAAAAAAAAATAAATATCACCATTTTGAAAATCTGATGAATTATGGATCTAAATAATAAGCATAAATGTCTGCTAACATCACAAAGACAGAGAAGCCCAGACATATTCTGTCCCTTGATTAAACAGCAATGCATCACCTATTGTCTTTCCAAAGGGATTGAATCTGAGTCTTATCAAGCCTGTGGATCTGGTTTTGAACTTCTAGATATATGGGGACATAAGAACGTGTTTAACTGAACCATGAGTTTGCTGTCATCAGAATATGGCTGTGGGAAACTCTACAGATCAAACAGTTCTTGATTTTTCAATAGGTAAATTTCAAGTACCTATAATTTAAAAGTCTCCAAAGCATACTAAATTAAAAAAAAAAAACAACTGGGTGAGATTAAGCTATAGTTTCCTAAGATACATATTTGGGTGATAAAATCATAAAGAAACAGAAAAAAGTGATTCCTACAAAATTCAGAATAGTGGATACTTCGGGAATGAAGGAAAGGGCTGGGACTGGGATGGGCAACATGGAGAGGCTTCCAGGGGTACTGGCAAAGTTCTATTTCTTAACCCGGATGATGAAGCAGTATGCAGAGTTTCAGTTTATGGGATGACTTCAGTGAGATTGCATCATCACCATTGACCAGGAGTTGAAGAGGAGATCATTGTTTTTTAGTTAATTATTATTAGAGGGACAGAAATGCCCCAAATCCAGATAGTAATATGACATTCATCAGTATCTATGACTGGCAGTGCTGGCTTAAAGTTTTTTTTATTCCTTTACTAAATTCAGTTAAAAATGGGCTGGTATTGGGCGCCTGGGTGGCTCAGTCGGTTAAGCGACTGCCTTCGGCTCAGGTCATGATCCTGGAGTCCCG
>NC_138379.1:76418501-76433187 GCF_054177405.1 Leptonychotes weddellii
ATAGACTTTCTCTTCTTTCTTCCCCCAGCTTTATTGTTTGTTATATGTAACAAACAAAATTATATATATTGAAAATGTACAATGTGATAATTTGCTATCCATAAACATTGTGAAATGATCATGTAATCAGGTTAATTAGCATATCCATCACCTCACATAATCACCTTTGTATGTGTGTGCACACATGTGTGCATGTATATATATGTGGTGAGAATGCTTAAGATCTACTGTTGTTAACAATCATCATGATGCTGTACAATATTAGATCCCCAGAACATCATCTTATACCCGAAAGCTTGTACCCTTGGACCAACATCCTCATTTCTCCCACCCTGAGCCCCTCATAACCACCATTCTATTTTCTATTTCTATAAGTTTGACTTTTTTTTTAGATTTCACATGTAAATGAGATCAGTATAAATTGTTTTCAATCTTGCAATTATCAAGCTATAAAGAACTAGGTGTATTCACCTTTTCACAGATGTGCAAGGCTAACTCCACAGAATGACTTGGGTAAGATCACTAGATCTTTATAATTTTGATAACCACTGCCTAATTTTCCTCCTTACTGATGTATTCACTTTCCCTCCAATAGCAATGTCTGAGAGTGTGGCTTTATTCCAACCTCACCAGTTTGGGGGTGTTATCAGATTCTGATGATTGCCAATCTGTAATGTCAAAATAGTATCTGAGTTTAGTTTCAGTTCACATTTCTCAAATTATGAGTAAGGCTCAGCATATTTTATATGCTTAAGAACTATTTTTATTTGTTTTTCTGTGAGCTAATGTTATCATTAACCATCTACCTTCCTTCTTGAATTGTTAATATTTTTCTAATCAATTTTTAGGATTCCGTTGTATCATAGGAAGAGTTAGCCCTCAGTCTGCATTATGAGTTGCAAATATTTTGTAACTGGTTGCTTATCTGTTATTTGGACTTTGCTTACGATTTAGTGGTTGGTTCCCCACCCCACCCACGGCTTCAGAAGTTTTTTTTAAAATGTAGCCAAACATATACAGTTTTTTATGGTTGTATATTTTGAGCCATATCTTGAAAGGCATCCGCCCCAAGACTATAAAAACTCCTTTCCTGTTATCTTTGACACATTAGTGTTTATATCTTTACCCCATCTAGGTGGTCAAAGGGCCCTAGATACTGAAACTGGTTTTCATATATTTTCTTTGTAAATCTGCACAAGTAGCACAACACTTCACTTTGAAATGTAAAAATACTTGCCACCTACAAGCATTTTGGGATCCTAGCTGGAACGTAGAGCCTAACTTTTACCTCCTTATTATAGTTTTAAAAAAATCAATCTGATAAACCTGGTTGCTCTGTAAGAATGGACTAGAGGGTTACAAGAGTGCATGTGGGAAGATCATTAGTCGTTTGTTCCACAAATATTTCAGGGGCGTTTCCTATGTTCCAAGTCTCCAGATGCTGGGGATGCAGTGGTAAATAAAACCAAGTCCTTGCTTTGTTCTAGTCAAGGAATCAAACAAGTGACCAAATAGTTACATAAGGTCAGGTAGTGAGAATTACAATTAAAAAGTAAAGCAGGGAAAAGGATGGAGAAGGGATGTTGACATTTTCTAAAGATTTATCAGGACTGAGGGGCGCCTGGGTGGCTCAGTCAGTTAAGCATCTGCCTTCAGCTCACGTTTTGATCTCAGGGTCCTGGGATCAAGCCCCATGTCAGGCTCCCTGCTCAGTGGGGAGTCTGCTTCTCCCTCTCCCTCAACCTCTCCCCCTGCTTGTGCATGCTCTCTCTCAAATAAATAAATAAATACATACATACATAAATAAATACATAAATGAATAAATAAAATATTTAAAAAAGAGAGAGAGAGATTTACCAGGACTGAGAGGGTGACATTTGAGTGAGCAAGGGGATTGTGGCAAGAAATGAGAGAGAGGGAGTGGCCTTTGCTCAGATTGGGGAAGATTTTGCAGGCTGTGGGAGCAGCTTTGGATTTTCTTCAAAGTGTGATGAAAAATCATTGGAGGGTTTTGAGCAAGAGTGCGGCATTTATGTATGATCTGTAAAAGGGCTCTCTGACTCCCTTATAGAGAACTGAATATAATAGGGCAAGAGTAGAAGTCAGCAGTCCAAAAAAATAAGGTTGTTGCTTGGACCAGGCAAGAGATGAAGACAGATTGGATTATAGTAGTGGCAGTGGACAGAGAAAAATAAACCCACGTGAGAAGTTAGTAGGTAGAATGGATAAGACTTGCTATTAGATTCTCTTTGAGGATGAGGCACAGGGATCTATAAAGAATTATTCCCAGGTTTATCGAGACTCTTAAACACTGAAGTAGGAGCAGGTTTAGTGAATCGGAAGGATTACGATTTCATTTTGAGACAGTCTGAAATTATGGTACTTGTGAGCCTTCTGAAGTGGAAGGGTTATTTGTAGACGGGAGTCTGGAACTCAGAATAGGGGTCTGAGACAGTTGTAAAATTGCATGTCATCAGCATATGGAGCATAGCCTAAGCTATAAGAATGGACCCAATTCTCACCCAATCTCAGTGAGTCAGAACTCAACTTGTTCCTCGCTCCTCACTTACCCAAGGCAAATTAGACAGCTAGTTCTGAATCTGACTTTGTGTCTTCAAAGTCCATTCTAGAAGAGATGGTTACTAACTTCCCATCTTTTCGAACACCCAAAGCCAAATGTCAGCCTTATTGAAAGTTAACCCTTGATATGATGCTCCTGGTACCACCCTCACAGCCAGGCTCTTGCCCCTTGAATGCCAAAACCAGTTATAGCCACTACCCTATGCCTTTCCTAGCCAGATGTCCTTTCCTGTATATGACTCCTTATGATGCAAGTTTCTGAGGCCTACCCTAGTAAAAGGGCCCATGCTGCTTCTAAAATTGTAAGCACTGCACAGGGAGTTAGTGCTTGATGGTTTCTAGGGCCTTAACAGATATGCGCTTCTTTTTTTCAGACTTGAATATAACCCTAATACTGATACCATGAGAGATGACAATTAGTCTCAACACAGTAACTCACCCAAAGACACATTGTTGGCAAACAGCAGAGTCAGGGTTCGAGCCTATATGTGTCACAAACTTAAGTTTGGGATTAAGGGAGGTGTCCTTTCCAGAATTCAGTATTGGTGCAGAGGAGTGGGTACTTTCCTATCTTTCCCCACTCTAGGAAAAATGGCTCTTTTCACTGACATCTTGCAATTGCACAGTAGTGAGCAAGAGATTTCATCCTATAAGCGAGGAGTCTCAGCAGCAAGACCAGTGCAATGTCCCCTTGAACCCCTCCCTTTACCCATACGCCATCACATCCACCAAGCGGTGTCTCTCTGGGTGTGAGTTTCTGGCTCACTCATGTCTCTGCAGCCACATGACCCACTCTCTTCGAAGTGTGACAGGCTGTTTGACATCTCTGTACTTTTGACATTTCTGTTCCTTTGGGTGCCTGTCCCTACTCACCTTTTCTAGCTAACATTGCTAGCCCTCGAAGTCCTGCTCAACCCCCCTTCTTCATGGAAACCTTCCCTGGTCAGGCAGTCAAATTTGAATGTCCCTCATCTAGATGTCCACAGCCAACTGTGCTTGATGTCCTTTTGATCTCTTTAACTAGACTTTAACCTCTGTGAGGCCACTGATTCGTGTCCTGGTTGCTTGGCGTCTTCTCTTCCTGTGATATTGGCATTTGGTATATGCTTAGAAATTATTTAATTAGAATATCAATAAAAAATCAATTAGTTGACAACACTTGAGGACAAACTAGAAAATTTTACCTTTCCTCACCTTTTTCCTGAAGTTTCCCTTTCCTCCACCACAAAAGGGGTACTCCAATGGTCCCCCCACATCCCGACTACACCTGGAGTCTGAGCTTAGTTCCTGGTGCCTCAGTCTCTGTGAGACAAAGACAAATCTGAAATTATTCTGAGGAGAGTGACCAGGTTAGTGAAGAGAGATAAAAAGAACTAGATGTCCAAATCCTGTCTTGAAATACTTGAAAGATTAAAATGTAGGAGAGAAATTTGATTCTACTTGCAAAGCACAAGGCTTAGAAATTATATACATGTATATTATATATTATAGTGGAGTATGGTATATATTATATTTTAGATTATAATATAGATTATTATGTCATATGTAACAATATATAAAATAATAACATGATAAATACAATAATATATAACATAAAATATAACAATATTATATGTTACATAGTATAATATATTCTATATAATTCTATATTATAGTATAGATTATATAATTTGTACTATTGATCTTATCATTCAGGAGAATTTTTAAATGGATGCCTTGCGGGGTGGGGTGGGCACCTGGGTGGCTCAATTGGTTAAGTGTCTGCCTTCAGCTCAGGTCTTGATCTCAGTGTCCTGGGATTGAGCCCACATTGGGCTCCCTGCTCAGCAGGGCGTCTGCTTCTCCCTCTCCCACCACTCCTCCCCTCTGCTCGTGCTCTCTCTCTCTCTCAAATAAATAAATAAATAATCTAAAAAAAATTAGATGCCTTCGGGGTAGTGAGACAAGTTGGTGGCTTAGTTCTGGGAACATTGAGGTACTGTCTGCCCCTGAAATTTTATGATTATATGATTTGGATGAATAGCCCAAGGACAGATCACTGGTGGAGATCAACCAGCACTTTCCACAGAAAACTGTACATGACAAGAGTTCCAGGATGTTTGTTGTGTTTCTGCTGGGCATAATCTTTCTGGTCTGCTCAAGTAAGGGTAAGTCCTAGAGGTAGAGGGAGAGCTGGTTGTTGATTAAGAGATGGGCTGGGGAAGGGGAAATTTCCACAGTTGGTTTTTGGCCTTTGGCAGATGTGTGTGAGATTATGACAAAGAAGACTTTTCTTTTTTTTTCCCCCAGGTGAAATGAAGGAACATCTGAGAGGTACAACTATGTCTAGTCTACAGTCCTCGGTAAACAGGTCATTTGTGACATGTTGAAGACAAAACCTCTCAATCTTCAGAGAGGGCTATAATCCATTCTTACTCTACAATCCTAGGAGTTTTATCTCCTTGCAAACTAATTTAGTCCATTTTTTGGAAGAAGGAAGCTGAACTCTCTTTCTTTGCTTCCTTTTCTGCATTACTGGATGATATCGTCAGGTTAAATAATGGGTCCATAGATAAATTTCATAGGAACTCTGATCTTTTGAGATCAGATACAACAATTGATTCATGTCTGTATAAGTTGTTGTTCAAAAGATTATCAAAGAAGTCAATGGCCAAAGAAAGATTAGGAACCCCTAGGCAATAGTAAGTTCCTGTAGAGAAACCCACAGGCCTGGAGAATCTTCAGACTCCATCCTTTAAACACCTCTTTCTGTGTCTGGCAGAGACTACAAAGGCATGCTATAAATGTGAAAAATATCATCTTGGGTTATGCTATGACATCATGAAGACCTGTACCCTAAAGTACCAACAGTCCTGTGCTGTTGAGAACCTTTACTTCCTTACAAGAAAAGGTAATGTGCGGTAGAGAGTGGCCAAGAAATAACCACCTGTGCATGAATGAGTGGGTGGGTAAAGATGGGGTGGTCCTGAGGAGGGGATGGCAAAGATGGACTTTTCCTTAAGACAATATTGGGTAAAGGAAAGGTTGATGTCTCTTATCAGTGGGGAAATACAATCCATTCTCTGAGTAGACTCAGCCTTGTAGCTCATTTGGGCTTAGCAAAAAGTTAGTGAAGCTCTGAGGAGAGATCATTCCCGGGAACATGATAGGAGGAAATGGAGTCATTACACTTGTGTTCTCTCTCTTTCATCTCCTCAGGGCGGAGTATGTATTATTATTCCAAACTGTCATGTATGACCAATTGTGAGGACATCAACTTCTTGAGTTTTGAAAAAAGAACAGAGCTCATATGTTGCAAACATAATAACTATTGCAACCTCCCTGAGGGAGTCTAGTTCTGCATCTTTCTTGGATTGGCTCATTCTTCAACTCACCATCCCCTTTATCTCTTCCCCCAAACCTGTACTTTGATCTCCTCTTCCAACCAGTGGTAGAGAGTGAGAAAGCCAGCTGGTGAAAGTCACAAGGAGAGAGAGTGGAGGGTAACAGAGTGGAGGGTAACTGAGTCTCATTAATGATGGAGGACTAGACTAGACTGAAGTTTTGCAAATCCCTGTTGCTCACATCTGGCAGTTTTGATTTCCTTATGACGGAAATAGGGTTGCCACAAATAGGGTTGGATTTGGAACTGGTTATTTATTATCTCCTATATGGTAATGCAAAGAATTGGGTCAAAATAATCCCAAACTTGCACTGAGAACTCTGTGACCATGCTGTATGTTCATCTATATCTACTCCTCTGGTTGGAGTTGAGATTCTCTTTAGATTAGCCCTGACATCTCCTGGTGCTCTCCTTTTACCCATGGGTTATGGAGATAAAAGAGGAATAACGCTGGCTTCCCAATTTGTTCGCAACATGAGCCATATCTTTCTTTGGTAGAGCTCTTGGAGGAAGGGAATTTCAGGCAGAAAGAACCTGGACAGGCATAGGGATGAGGCATCAAGAAAATTGTAGGGGACTTTCAGTTTGTGGAAACTAAGATTTGAGAGACAATTTGGTGTGGGTAAAATTGGCTTGAATTATCAGGCCCCTGGCTGGCCAGGTGGCCATCCAGCTGCAGATTGAATTAGGTGATTTAACTGGGAATGGAAACCTTGTGCAAAGATGGCCAGTACTCCTTATAAGAATGAAGGAGCAGGGGAAGAATGAAGGGGAAAATGTGAATAATAAAGCAGATGGCATGGTAGTTGAAGACAATAGAATGAACAGAGATGCCATGGGTAGTGTTATAGTTAGAAAGTATCCCCTATAAGATGAAGTTATGAGTCAACAGAGGGTGTAAGAGAGCAGAAGTTAGTAGTGGTGGGAAGAGAAGCCAGGAGAGCAGAAGTTAGTAGTGGTGGGAAGAGAAGCCAGCACTGAGTGAAGTAAATAGGTAGAGATAAATGGAGTAGCACTGATGGTGGACTGTGGCCAAGGTGGTGAAGCTTCCTTGGGTACAGAATAACTCTGGCATTTCTCTCCTTATGAGGCACACTGAAGTTCCTGGTCCTGGATTTCCATGAGCTTTTCCTTCCCTCATTAGGCCACATAAAATTTTTAACAGTAAACCAACCACCCCTCTACTTGAGTAATTTGGTGCGCTCTGTCTGCATCTGAGAATATGATCCTTTCTGAGGAATTCTCAATTGGGATTTTATGGAGCCAGGATGAAGAAAGACACGAAGACAACCTTTTGAAAATGGACAAGCAGATTGGAAAAGCCAATGTAACATGGATATTTTGAGTTAGGGAAACAACATGTTTTTATTCCTAGTTGTGTATGGGCTCACTCACCCATTGAATCATTGGGGATGGGAGACATCAGTCTAGGGGAAAAAAGAGAGAGAGATCATTGTTTTCATTGGGTCTCAAAACAGACTTTAAAAATATTTATGAATCAATGTTTGGACAAAGCTTGGCTTTGTTGAACGAAAAGAGGGTTCTAGTTATAAAATCTTTCCTCGATGGTCCAAGAGTAAATGTTGGCATTCTCAACATCAGAGCACTGAATTTTTTTTTTTTTTATGTAGTGAATGATCTTCATTTGATTTTGGTACCCAGCCCAAATCCTCCTAGCTGATCAGTGCTTCTGCCATCCAGCTGCATTGAGGGTTGGCTCATGGCATCTCATAGCTATTTACTACTCTGCAGATTTGCCCTCTGCCAAGTGGGAGCTGCCCTGCCCAGATGCTAAGCTCCCAACGTGAGCAAAGACCTCAGCCAATAAACAGCTGACTCCTTGCATCAAGATGGGACTAAGTCTGTGGCGCATTTTGTGTTTCAGAGCTTTTCCATGAGATTTGGCTAAAGCCCATCTCCAGCTGAGACCACATTCTTGTTAACATTTTCTCCCTGACCTCTTTTGCTTCCGTTCCACCCCCCCCCTCAAATAGTAAGCTGAGAAGACAAATGTTTTCCACCATCGCTAGGAATGGAGCTCTAAAACAAGATGAAGTTAGGTTAGAAAATGAAGTTACATTTTGACACCTAGGAGTGACAGTGTGTACAGGTGTGTAAATGCACTCCTCCTCGTGAATGAGGAGAATCTTTTTTATTGGGTTTCCTTACTGCCTAGATAAAAGTGCTCTAAGCTTGGAGATTTTCTTTTGGCTCACCCATCTTGGGATTTTCTTCTTAGTTCCATTTTCCAACTTGAACAAATGAACACAGTAAGACCTAGGTGAAAATTTCTTTATCCACATGATACGACCCCCAAGTATCACTCCTCTGATACACACATGCTCTTCTTCCATATCTGCACATAGTGATGCAGGAGAATTTTCTTCACATATCTTTTTTTTTTTTTAAAGATTTTATTTATTTATTTGACAGAGACACAGCAAGAGAGGGAACGCAAGCAGGGGGAGTGGGAGAGGGAGAAGCAAGCTTCCTGCTGAGCAGGGAGCCTGATGCGGGGCTCGATCCCAGGACCCTGGGATCATGACATGAGCCGAAGGCAGACGCTTAACGACTGAGCCACCTAGGCGCCCCTTCACATATCTTTTAAAAGGTGGTAATTTGACTACTAATCTAAGTGTTAGCTTAGAGTTGACTGATAAATAATTCATACAACCTTACATATTAGACCAAAATAAATTTCACATGTATTAAAGATTTAAACATAATAAACAAAAAACCTTACTTTTAAATACTGTCATGACTATTATTGTTTGACTTCTTGGAGTGTGCTAGACACATGTTAAGTACTTTTCATGTATGATCTCATTTAATCTTCACAGCTCCCTATGAAGTAGCTATTATTGTAAGACAATTTAATAGAGGAGAAACCTGAAGAACAGATTGGTTTCCCAGATTCTAACTGGATAAGTTGACAAGTCTGGACAAGTCTAGTAATTTGACAAGTGTCACATGGTTTTCCAGTTATTATTGCTGAATAAAAATATTATTGTATTGACTGGTACTATGGTCACAGTTCAGAAAGTAGAGTGGGGATAACTTGTCTCTGCTCCATGATGTCTGGGACCTCAACTGGCAAGACTCAGAGTGTGGAGGTGATTCAAGAACTGGAGACTGGAATCATATTGAGGTGTCTTCACTCATATGTCTTTATAGTTGATGCTGGTATAAGTTGTGATGTCACCGGGGGCTGGTGGTCAGAACACTTCCATATGGACCCTTCATGTTTCTTGGGCCTCTTCACAGCATGGAGCCTCCAGACTTCTTAAACAGAAGCTTAGGGCTCTAAAGGCAAGTATGTATTCTAACAAAGTGGAAATTGCATCACATTTTATGGGCTAGCTCTGGAAATCATGCATCATTACTTCCGATACAGTCTATTGCTTACAAGTGAGTCATAAGCCTGGCCAAGTTCCACTTTTTGATTGGAGCATAGCGAAGTTATAGAAGAGCATGTGGTATGGGAGAAATTGTTGCAGCCATCTTTGGAAAATACAGTTTGTTACAACTAGTTAATGGCACAGCTGGTATTGGATCCAATATCTCCACAATCCCAAAGTGCTCTCTTATTCTAAGCTCACTATTATATTAAAAATATTTATAAATGTTCATATAATCTAGTGATAGAGAAGCTTTTCTAATCATAACATCAATCACAAAATAGGACAAGTTTGATAGATTTGACCACATACAGAAGTGTGTGTATGGGTGGGTTTGGGTGTGTATGTATACATGCACATACATCAAAGGGCCAATCAGGAACAACTGGCAACGTCAAGAGCCCGTAATTCCTTAAATTGACATGGTGAAGATTTATCAATCATGTGTGTGTGTGAGTCACAATATATATAAATACAGAATGGATATATATAAATGGAATATTATTCAGCCATAAAAAAGAATGAAACCTTGCCATTTACAACAACATGGATGGAACCTGAGGGCATTATGCTAAGTGAAATAAGTCAGACAGAGAGAAAGACAAATACCACATGATCTCACATATGTGTGGAATCTAAAATCAAAACAAAGAAAACCCACACCAACAACAAAACAAGCTCATAGATGCCGAGAACAAGAAAACAGATTGGTGGTTGCCAGAGGTAGAGGGTAGGGGATGGATGAAATGGGTGAAGGGAATCAAAAGCTACAAACTTCCAGTTACAAAATAAGTAACTCATGGAGATCTAATGTACAGGATGGTGACTGTAGTTAATGATACTGTTCCGCATATTTGAAAGTTGCTAAGAGAGTAAATCTTAAAGGTTCTCATTACAAGAAAAAAATTGTGTATGTGGTGATGGATATTAATTAGACTTATTGTGGTGATCATTTCACAATATATACAAATATCGAATCATGATGTTTTACACCTGAAACTAGTATAATTTTGTATGTCAATTATACCTCAATTAAAAACAAATCACAAGAAAATAATTTTAATTTGGGGGGAAAGAATGAGACAAGATAAAAAAATACACGTGAGGAAACAAGCTTCATGGCAGTGTTGGTAATAAAAGTCAAAAAGTAGAAACAATCAGGATTGCCTAAATCAAATATGATACATCCATATGCTGAAATACCATGCGTCCTTAGAAGTGATATCATATCAATAAAAATTTTGTTTTGTTTTGTTTTTTAATTTGAGAGAGAGAGAGAGAGCACAGGGGGAGAGTGAGAGGGAGAAGTTGACTCCCTGCCGAGCAGAGAGCCCAATGCAGGGCTTGATCCCAGGACCCGGAGATCATGACCTGAGCCAAAGGCAGACGCTTAACTGACTGAGCCCCCAGGTGCCCCTCAATACAAATTTATTGATTTGAAAACATGTTAGAATATGTTCAGTAAAAAAAAAAGTTTTAAAATAGTTTAGTTTAATCCCATTATCATTTAAAATCTATTATCTACCTACCTCTCTCTCAATCAACTTTTTTTATTCATCAAATTTTAATAGTGGAAAATTGTACATTTTTAATGCATTATCTATTTAATGTAATGTAGTTTTAAGCATTGAGTGATACACTTTTCTGACATAAGTTTATTTTCTTTTCCTATGGAAGTAAAGCCATGGAGAAAGTTTCAGAGAATCAATATAAAAAGACCTTGGAGCAACCCAGATGTTGGAATTAACAGACAAGGAATTTAAATTCCTATGATATTCTCAAGAACTTATAGCAGAAAAGAGACATGAATGAACAGTAGGGAATCTCAACAGAGGGGTGAAAAATATAATAAGGAACCATTTGACCAAAAATCTCCTATAATAGTAATAATGATAGGTACTTTACATTTTTGTCCTTCCTTCTTTTTCCTTTTTCTTTTCTTTTTTTAAATGGGCTGTGTGCCCTCCTGCTCATACCAATTCTAGAGGGGATAGAAACAGGAGGGCAACAGGTGCAGGAAGAAGCAACGTGCTCAGGAGCTGGTCCATCTGAACACACAGGCAGACTCCCTGGGAGCCCTCCCAGGGTTCTGACACTTCAGGGCAGTCTGTGTGTGTCTTGCCCCCCAAAATAGAAGCTTGATTTTTATTTTAAAATTAAATAAAGGATATAAATAATTTAAATAGGAATACACTATATTATTCAGTGAATCAGAGACATCAAAGTAGAAGATTGTTTAGCTTTCTTTTCAGTTATGATACTGCTGGCAATCTGCTAGGCTCGGTAAAAACAGATGATAAAATCATCACTCATGTCGCATGCATAGCAAAGGTACCGATGAAAGACCAGTCAGTAATACAAAACCCTGGAACTACCAAAATTTTCCCTCAGTTCCATTTATCATTGTATGGGTATGTATAAGGCCAACTCACACCAACTTCAGTATCATTTTTATTGCTCTAAGAGCCAGATAATAATTTAAAATATTTTGAGCACTTTCCAAGTGCTTAGCAATGTACATACATCTCATCTCAACCTTCTAAAACACAGATAGGTATTTTCATCGTCTTTACTACCCAGATGCAGAAACTGAGTCTTACAGATATAGAAGTTTTCTTTCCTTCTTTTTTTTTTTAAAGATTTTACTTATTTATTTGAAAGAGAGAGAGAACACAAGTGGGAGGGAGGGGCAGAGGGAGAGGGAGAAGCAGACTCCCCACTGAGCAGGGAACCTGATGCGGGGCTCAATCCCAGGACCCCAGGATCATGACCTGAGCTAAAGGCAGATGCTTAACCCACTGAGCCACCCAGGTGGCCCCAGATATTGAAGTTTTCTAAGGAAAAAAAAACAATTTGCAAAGGCACTGCCAGAATGCATTCAGTATCTGTCTGACCTAGATTCCCTGTTATTAACAATTCCACTAAATTGCCCAGTAACCCAGAAAATTAGATATTCATTCTTGAACTGATTTTTTGGGAAGCATGAATATAGCTCTTATAAGAGACAACTACTTTGATTTGCCAGACAAGGAATATGTGAAATGTTCTTGACAAACTACTGAGGTTAAAGTAACATTTCTTCGGTATTGATCAGAAGCAATCATGATAAACAGATCAATAGCTGGATTATGTAGTTTCCTTTCACTTGACAAATATTTTATAAAGTGGGAATTTAATAGTGAGTTATAACTTATGAGAATATAGCATTGCAAAAAAATATTATTTCACAGGACTCAAAACCTACAAATTATATATGAATTATTTTCCTTTTGAAATTTTGGAGCAACAAATGGCAAATTAACACAGAGCATGTTCAATGAATGCTCTTGAATTTTATGGCAGATTCTCTTTGTTTTGAAGATTTTATTTACTTATTTATTTGAGAGCGAGAGAGCAGAGCAAGAGAGAGAGCACGAGCTGGGGGTGGGGGTGAGGGCAGAGGGAGAGGGAGAAGCAGACTCCCTCTGAGCAGGGAGTCCAATGTGGGGCTTGATTCCAGGACCCTGTCATCATGACCTGAGCCAAAGGCAGATGCTTAACCGACTGAGCCACCCAGACATCCCAAGTTTTATGGAAAATTCTCTTTGCCAAACTCTAGTCAGTGGTGTGGACATTAAACAAGATAGAGACAAGCAAATATCAAATTTGACTATTTGGGGTTTTTTTTTAAATTTTATTTATTTATTTGACAGAGAGAGACACAGTGAGAGAGGGAACACAAGCAAGGGGAGTGGGAGAGGGAGAAGCAGGCTTCCTGCGGAGCAGGGAGCCCGATGCGGGGCTCGATCCCAGGACCCTGAGATCATGACCTGAGCTGAAGGCAGACACTTAATGACTGAGCCACTCAGGTGCCCCAAAATTTGACTATTTGTAATAGACAATTTTTAAAACAAGAATTTCATTGTTCTAGATTTTACAGGTCAGTCTCATCTCCACATATTAAATAATAAAGATTCTTTTTTTTTTTTAAAGATTTTATTTATTTGACAGAGAGAGATACAGCGAGAGAGGGAACACAAGCAGGGAGAGTGGGAGAGAGAGAAGCACGCTTCCCGCTGAGCAGGGAGCCCGATGCGGGGCTCGATTCCAGGATCCTGGGATCATGACCTGAGCCGAAGGCAGGTGCTCAAGACTGAGCCACCCAGGCGCCCCAATAATAAAGATTCTTATAACCAACCCTACCCATGTTAGTAAATTATGGAATTAGATTTTAGTGAGAGGTTAGGAAGAAATTATTAGAAAAACAAACATATATTCTAAATATTAATGAGGATTGTTTCCAAAAAATACTTATTGAGTACTTGAATAAAACCAGGCACTAGAACTCACAGGAAATCAGAGTTACATTGTACCTGAAAGATAATCCAGTGTAATTACCTACCTGTGCAACCTATTTCATGTTTTTACAGATCTATTATTTAAGACTTCATGTTTACTTTTGGCTTTCGGCTCGGGGAGGCAAAGGTGCAACTTTCTTCGGTCGTCCGGAATCTGGGTTCATCCGACACCAGCCACCTCCGCTGGTTCGACCCCAACGAGATCAAAGTCGTGTACCTGAGGAGCACCGGTGGCGAAGTCGGTGCCATGTCTGCCCTGGCCCCGAAGATCGGCCCGCTGGCTCTGTCTCCAAAAAAAGGTTGGTGATGACATCGCCAAGGCAACCGGTGATTGGAAGGGTCTAAGGATTACGGTGAAACTGACCATTCAGAACAGACAGGCCCAGATTGAAGTGGTACCTTCTGCCTCTGCCCTGATTATCAAAGCCCTCAAGGAACCACCAAGAGACAGAAAGAAGCAGAAAAACATTAAGCAGAGTGGAAATACCACTTTTGATGAGATTGTCAATATTGCCCAACAGATGCAACACCGATATTTAGCCAGAGAACTCTCTGGAACAATTAAAGAAATCCTGGGGACTGCCCAGTCTGTGGGCTGCAATGTTGATGGCCACCACCCTCATGACATCATAGATGACATCAACAGTCATCTGGAATGCCCAGCTAGTTAACTACAAAGGAAAATGTTTCAATAAAGGATCATTTGACAACCAAAAAAAAAAAAAAAAGACTTCATGTTTAATATTCCATTGTATATATATATACCACATCTTCTTTATCCATTCATCTGTTGATGGACATCTTGGCTCTTTCCATAGTTTGACCATTGTGGACAGTGCTGCTATAAACATTGGAGTGCACATACTCCTTCGGATCCCTACATTTGTATCTTTGGGGTAAATACCCAGTAGTGCAATTGCTGGGTCGCAGGGTAGCTCTATTTGCAACTTTTTGAGGAACCTCCAAAAACGGAATTTGCCATTTGCAAC
>NC_138379.1:76433687-76452243 GCF_054177405.1 Leptonychotes weddellii
TGGCTTGATCTGAAATTTATGATTCTGTGATCTAGTGGGATGCCTGAGGGCAGGTGATGGGAATAAATAAAGCTGGAGCCTCTCACTGGGACCCTCTCAGGAATGGGCCTCAGACTGTTGCAGTTGCTTCTGCTGGGCATATTCACATTGGTCTTCATGGATGAAGGTAAAGCCTGGTGAGGGAGGCAGTGATGGGTGGTGAGAGGTTATGAGGGGAGGAAAGGGAGATGGTTTCTAACCTTGACTTTTTGGGCTGCTATAAAAAGGCTCAAGGAGAATTTTTCTTCTTCTTTTCACAGAGGACGGTGGCTCAAAATCGAAATGTATGGTGCAGTTGGTTCACAGGTTTTGGATAATGCCACAATGAGAGGGGAAATTCCTGATTTTTTCAAACACTGTCTCTCTACCCTCCCTGACTATATTCTACTCTCCTTACTCACTGCTCTTCTGTCTTTTTTCTGCTCCCATTCTTGGGTGAAGGGGGAGAAGGCTTGAATCCTTGGAGTCATGATTGTTACCAGATCAAAGGAGTAAGGACCCCTGGCAGAAGTTGGGAAAGGTATCAACTTCCTTCTTATGAGGTCTACACCTCACCAGTGTAAATGTTGACAGGTGGGGCAGGCTTCTGAAGCAGAATTACTTTCCCTAGCGCTCTGCTTTCAATCTTTCCTCTGTTTCTTTAGGGATTCGATTTTGCCATGAATGTGATTTCTTTGATGGATTCAAATGCCGTAGTCACATGAAACGCTGCTGGAAGTTTAATTTATTCCTGCCATACAACAGGAGTTGTACCACAGAGCACTATTACTATGGGGATCGAGTTACAGGTAAGCGGGGATTAAAGAGAAACACAAGACATTTCCAGTGGTGCCCACCTTCCTTGCAGTCAAGGTGTGGAGGGAAACTGAGACCACAGGAGAGACTGGGGAAAGTGGAATTCTCCATACACCCACCTGGGGTGGAGTCTATGTGGGTGGCAGATGCCTTTTGCCTGATCCTGTCCAGAGAGACCTAGATGAGATGTAGGCACAGCTTTGGGGCTCATTCCCATCCACAGAAAACCAATGAGGTTCTGGAAAGACGTTATTGCTGGGAAGACGGTTTGATTAAGCAAGGTGATCACATTTGCTTTTTTTCTCTCTTTAGGGAGATATCTGTTTCATTTTACAAAACTGTCTTGTAAAACTTGTGAAGCGGGAATGTTCCAAGTATACCATGACTTACTGAGAGAAACACATTGCTGCACTAATAAACACATGTGTAATACTGGAAAGGATAATTTGGATAAGTCAATGCTGTATGGAGAAAATTTAGATTACCTTCAACATGATGAGATCCAACCAAAATAAGTTAATGGTGAATGAAGTTAAACTATCTCTCCCAGTAATCTTTGCCCTTCCCCTGCACAATGGCAACATAATCGCACATTATCTCAAAACGCAGACCCTACTCTGCACTCTGTCCCAGGAGATCTACCCATGGGAGCTCTGTATTTCCTGTGTCAGTGCTTTCATTAAGAGGAAAATGGGAACACCCATCTCTGCCTTCTGCTTGGATTCTCCTGTCTTTACCACTTGATACCGCTTGATGATCTGTAACTGTCCTTAAGTTCTGATGCTAAATCTGGGGTAAAATCTCTGTCAAAGGGAACAAAGTATTTTTCTAGTATAGCTTCTGAGTAAAAATCAAGAGAAGGCAGACTGGATAGAAATAGGGACAAGAAATCACAGGAGATTT
Source organism: Leptonychotes weddellii (assembly GCF_054177405.1). NCBI lineage: Eukaryota > Metazoa > Chordata > Mammalia > Carnivora > Phocidae > Leptonychotes > Leptonychotes weddellii. The sequence goes on from NC_138379.1 coordinate 76,435,425, forward strand.
TAGAAGAAATATTTGAGAGAAGGATAGAAGAGGTATTTGGCAGAGGGCAGGAAGGGCTTGTATTAAGCAAGGGCTTGAGAAAGTAAATGTGAAGTGAGAAAACTCGAACTTCCACAAAAGGAATAGTCAATGAACTAGACAAGAGAGTCTTTGTGCCTGCATCATTTTGGGGAAACTGTACCGACCACAGCTACACCTGACACACAGCCCGAAGCTACCATGTTTCTAATGATCTTATCTTGCTTTCATGACCAAAGCCAAGTACATCAGAATAAGCACTTGGCCTCATTGTTGACCAACTACTCTGTCTCCTGGCATGTGAGGAATACTCTACCACCCAGTTCTGAAAAATACTTAAATGTTACCTCGCATTCAGTGAACTCATTGATAAAAAACTGAGTGTTTACTGGCACAACCCTGCAACAGATTATGTCAAGGGGAGATGAGTTTCAGACTTCACTGTACTGTTCTAACAAAAATAATAAGCTATGAAATGACAAAAATGAATCCCTAAATTATTGTTCACTCATTTTAGGTTAAACTTTTCTTTTACCATGTTTGCCTTCCTATGTGTTAGAATCTACAGAAACTATTATATTTCTTTTTTAGCTGAATAATTATATATAAAAATACAATATTATCCCAGGTTTAGTAATTTCCCTCCTGATCCAGGCTTATAATTGCTTATTGCTTTCTACCACATTGTATTTGCATAGATATAATAAAACATTTTAAAATACAAATTAATTTTGAAATATTTGCAATATATGTATGCTGGGATTTGCCCCAAATTGTGTCATGTTAGCAGGCATATTATACTTTAGCATCTTGAGGAGAGAATCTGGTAGACGCTTCCATTCAGGGTTGGTTAGTTCATTTATATGGATAGAATGGAGATGCTGGCTGTAGATTCCAACAATGAAGGGATTCACAGAGGCATTACTATGATGTGTGGTTAGTGCCTAGAATGGTCCCAAACCAGTCAAAATTGGAAACTTCAAATGAGAGAAGAGAAACAATATAGAAGGTGAAGAAGGTGACCAGTAGCAGGAAGAGTAGCAGATAGACACTGAGTGATACAGACAGAAGGAGACTCACTGGCACACTTTTATAGCTGAGTTTGAAGGGAAGCTTCATAAACCATTGTGGCAAAATCCCCAGAGCTTCCTCATACCCAAACTGGCCCTCCAGGTCTGATCTTTCGGAGCCCGTCCTATTATGTTTCCCATCTTGGATTTCCATGAGATTCTGACTCTCTTATTGCCCCATTTACAATAATACCCCATCACCTCCTAATTTTCTTGCCTAAGTAGAGTACATCTCTGTTCTTCACATTCTGGGGGGAAAAGGGATAGGAAGTAGAGGAAACAGTGAGGGAAGACAGACCCTGAACATGTACCCTAGTTCTAGATTCCAGTCCAGAACACTCGTTCTGGCCAAAGATTCCTTACTTGGTGGCAGACTTAGACTGGAAAAATTGATCAAAGGAAGACAAACCAACTCTATGGAACTAGAAATCTGGAGGATTATTAATAGTAGGAAAACAGGGTTTCTTTTGTAGAAATGTGTGTAAAATCATAGAAGCCCAATAGAAATGTGTTCATGATCGACAAGTTCTCAGAAAACCACACCTCAAAACTTTTGTTCTGCTCACAAATTTTGCACCAGTCATGGTTGGACTGAAATACTAGGAGACTGGCTCCAGAACCTCATACAGAGATATGATATATTCTATATTGATATATTATATGATCCGGGGCTTACTATATGATCTCATGTTTTTTATGGACAGAGCTCTGAAACAACTGCTGAATATTTCAAAATATGCCCTGTAAGTATTCAACGCAGACGTATGGATTGCCTGATTTATTCTGAGGGTCCTGCTAACAGTGACAAAGAAAAACTGGAAACATGAACATTATTTGTACTCTTTCAGCACTTTGGGTGCATCTCTCTAGTTATAGTTCTATCACAGATTGATGAGGGCAGGAAAACCTGCCCACTGGCCCTCAGGAGGAAGAAATAGCCTCCGGAAGAACACAGTAAGTCACGACTGGGAAAAGGCTGTGAGGCTGGAGGTTGAAAGCACCTGCCTTAAACTTCTTGGGCTGATTTTAAATCTTTGCTTAGGACCATCAAGGTAGGACTGTGGTCTTCCAGTTGGGACAAGGTAGAGACAGCAGGATGGTTTATGAACCTCCACAAATCCCCTTACCAGTAAGGCAGAATAGCTAGGACAGCAAAAAGAAAGTGCCATACACCAAAGCAGGATCTGCTAGGGTGGCCTCAAAGATCTCAGAAATATAGAAAATATGCCACTAAAATCCCTCCCACAAACATAGAGTTCCATTCTGAGGAAGAAAGGAACAGTCAGTAGAAATGAAATTGAGCAGGGTAGCAACGAGAAAGTTTTAAGAGAAAGTTTGAATCCTGGTGGGAAAGGGGATGGCAGGTAGCAAATCTTGGAAATCACTGTAGAGGTTGCTCTAGAGAGATGAAGAATTTTAACTACTTCCCTTTCAATGCCTTCAAGAGATGAAGTTAGGAAGGCTCCCCCCATCCACCGCCACCCCAACATGGGGATCTTCCCGGAAAAACATTTAATTTAAGCATGTATGACACAAAAAAACTGCAAATAAACCCCACATAATAATGTTATGAGACAAGAGCGCTGAACACCATACTTACAGAAAACAAAAGGATGTCAGAAAAATACGGCTTCAAAATGGATAGAAACTCAACATTTCAAAGTGCAGCTATAAGAAATGAGGGAAATGATAGAAACTATGAAAAAGCAGCACAGAAAAACTTTTTAAAGATTTATTTATTTGAGAGAGAGAGAGTGTGAGTGCGTGCACGCGCGCGCGTGCACGTGTGCGCGCCCCCCCCCATGCACGCACACACGCGAATTGGGGGAGGGGAAGAGGGAGAGAATCTCCAGCAGACTCCCCGTTGAGATCATGACCTTAGCTGAAACCAAGAGTCCAACACTTAACTGACTGAGCCACCTAGGTGCCCCCGGAGGAAAAAAAAAAAAACTTTTTAAATGTTCAGCTTCCTTCTCTAAGAATTCAATCTAAAAGCCATTTGGGGGGGCGCCTGGGTGGCTCAGTCGTTAAGCATCTGCCTTCGGCTCAGGTCACGATCCGGGGGTCCTGGGATCGAGCCCCACATCAGGCTCCCTGCTCAGCGGGAAGCCTGCTTCTCCCTCTCCCTCTCCCCCTGCTTGTGTTCCTGCTCTCTCTCTCTCTCTCTCAAATAAATAAAATAAAATCTTTTAAAAAATAAATAAAATAAAAGCCATTTGGGCTGAGCAAGGTAGATCTCCATGAAGGAGGTTACTGGGTAAAGGCACACCATAGATGATTGGAAGCCCAAGTGGGTGAGGACAACGTCCACGCACTCTGGTGCAGATTGTCAGAGTCTGCTATGGCGAGGAGGGTGTCCCTGCTGAGTGCTGTGGTGGTAGATGTGGGTGAACCTGGGCAGTTGGTGACTGAGTGGATTAGGCAGGTGCCACTTGGTCCAGTTGGTCATTGGAGTCCAAGCTGCGTGAGGAGGGCAACTTGTGTGGTGGATAGCAGTGGCAGGCTGGTAAGGAACATCGAGATGTAAGTGGGGCGCATGGTGACCCAAAAAAGGATTTGGCACCTGAAAGTTGCAAGGAGGGTATCTGCACATGGGGGTAGCCTGCAGGGGCGATGCTGGAGCCCGAGGGGGTCAGGTGGTGGCGCTGGGAGCTTGGTCTTGTACAGAGGGGAATAACAAAACAAGAAAAGTATTGAAGATAATAGGAGCCCAGTTTCTCAGCACTCTAGAAGGGATTTATAAATATGGCAAGAGAAAAAAAACTAGAATAAATTCTAGATGGAAGTGCGCATGTGTGGGGGGTGTGTGTGCACACACTTGCACGTGTACATACACATATGTATTCTTCGACTTTGGCCACGGCGAAGCCCTCAGGGCAGTGACACTCCAGTAGCCATGTGCATACCTAGTACCCCAATTTTGGTTTCTAAATAACTTTCCCGCTGAAAAGAAGCAGGGCTTCCTAGAGGGAAAGTACCAAATGAGCCTGGAATATTTGGCTGGGGCAGATATAAGGAAATGTTCCAAGAACGATGAAGAATATTGAAAGGACACAGTAACAAGCTTGAAGTGACTCTTGCTGACCAAATCTAAACATTAAAATATGTGCGACAGTAATGAATTATAATCAGTTCAACAAAAATAGGAAAATGAGCTTATATTTATATAATCAAATAAATAGGCCTCATCCTACCAGTTTCTTAGAAATCAGCCTCCATCTGTGTGAGCATGCCCACTCCTATTTTTCCCGGGGTGCTAGAACCATACAGAGTGGAAAGCCTGAGTGTGCGTGAGCTGGGGGAGGGGGGAGGCATCTGCTCATGGGCACAGCTCTGAACACAGGTTACTGTTGAGATGTCCAGGGGCCAGACTCACATGCCTTGCTCAGATCTCACCGATTTCAGCCTCTTCCATGCCATGCTAGACACATGGGAATATTTGTGTGGCTGCTTCTGGTCTCATCTCCTTGGAAGTATCCAGCAGCTCTTCCGAATCTAGGGACTGATGCCTTCCTGTGAGGTTGCCAGGCAAGCAGGGTGCAAGTTACTATCTCTAGACCCCCTGGATGCCCTCTTCTCTTCTCCCACCCCCAACCTCAAAGAGAGTCTCACTTCTAGAAGGCAGAAAAGCTTTCTCTCTTCAGAATTCCTGATGCAAATTCTTTTCTAAGCTCTACCCTTCTCCTCACTCTGGGAATAGCATTCGTGAACAAAATTCAGGAAGACCCAAGCTATCTCTTTTCACTTTGCTACTCCCCTTCCCACGAGGCCAGGGTGATGTGCTTTAGTGGGATTGTGATAAAAAGGATAATATCGAGAGAAACATTTAAAAAGAAAGAAAGAAAAGAAAAGAACATATCCTACCACAGAAAGAAGGGGGAAAGCCAGGAAAAGAATTGACCTATTCTCATCTCCCTTTGTTTTTTTGTTTTTGTTTTTGTTTTTGTTTTTTGAGAGAGAGAGAGGGAGCATGTGATGGGGGGTGGGCAGAGGGAGAGGGAGAGAGAGAATCTTAAGCAGGTTCCATGCCCAACCCAGAGCCCGAGGCAGGGCTTGATCTCAAGACACTGAGATCATGACAGGAGCTAAAAATCAAGAGTCAGACGCTTAACTGACTGAGCCACCCAGGCATCTCTAGTCTTCTTATTCTGAAGCAACTTTGGTACACAGTGAAAGCACTAGGTTTCGTAAGAACCTGCAGGAGACATTGGTTTTACTCTCAAAGTGTTTTGTTTTTCCCCCACTCCATCACCACCACCACCAGGGACTCAGATGGAAAATCTAGAAAAGGAGAGGATTTTTTCTTATATAGGCAGAAGGCAGGACCACGTGTTTGCAATCCGAAACATGGCTTTCTAGGAAATCACTGGGACGAGGCTGAGGCAATAATGTCATCCAGAGACTGGAGCCCCCAAAGGACTAGCAACATCTACAGGGTTTCATTGCAAAGGTCATAGCCCCTGCAGCACCTGAACTTCACCAAGTAGACACTCCATTTTATTTTGTCCACATTAGCACAGTTTTTCAGGCAGCCCATGAAGGTTAACCACAGAGTCCCATCTTCTGCAGGAGGAAGGAGAGACAGATTAGCAAATAGGCTTCAGCAAAGAAACTTCTTTCCAGCCCCTACCAGCCGACAAGAACAACTTTGTGTGTAGTTCAAGTCTCTGTTATTCAAACATGCAGAACTGCAAGATGTTGCAAGTTGAGGGCTTCCGGGAAGGAAAGCAGTGGCAGAATAGTTTGCAAAAGTTCTTGGGGTTGGGGAGGTGATAACAGCAGCAACGGAGGGATTTCCAAAGCTGAACGTTTTCAATGGAGAATCTTAACACTGGTTTAAGTCAGGGTTATAAATGCCAAGGGTTCGCTTAGCACAAACCGTAGAAGAACCGAGAGGGCCATTTAACCCGTGTCTATTGCTCACATTGGCCCCTCTATCTCCACAGTTTAAAACCACCCCCATGGAGGTCCAGGCATGGACAGACAAGGAGCTGCTCTCCCCACTCCAACAAGCACCTGCTCTCCACTGGCCATATTGTGCCTCCCCTCTTCCTCTCCACCCAGTCTCCCTGCTTTCTGCAGGCTTCTCAAAATACTGGTACCGTAGCTATAGATCCCCACCCCTCGGTGACCACCTCCATCCATTTTTCATGATGGTCTCTGATAGGGGTAGAGAGAGATCAGGCATCCCGGGGCTGGGGCTGCCTGGGGCAAAATACGGTCCCTGCTTTTTCCCACGGCTCCTACGTCCGGTCAGCTTCCCCCACCCCTGTCCCCCAACTTACTCTTGAAAATCCTCCCAGTCGTGCAACCCTCATCTTCTGTAGCAGTGCATATTCCTCTGCCTCTGGAACACCTCTCTCCTGGAAACTGCAAGTGGCACATCCTACACTGAATGATTTCTGTCATTGGGGCCGGGAAACCAGGAATAGAAATGAGAGGCGATCTCCCGCTGCCACGAGAAAATCCGCCTCCCCTTTGAGATCGGAAGTCGGCTTGGAGTCCGGAAGGCTTGCCCAGAGGCCCGTGAAGTGTGGGCATCCGCCTCTATGAAGAGAGGCTAAGCCAGGAGAGGGGCGGGAATTCATGGTCTCGGGAGATTGGGCTGGGAAAAATGGGAGGGGAAATAAAGGGGGCAGGGCAAGGAAAAGAACGAACTTAAGACGGAGATAATCAGGTCCTCTTCATACTCACTGAAGTAGTGGTTAGCATCAACAAATATTTCATGGACTGTGCTGGCAAGAAAAAACAAAATCAAATCTGCAATTTCGTCCGAGATTTAGCCCTGCACGGGGTCCCTGCGAGGCTTGCCGCACACGGGCTCCGTCCTGCGCGGTTCACCTGGGGCCACGCTAGGCTCTTTCTGTCCCTCCAAAGCCTTGGCACCTGCCTCCTGGCATCTTCCTTTCAATTCCCTTCACCTCCGTGGGGACTCGCGGATACCCTACCCGCCCCTACAGCACAGACCACAGGAGAAAGATAAACGCAAGGTCTATCTCTGGCTTCCTTTCGACACCCAATGCCCGCTCTGCCTGGCTCATCTCCTCCCTCCTCCCGTCTTCCCCCTCCCACACCATGATCTATTTCTACTCACTTGTGTGTTCGCCGTCATACAGTGACCCAGACAGTACTGTTGGGGAAAGAGATACGTGCTCAGCAGACCTCATTTTACAAACCCCTCCTCACAACTTCTATGAAAATCTCAATTCCTTTATAATCCACTTATTTTCTCCTCTAAGGGGGAGACTAAGCCTCTGATGAAGGGATGTGATGCATTGGAGGTGAAAGGCATGGTATTAGAACGTTCATGAGGCTCCCATAAGAGCCTCTCCGTCATGGGAGCTCTGACCCATTCCCCTATCCTGGACACACCTCACCAACCGTCAAGGCTAGGGACTCACTTCTAAGGCAGCTGAGCAGGAGGGGGAGTCCCAAAAGCAAGGGCTTGTCCATTTTGAAAAGAAAAAGGAGCAGGTTAGGGCAGGAAGCTGCCAGCTGCCTATTTATACCTCTGCCAGTCTGGGCTTCCCCAAGAAGGGTTAGGGGTGGGGACACTGCAGGAACGCTGGAAAGGCGTACTCCACTCCCAGGGAAATCAGTGACTCTGTAGTTTCTCTTTTTGGAGAACTGGGGAGAAAAGGGACCCGCGAGGTAAGTCCTGGACCTGATTTATTCCAGTCTGACCACCCAGGATGCCATGTTTTGTGGTTTTGTTTTGTTTTTTTCATAAAACCACACTGTGGGAGAAAACGAGGATAAGTCAGAGCTAGGTGGGTAGGACTCAGAGTCATCTATGCCAAGGTGCTCGTTAGAGCTGAGTCCATGAGCACGAATCATGGCAACACAGAAAGGGTGCCGAGCATAGACCCTTAAAAAGGCATACTTGTGGGGAGTGGAGAAGAGAGGTGGAAGGTTAGACTCAGGGACACTGACCGAGGATTCTCAGGAGGGGCCAGTTTCACACCCAGTCACTCTAGAACAAAGCAGACCCTGACACTGAGAGCTGAGGAGGAAGCTGCTTCCCATTCTTGGGAGTTTCCCAAAGGTTGAGACAGATTTTGTTAGGGGACAGAGGTCTGAGATTCCCCCTGGAGCGAGGGGAGCTGGTCCTTCCCACTTTGTGTCAGGCCAGGTATTAGGGGCAGGGGTTACCTCAACTCTGAGAAGCGCTAGGTATTCAGTCAGAGAGCTGGCTAGAGGTACAATTCCCATGGAAGGGATTGAGCTGGTGGATTCTAGGAACAGCCGCACCTAGTGTCTCGTTCTAAGTTTTCTGGTAGTTTCCTTCTGTTATTCCTATACCTTTAACAGGTAGGAGCCTCGTCTCTGCTGTCATCGCAAGGAACTGAGGGAAACGACTGTGCCTGTGCTTAGGGCAAAGCAATAGAGGGAGAGAAACAGCAACCGGAAGGAAGCAGATTGCAATGGGGCACAATTTAGGGCTACAGAAGCAAAGTGGGATCTTGGTCTAAGCCAGATGTTGGCTGAAGACGTAGGGGACAAGAGTGATGTGTGGAGGAGATTTTCTCCATGGTATATCGGAGGTTATAACTAGTTAACTGCTTACCCAGGGCACCTAGGACCCTGGTCAAGCTTTGAAGTGAGACCATTGAGTACTTATGTGTTCCTTACACACACACACAGACACACACAAATGACATCACTGATTTTTGTGTTCTGCATATTTACGAACAGATCTCTCCCTTTCCCTCCTCCCATTGCCCTGGAATTTAGCATCTTCTCTTCCATCTTTACATTCCTTTCTCTGACCTTTTGAGCTCTCCCTTCTTTACCTCCTAGGAATTCCATCTTTCATTGTTTGGCTAATGGTAGCCCACAAGAAAGGAAGAAATGCTCTCTTGCTCCGCCTCATCAGAAACTGTCTCTTCCCCTAATGACACTCCTGTGCTACGATTATACCACTTTTCCTAAAGCAGAATTTTCCTCTCCCAGCCTTAGTGATCCACCTGGATTCCTAGCTTACAGTTGAACCCTATTTTATTAACTTACTTTTCTCCGAAAGTCTCCTCAAATTCATATTTCCAGCCTGAGTAGCCCATAATACCTGATTTTCTTACTGGGCCCCCTCTTCCTTTTTTCAGTGCCCCCAACTCTCTTCTTATCCTCCTAAGGCAGCCCACATAATTCATTTTATGTCATATATTTCAGACCTATGACTTCACAGTATTCAGGAATGAATCCCTTTTGCTGATTGCCCTGAAATTTACGTAAGTCGGTCACAATCCCTTTGTTCATGATGCTCTCTCTTCTCACCACCACAGAGTTCTGGGGGTCCACTCGTTAGTCCAGAAGAGTGTCCCAACTACTCAACTCTGAGAGTGACTAGGTAGGTAGCCAATTGTGTCTTTGTGTGTATAATTAGAAGCTGTTTCGATTATGTACTAGCATTTTTGGTTTGCATCTCCAATGATGCCATGTAAGACAGTAAAAACAAAATGTTTTTTTGAATGGAAATTCACTTTCCAATTCTAAGGTATCATTATTTTTATTTTTTTAAGATTTATTTATTTAGAGAGAGAGAGCCTGTGCGTGCACAGCAGGGGGAGGGGCGGAGGCCGAGGGAGAGAGAGAATCCTTAAGCAGACTCCCCACTGAGCACAGAGCCCGATGCAGGGCTCCATCCCAGGACCCTGAGATCACGACCTGGGCAGAAATCAAGAATCAGAAGCTTAACCGACTGAGCCACCCAGGCACCGCAAGTTAACATTATTTTTAAAAGAAACAGATCTAGGGCGCCTGGGTGGCTCAGTCGGTTAAGCGACTGCCTTCGGCTCGGGTCGTGATCCTGGAGTCCCGGGATCGAGTCCCGCATCGGGCTCCCTGCTCGGCGGGGAGTCTGCTTCTCCCTCTCCCACTCCCCGTTTGTGTCCCCTCTCTCGCTGTGTCTTTCTCTGTCAAATAAATAAATAAAATCTTTAAAAAAAAAAAAAAAGAAACAGATCTACTCTGCATGGGAAATACAGCAAAATATCCAGAAAATCGTTGATAATTAAGATATTTTCACATAATGACCTTTGTGAACAGGTTCATGGGGCTGGAGGTGAATACCACTGGGATCTGAGGAAGGAGACCTCCGCTGAGGCAGATCCCACATACGAGGAGTCTCAACTCCAATTATTGTTCCATGCAGCACCAGTGGCCTTAGGCTCCTGGGCTCTTCCCAGCACCCACAGCACTTGTTCCGGTGATCTAGCAGGGACAGAACAGTTTCTTCTAAATCAGGGTTTGGGAAAATGGTCCAATCAGAGCAGCCTGTCTCTTTTCCCTCGGGCCAGTAACCAACACAGCCTTGGGTAACTGAGACGAGATGAAATCAGAGAAGTTCTACCCTATGGAGGGATGTGAAAACAGGTACTTTTCAGACAATATGAGCAGGTCCAAGAAAGAACATAAAAGGAGTGTATCTGGGGAGCCTTAGGTGTGTATTCTTTTCTATCATGAGACTCACAATCCCCAGGGATTTCCTGGGACTCTCAGAATTGTTCAATATGTCCACAGTTCCATAGATGGTTCCCTCCTATGATTCTGAGGGCCAGAGAAGAGAGCGTGGACATTGACGTGACTAGGGAGGTAAGCCTAAGATTCAAGAGTGCAGAAGTAATCAGTCATCTACTCATTGTTCCTCTTATGGCTTACAGCTCAAAAAAAATCTCCTCTACTTTCAATATACTGTTATCAACAAACCTAGCTCTCACGAGGAGAACTCACTCAAAGGGTGACCTCAGCTGAGGAGAAATTAGGGAATCCTCTTGTGCTTTCCATGGGAAAGTCGCCAGAACACAAAGGCCATGCTCAGAGATCTCTTGGCAAAACCTCAGACACTCCCATGGTGGCACATAGCTCTCTATATTGCTCGGTTTTCGATGTACTATTCAAATGAATCCCTTCAGATTACAAAAATAATCTCTCTGTGTTCAGAGACTGTCCCTGACCAGTTGACCAAAGCAGATTTCCCCCTATTTCGTGTGTGTGTGTGTGTGTGTGTGTATGTGAGAGAGAGAGAGAGAGTGTGTGTGTAGAGTGGAGTCTTTATATTTTATACTGATGAAAAATAATACACATGCAAAAAAGAGTAGAAAACATAAGTGCATATCTTAAATCATTGACCGTGAACCAGGTCATGAAATTTAATATTGCCAAAACCACAGAAAATTCCCCACACCAAGTGCTCCTTCCTAACTACATTCTCCTATTTCCTCACCTAGTGGGAAACATCCTTTCTTTTATGGAACTTAATTTAGCCATTGTTTGATTTTATAGTTTTACCACACTATATTTTTTTAAAGATTTTATTTATTTATTTGATAGAGAGAGAGTGAGAGAGAGAGCATGAGCAGGGGGACAGAGGGAGAGGGAGGAGCAGGATCCCCACTGAGCAGGGAGCCCGATGCGGGGCTCGATCCCAGGACCCTGGTATCATGACCTGAGCCAAAGGCAGACACTTAACTGACTGAGCCACCCAGGCGCCCCACCACGCTATATTTTTGCTTGTTTTTGAAGACTGATATAAATGGAATCAAACGGTTTGCATCCTAGGAATTATTCATGTTTTTGTATGAACCCTCACGTTTTTTCTATGTCATATTCCATTGTGTGAATTTTAGGGCTGAGAACTTTTCAGTACCAATGGAAGTCATCAGCTCAGAGATTCAATAAGCCTGAAAAAAATCCTAAGCAAGAAAAAATTTCAAATCCAGCATTACAGTGAAATTTCAGAGAGTCCAAGAAAGTGATAAAATGTTAAAAGTAATCAGAAGATAAAAAACATAATACCTGCAAAAGAGTGTTGACTGGCAGCTGAATTCTCAGTCAGAACAACGGGAACTAGAAATTAGTGGGATGATACCTTCAATATGCTGGAAACAGAGGACTGCCAGCATAGAATTCTATATCCAGAGGAAAACATTCTTCAGGAATAAAGTGAAATAAAGATATTGTTAGGTAATAGTAATGCCATCAACAAATCTGCACTTGGAGGGGCGCCTGGGTGGCTCAGTTGGTCAAGTAGCTGCCTTTGGCTCAGGTCATGATCTCAGGGTCCCGGAACCGAGCCCCACATCAGGCTTCCTACTTAGTGGGGAGTCTGCTTCTCCCTCTGCCCCACCCCTCCACTCATGCTCTTTCTCTGGCTCTCTCTCAAATAAATAAATAAAATCTTTTTTAAAAAAATCTGCACTTAGAGAAATGGACCTAGAGGGTATTACACTAAGTGAAATAAGTCAGGCAAAGAAAGACAAATATCATATGATTTCTTTCATATATGGAATCTAAGAAAGAAAGAAAGAAAGAAAGAAAGAAAGAAAGAAAGAAAGAAAGAAAGAAAGAAAGAAAGAAAGAACAAAAAGCAGAATAAGACCTATAAATACAGAAAACAAACTGATGGTTATCAGAGGGGAGTAGTAGGGAGGGATGGGCAAAATGGGTGGAGGGGAGTGGAAGGTACAGGCTTCCAGTTATGGAATGAATAAGTCCCAGGAATAAAAAGCACAGCACAGGGAATACAGTCGAAGTTACTGGAACAGTGTTGAATATGACAGATGGTAGCTACACTTGTGGTGAGCAGAGCATAATGTATAAACCTGTGCAATCTCAATGTTGTACACCTGCAACTAATGCAATATTGTGTGTCAGCTACACTCAAGGAGGAGGAGGAGAGGAGCTTCCTGATGCTGCCATCTGTTTCCACAGGTCCACAGAGTCCTCACACTTCAGACCTCCTTAGGTCCTTCAGCCCATCCTCCAGCGACCCCAACTCCAGAATTCTCCTCCATGGTCAATCTTCTTGAATGTTCAGAGGTGAGTCCGGTGTTCTTATTGAACCCAGGAAAACACAGACATGTTATCTTTGGGCCAGCAGTATCCTTGGTACTCAAGAGGTTCATAAAAAAGCATCACCCAAACACAGGAAGGATGATGTACAAATTCATCTACTAAGACATCTACTAAGATTAGGTGAAAATGAAGCCTGAAAGGTGCCCGTATGATTGAGCACATAGAGGTCATTCATGTGTTCAGTGAGAAGAATAAAGGAGAGAAGAGGAAGCCAGATGAAAAGGAATAAAGAATGAATTGTCTAGGGGTGCCTGGGTGGCGCAGTCAGTTAAAAGCGTACAATTTATGGCTTCAGCTCAATTTGTGATCTCAGGGTCCTGAGATTGAGCCCCACGTCAGGCTCCACACTCAGTGCAGAGTCTGCTTGGGATTCTCTGTCTGCCTCTCCCACTCGTGCTCTCTCTCTCTCTAAAATAAATAAATAAATCTTAAAAAAAAGAATGAACTATCTTGCAAAAAAAAAAAGTTTTAAAGTGAAGTTTTAAATAGTGTGAAATAGGGCGCCTGGGTGGCTCAGTTGGTTAAGCGACTGCCTTCGGCTCAGGTCATGATCCTGGAGTCCCTGGATTGAGTCCTGCATCAGGCTTCCTGCTCGGCAGAGAGTCTGCTTCGTCCTCTGACCCTATCTCCTCTCAGGTGTTCTCTCTCTCTCATTCTCTCTCTCTCAAATAAATAAATAAAATCTTAAAAAAATAAATAAATAAACAAATAAATAGGGTGAAATATATTAAGTATCTAAGAATAAATCTAATTAATACAAGCTGTGTAATTTCTCTGAAGAGAAAATAGCATAATTAAGAAAAGCCAACTAAGATCCAAAAATAAATGGAGAAACAGACCATGATTACTGAATGGAAGATTCAGTAATATAAATTAATTTCCTCTAGACCTATAGATTCAATGAAGTCTCAAAAAAAAATCAAACAAGCTATCGAAGTTTTTTTATTTTGATACAATTTATTTTGATATAATTTAAGAATCCCAAGAAGTGGGGTGCCTGGGTGGCTCAGTCAGTTAAGCATCTGCCATCAGCTCAGGTCATGATCCCAGGGTCTTGGATCAAGTCCTGTATCGGGCTCCCTGCTCAGCAGGAAGCCTGCTTCTCACTCTCCCTCTGCCTGACCCTCCCCCTGCTTGTGCGCTCTCTCCCTCTGACAAATAAATAAATAAAATCTTAAAAAAAAAAGGTATGACATTTAAAAACAATTAAATAGCTATATATACTAATTTAGTCCCTGCAGTTCTTCCTGATAGGTACTATTTTTTTCCAGAGCAAAAGCTGAAGATAGGCTGAAGGACACACACAGGGTCACGCGACCAGCAAGTGGAGAATCCAGATCTAAACAGAGTTTCATCTGCCTCCTGATCATGATGCTATAGTGGTCAACAGTGGAAAGACAGTAGCAGGTTTTCATAGATTGTAAGAGTGTGGGAAGATTTTAAAAACTCTTGCACTATTCCTGTGTTTGAATTGATTGGCAGGAAAATCCCAAAACCGAAAAGTGTACTTGGGAGAGGAAGCCTCAGGGCCTATTTCATGGCCAGACATAAATGGAGAAAATCTCCACCAGATGCAATGGGTAGTGGCAATCTAGGGAGGAAAGAAAGATAGTTGAGCCCCTAGGTCATTGCAGGAAAGCCCAAGGGGTTCTGGGAAGCTCCCTGGGTGGACGGGTGCTCACTGCTGGTCACCCCTCTGCAGACAGCCCCACCCAACTAGCACCCTAGGCTCAGTGGAGAACCTTCCTCAGTCCCAGGCAGAAGCCCCCTTCTCTCTTGCGCGTGCTTTCCCCACTTCCTTTCTAGGAAAGTGCCTATACAACTTCAGGTCTTGGTGTAAATGTTCCTTCTTCCAAGACACCTCCTCTGACACAGCACAGCTGAGAGCCATGATATGAGCATAGCCTGAGCTTGGACTCTTCCTCCTCTCCCATTTCACATTAAACCAGTGACAGAGTCCCATCTGCTTGTCTCCATGCTCTCCCAACTCCCCTTCTCCATTCCCACATGGCCTTCCTGTCACTCACCTGGGGCCCATTCTTTTCTCAGTATGGAAGCATGTGCTGAGTTCAGTGCACTGAAATAGAGTCTTATGAGCACTGGATTAGAGAAGAAAGCTTTGTCTCTGCCCCTTTGAGTAAAGGAAGGTTGTGGTTCCAGAGCTGGGACGCTGGAGCTGCGTGGAGGAATGAAGGAAGAAGGATCCAGGAGCTGGAAGGAGAGACTGTTTTAAGAATTTCAACCTGAGGGCAAATGCTGAAGGAGTAACATGACAAAACTGCAGAAGGGGGGATTGTATAAAGTCAAGAAGAGGAGCCCTGAGAGAAATGCATCCCCTGGTCAGGGCCTGAAGTGCAGGGGGGAGGTCCGATTGGATCCCTGCTCTCAAGGAGGGGTGATGATGCTGGGGGTTGGGAGCGGGGTTCACGTAGTTCCAGACAGGGGGAGGTGGGTTGTGGACACAGTAGTTCAGTGGCATGTCCTCCTGACAAGCACAGGACCAGTGTTCCAGGAAGAGCCTGGGACCCAGCCCTTGGGGTTAGGGGAACAGAACATCTTCTCCTTGGGTCCCTGAGCTGAGGTGGTTTCTGATCACTGAAGTCCAGATGGGCAGCAGTTGAGAGGTGAAAAGCTTAATCAGATGAGAAAAGGGAACAAGGAGCACTGAGCTCTTGGCGCCCTTCAGAGGTGGGTGGGAGAGGGGTAAAAGGTACATTTGGAAGATATCCGTCTACTCCAGGAAGAAAAAAAAACAGCTCTTATCATTTCAAAGATTTAGACATATGCCCAAATGTTGCAGATCCAAGGCTAGAAAGAGGATGTCTTAGAAATCTCCTGAGGATATATGCTCACACATAGTATAAGGAAGTGAGATATTTGTTAACACCTCCATACCCCCTCCTGGGCCCAGAAACGTTCCTCCCCCAAACAGAAGTCTGGAATGCATGTCCAAAGGTGGTCTTCAGAGGACTCTCTGCTCAGATCCCCCGGGGTAACTACGTCTCCATAATTTCAAAATGGTTGCAAGAGCCAGAAGTCTAGTATCACAGGTATAATGGGGCATGATTTGAATCATAATTTCTTTTTTTTTTTTTAATTATCAAGTCATTTTTCTGGTGTTCGCTACTTGCCAGCATGTCTTCCGTCCCACCTCCTACCATTCAGTGCCGCCACTTGGCTTTATGGCATGTTAGGTTGGAGGCCGTCTTCTTGGCACTTCCATGATCCCGACCCCCCCCTGGTGTGAGCTGCCACTCAGAGGACCATTAGCAGGCACACATCCACCTGCACTCCTCCAGGACAAGTCTTCGTGAGCAGCTCAGGCAGAGCATCGGCTACAGGACCGTGGGATCATGACCTGAGCCAAAGGCAGATGCTGAACCGACTGAGCCACCCAGGCGCCCCTTGAGTTTCAGGTTTTTATTTTTTCTTTTCAGCACCCAAAACCTGAGACTATGGACACAATAGACCCTTGGTCTTCTTGCCCTATTAATTATCTGAGGCCCCACAAATCTTTACCTCCCTCCTTTGAACCCTCCTCTGACATCTCTTGTCTCCATTTGAATGGGCATCTCAAATTCAACATGTCCAAAATCAAACAACTGATTACATATCCCATCTCATACCAACTTCATACTCTCCACACAATCAGCTCCCAACCTCACCCATCCCCCACTCTTCCACTCTTCTCTCTGTCTTTCCCAGTGCGTATTTCCCGAATATTCCTCCTCTCCTTCCCCCATTCCCTGCCTCCCCCCCACCCCCGCGCCACATGAATACAGCTCTCTAATCCCCTACCTCTATAAAGCTATCCTGTCCTTTGTTTGAAATATGATTAAGATTCAAGGGAGATGCCATTGGAAAAAAAATACTTTGGG
>NC_138379.1:76452343-76465689 GCF_054177405.1 Leptonychotes weddellii
CATTAAACATATTTTGGGTAGCACCTTTGCCAGGACTGGGCAATGAAAATTAACTGAAACCTTGAGGCAATGGCTCAAGAAAACATATTCCCTACATCCCCATCCCTCGGTCCTGGTACATTGGGAGCCACAGTGTAACAGTGAGGCATGGGACACTCTGAGCCTGGGGCTGAGAAAGAAGCCGGTCAAGGTGGGTGTAAATCTCTCTGCCCATGACCGGTCATCCCATCAACCTGCCACTAAAGTTCACAGTGACCACCCTGAGGGAAAACAAGCTCAGGAAGATGAAGAGAATACCCCCCAAAGGGAAAGGGAAGCTGGCCAAGAGAAGGAGATGCCAGAGGGTCATGGCAGAGACCTTGACCCCTACCCCCAGGCTAAATGAAATGATTAAACCCCAGTAAAATAGAAACAAGATGGGGCGCTTGGACTTGGTTAAGCATCTGCTTTCAGCTCAGGTCATGACCCTGGGTCCTGGGATCGAGCCCACATCAGGCTCCTTGCTCACCAGGGAACCTGCTTCTCCCTCTCTCTCTGCCCACCCACCCCCCACGCTGATGCTCGCATGCTCTGTCTCAACTAAATAACTAAAGTCTTTAAAAAAAATAAAAACAAGATAAAGCCATGAAAAAAGTGAACACCAAGCCCGTGTTGTAACTTAACACAATAGAGCGCCTCCCTGCTTTGCTCTCAACACATGCCCAGAGGATACCCCAAAGAATCCTTCCCCTAAAGGGGCCACCTTCACCTTAGCCAGTTGCTTCTCCTTAAAGTGGCCATCGCCCCATTCAAAGTGATTAAAAGCTCATGCTTGGACTTAAGCAGACTTGGGTATGAATCCCAACTCTGCCACTGACTACAAATGACGCTGATAATTTATTGAACACTACACCTGAAACTAACGATGTACTATCAGTTGGCTAATTGAATTTAAATTTAAAAAATTTTTTAAATTAAAAAAAAAAGAAAAGAAAAGACACCTGTGTGAGATATTTAACATTGCAGGACCTCAGTTCCTCACCTGAAAGGGAATAATAATGAAGTTGTTATGATACTTAAATGAGATAATGCATACAAAGTCGAGCACAGTGCCTGACACACAATGACTATTCAGTGAGTGGCCGCTATTTTATCATTATTATTATCATCATGACTATTTCATGGTTGGGCCCAGATGGCCCATGGTTGGGCTGGGCTCATCGTCCGCAGTCACTCCTTTGGGCTAACAGTTATCCTCCTTCGGTGTGTGTTGAGTTCTGGAGTGTTGAGATCTTCACTATGTATTAAATACATGGGAATACACCTGGGCAGTCCTGTGCCAAAAACACCTCAGGCAGGGTGGGGGGCGCCTGGCTGGCTCAGCAGGTAGAACGTGTGACTCTTGATCTCAGGGTTGTGAGTTCGAGTCCCACATTGGGGGTAGAGATTACTTAAAAAAATAAAATCTTAAAAAACAAACAAAACTGCAGAATTAGGAATTAGCTTCCCAAATTTCTTTCTTAGCTACAGCAATAGTTTAAGGAGATGGCACTGAGTTCTGGGGCCCAGAGGGAGCCGTAAAGAGCTGGGAAAGGGCGAAGAGCCCCACTCCTCCTCTCCCTCAGATTCTCTGCAGGCTGTTGTATTTGGACACACTCCTGGACTAACTCCAAAGGCAGTTAGAAAACCCCCCAGACTTGGATTCCTGAAGTCACTTCTCCTCTGGCTAAAGATGGCTACATGTTTTCCCCTTATCTTCTCAGGGGGTGGGTTTGCCATAAATCGTCTGAGATGGGGAGGAATTTGGGCTTGGGGTAGGGTTGGGTTGTGTCCAGGTAATGGGTTTTGAAGCCCCACCCCCATCCCCAAGTGTGCCCCAACCACCCTAAATTGTTTTGAAGACTGAAGAGATTGTACGGTGTGGTCCCAATAAGCACAGGGCTCTGAGAGTCCTCATCCTCTCTGGTCACCCCTTCTCGGAGCTCTGTTTCCTCACCCCTAAAGTAGCCAGCCTGTCACCTCCCTTAGAGGTTTGTGGTTGGGAGCAAATGAGAGAATGTACCCTTGTCCTGACCCCTGGCACCCAGGGGTTTGGTCTCCTCAACTCTGTTGTAGCCCCTCCACCTCCATGCTAAGCAATGCTCTCAGAACCCTCAGCCTCCTCCAGGAAGTGGGACTCCTAGTACTTTGGGCAATGACAACGGTCCTTCTCGGGTCCATAGAGAGAAGAGCAAAAGCTGGTGGTGAGGGGGCGGGGGTCAGCCAAGAGGCCTAAAGAAGAAATAATACTTAAAAGGCCCCAAGGAGAAATAGAGTCATTGCAGGACGGAACATGGAAGACTGCCTTGCAGCCTGTGGCTGGTCCCCGTCGGGCAGGGCCTAAGAAAGCAGGCATGTTTCCTCCAAAGACAGAGTCCCCCCCCATTGCTCTGCCTTCTCTGCAAGTCCACAAACTCCTCTCTCTAGTGGCTTCATCCCGGCTTCCTTTCAGGGTGCCAAGCCTCTTCGGCACCTTACTCACAAGGCTGTGTCCACAATTGTAAGAGCCTACGCAGTAGAATCAGATCGATTGTGCCTCCAATCTCAGCTCTTCTGTTTATGAAGAGTCTCAGCTTCTGCATCTAGAAACGGGGACGATCCCCGATCCCCAGACTCGTAAGGAATCATGAGCTGTGCGAGGTGCTTAGGGCCGTGGCGGGTGAGATTCCCACAAGTGTTCCGGGCTAAAACCCCATCAGTGTGGTTCTCTCCCCAGGACACGATCTCATGGTGCAGTTCAGCCTGAGCCTGCTTGTCGTGCCAGACTTTCACGGGCGACGTCACGCCATGTCTCCCATCCTGGAGCGACCCTTTCCTCTGCCCCCCGCCCAGCTTAGGCCAACTAGAAATCCTAGCTGCTCGCCCACAACTGCTCTGATAGCTTTGCCTACATTAGCTCATTCAATCATCACAACGAGCGTGTACTGTGGATGCTGGTAGTCTCTCTTTACCGTTCAAGAAATGGACCTTAGAGAAGTTACGAATTTGCCCAAGATCAGAGTGCTGTTAAGAGGTTGAGCAAGGATTTAAATGCAGAATGCCTGGCTCACAAGAGGATCTTCTTACCCAGTGAGCTACATGCCCCCCTCCTCCCCTTTCAGTAACAAAAGCAGGCTGATCCTGCGTCCTCGCCTTGATACTTAGGACAAGGTGTGCTTCCCAGGTCCGCTACACACTGACTGGCCCCTCTGGCTTTCCTTGCATACTTCAGTGCTCCAGAATATTTTAACATTCAATTTACTGACCTCTGCTCAGACAGCAGAGAGTTATGTCTGTGCTTCGGATGGACGGCAAACAAAAAAATGCTAAGCGAGTCCCTGCTGTACCCGAGTCACCGGGTCATCGCTTTACACACATCATCTGGCATAGTGATTAAAAGCTGCATGGACGGGGCGCCTGGGTGGTTCAGTCGGTTAGGGGTTGGACTTTTAATTTTGGCTCAGGTTGTGATCTCGGGGTCCTGGGGTTGGGCTCTGCACTCAGCAGGGAGTCGGTTTAAGGATTCTCTCCCTGTCCCTTTGCCCCTTTCCTGCTCTCTCTCTCTCTCTCAAATAAATAAATAAATAAATCTTAAAAAAAATAAAAGCTGCAGGGATGATGGGGCCCTTGGGTGGTTCAGTCAGTCCAGTGTCTGACTCTTGGTTTGGGCTCAGGTCATGATCTCCGGGTCATGAAACCGAGCCCTGCATCAGGCTCCATGCTCAGCGGGGAGTCTGCTGGAGATTTTCTCTCCCCCTCTGCCCCTCCCCTGCCCTCTCTCTTGCTCTAAAAAAAAAAAAGCTGCAAGGATGGACCTTGAGGACATTATGCTGAGTGAAATAAGCCAGACAGACACTGCATGGTACCACTTATATGTGTAATCTAAAAAAAAAAAAAAATCTAATTTATATAAACAGAGGGTGGAAAAGTGGTTGCCAGGGGTGGGGGAAATAGGGACAGATTCATAAAAAGGTACAAACTTTCAACTATACGACAAATAAGGTGTGAAGATCTAATGTAAACCGTGGAGACTATGATTGACAACATTGTATTGTATAATTGAAATTTGCCAAGAAGGTAAGGAGGACTTTAATGTTCTCACACACCCCTCTGCCCCGCCAAAAAGATAAATATGTGAGATGATGGATATGTTAACTATTTAGATGGGGGATGGGGAAATCTTTCACAATGTGTGTGTGTGTGTGTGTTTGTGTGTGTATCAAACCACCATGATGTATACTTTAAATATTTTCCAATTTTATTTGTCAATTATAATTCTATAATGCTGAAATGTAAAAAAAAATTAAAGCTGCATGGGTTTTGGGGCAGGCCCAAGCTGCAATCACAGCTCTGCTCCCTAGCCTTTTGACTTTAGCAAATCACTTAACCTTTTTAGCCTCCATTTACAAACCTGTGAAATGGGTAGAAAGATGCTTCAAGGAGACAAAACAGTCCAGAGTCAATGTCTCAAGAGTTTTCCTCCAGGACCTCCATCAGAATTAACTGAGGAATCGCCTTGGTCCTCCAGAACCAGAAGACATGTGGGACCCACTCAGGGTGACTTAGCCTGCTCCTCACATCGGAGGGCTCTGTGACCAGGGCAGAGCTATTGGAAGAGTCCCCAGCTAGAATGCAGGACACCCACCTCTCACGGGCAACTCCTCGCTGGAGCCACAGAAGGAGGGTTAGTATTTGAATCTTTCGAATTCCTGCCATTCTATAGTATAAAATTAACCTCGAGAATGTTTTTGCCGTCACTAAAGATGGTTCTTTTTCTCCTTAGAAGATAGCAATAATAATTACTATAGGGGCGCCTGGGTGGCTCAGTAGGTTAAGGGTCTGCCTTTGACTCAGGTCACAATCTCAGGGTCCTGGGATCAAGCACCACGTCAGGCTCCCTGTTCAATGGGGAGTCTGCTTCTCCCTCTCCCTCCGCCTCTCCCTCTCCTTGTGCTCTCTCTCAAAAAAAAAAAAAAAGTAAAATCTTAAAAAAAATGACCAATTCTAAGCACCTTCTCTGTGTTGCAAACACTGCAAATAGATTATCTGAAGTCCTCACAAAAGCAAACTATAATAGGCAAACTCATATGGTGCTTATTGTGCTAGATGATGGGCAGTCCCAAAGGACTCCAAGTACCAAAGGACACTCCAAAAGTCATAAATAGACTTCTATCCATGAAAGATATTGACTTCATAGTTAAAAACCTCACAAGGGAAGCCCAGATGGCTACTAATTCCAGAAAATTGAAGAGTTCATTTGCCCAAGCTCCTTTAATGGAGCCATAATTACCTTGATACCAAAACCAGATGAAGACATTATGAGAAAAGCATCTGATCTGTGACATAGGATCCCATCTCTAGAACTTCTCGTGCACCTTTTTCTCATTACAGAATGCCATTGATCTTGATTCTGCTTAGTCAAATCCTGCAATTCTTTACGTTATCCCCCTTCCATAAATTGGTGTTCCCTTCTAGTCAATGGTGACCAATTCTTCCTCTGAATAGATTTGAGATTATTAGGTGGACTATACTGTGAAACGCTCTGAAAGTAATCGAGTCCTATAACCGTGTTGGTGGTTTGGCTGAATCAAGGAATCCAACACAACACAGGAGTGTGCCATGCACTTGCATGCCTGCGAGGCAAAGCCTGGTGCCAGGGCTCAGTGGGGGCAGTTGGTAGCCAGAAAAACTGTAGAATCTGAAGGTGGCTTCCATCTCTGCCTCACGGAGATCGCTCGTCTTCTTTGGGATGAGGTGGTCACTATCCTGTCTTCCTTTGAGAGTTAAGGTCACTCTTTTCCTGTGCAAGTTTCTTGGCTGAGGCCCTGCATTGGCTGTGGAGTGGGGAGAGGCAGCACAACGCCCACTCTCTCAGAGGCAGGGCCTCCCCGGACAGGTAAATGAACTGCACCTCTCACAGTCCAGGATGTAACTCACAGAGGAAGAGACAGCTTCTTCTCCATCCCACATCCTGTTTTGTGCTCCGTTGCCGAACACTTCCTGGAGCTTGATCGCTTGCCTCATCATCCTTTCCTCAACATACATGGACTGGCTCCTGTTCTTCCCGTTCCCAGGAGCCCTCCTGCTTCTGGGCTGGTCTTCCACAGTGGGTGAGTCCCATGGCAGGGAGGCAGAGGGGGACAGGAGGATGGGTTCAGGGAGTAATGCCCTAGAAAATCCTGACAGTGTTGATGGTGTCCAGGCCCTGAGCCTCTCTGGCTGCTGCAAACTCCCTTCCCACCCCACATGGAAACTCTTCTGGAGACCTTGCTACTGCTGCTGTCCAGGAGTTTCACCAAACTCTCACTCTAGGAACAGTGTGAGGGGGAGGGATAACACAGAATCACTGGGGTCTACAGATAGACAAGCTAGAGAGCTACATCACCTTTTCTTTCAACTAAGACCCAAGTCTGGATAAATAATTCAGAAGAGAGATCCTCCTCCTTCTTTTCCCCCACTGGACCCTGGGTCTTCTCTCTCAGCCAACCTAGCCCATCCCTACCAGCAAGAAATGCCCATATCAGTGTCTCCTTCAGAAGCCACAGCTGCAGGCTGATCCTGGAAAGAAGGGAGAGGGCTTCCTGATAACTGTGTAACTCCTAAAACCTGTCTTCTTGATAAATTTGGGCTCCGCAGGGAGGGACCCTAGAGGATGGATAAGGGAAGTCTGGAAAGTCAAGGGTCGTGGCCTCAGTCTCAACATCAACAGTGATGACCCCTCCCTCCCCCCCTCATGACTTGGTATCCCTCGGTCTCACCCTATACTTCTCACATAATGTCCAGATCTTACAGGGACAATTTGCACTTCCTGTGATGAATTTGTTGGCAAGAACTGCAGAAAGAACTTAGGTTCCTGTCGATCCAGATATCCTGACTTTGCATGCCAGACCAAAGAAGTGTATATTCAACATTTCACTGGCGGTAAGATGAGGACAGGAGAGGGAGGGCGATGGGAGATCGAATTTTATGATTGTTCTGGCAAAATAAAAAAGGGGGGTGCACTAGATCTGGAGTCAGACTTGTCTAGTCTCACCAGCTCTGGCTTAACTCAGCCAATAGTCTAGGGCATGTTACTTGCCTTCTCTGAGTTCAAATGTCTTCGTCTATACAACGATCCGGTTTTATGGTTGACTTCCAAATTCCCATCCATCCCTGATATTCAGTGACTGAATCCCTAAGACAGTACAGCTGTGGCAGATCCTTTGCTGTAAAGGCGTGGGGGTGTTGGGGATGGGGTGAGTTGTCCCGGAAGGAGACTGTCCCTGGTATGGAGGGGCTGCAAGTCTCGGGTTCTGCCTCGGGGGACAGGGGGGAAGGCAGGGACTGCTTTCTCAGCCACATGCCCTCATGTACCAAGTCTAACCTGGGCCTCTCTGTCACTCTTCAGAATACTCCTATCAGTATTCCACCCTGGGCTGCCCCAAAAGATGTGTGGAATATGTCCGCATCACCAATCGGGAGAAAAACGTGTTCTTCTGTTGTAATGAAAGCTACTGCAACAGCTTGAACGTGAAGGAGCATGTTCCATTCAACCCTGTCCCAATGCAGCCAGACCTATTCAGCTGATTTGCAGGGATCTCCTCCCAACGGCATCCTGCCCATCCTTCCTGAGCAAACATCAACTTCCAGAAATGCCTTCGCTCTCCACTGCCACCCACACTGTCTCCTAAGAGCCAAGAGACCCAAGAGAAATGAGCTGTGGTTGAAGAAGAGATGTGATGCAACTTTGAAATGCCGTCTGGGCCCAAGTCAGCCCCAGCCAGCCTGGTCGTCTGGTTCTGCTCTTCTGGCTGGAGGCCAAACCCCAAGGCTAGGTGGGGTGAGGAAAAGGGGGAGTCTGCACTGGGACACCTAGGAGCCCTGAATAGATGACAATAGCAACTCTAACGAACACAGAGACCATGTGTAGGGGAACTCCTGGGCTGTTGCAATAGTGAGCCAGATAACAAGGAAGGAATGCTGGCAAAGGTCCCCAAATCATTTCCCAAATGTCTCAGATCCTAAATCCCACCAGGTCTGAGGAGGTCCCAGAAGCAGGGAGGGCCTGGCAAGAGACCCTGGCTTCCCACAGAGCATCCTCTGCTTTCTTGGGGCTGGTTGGGATGAGGAGATATGATGGGGACAGTGGGAAGGGACGTGTTCTGGTAGTTGTATAACTTAGTATTAAAGACCACATATTCTGAAGAAGATTGCCTGAATCTGAATCACACACCATTCTCTCATGAGCCCTAAAGAACTTGGGCAAATCCTTAGCTTCTCTGTACCACAGCCACCTCCCACATTACACTGTAAATATGAGGATTGAGTTCATGGCTTTTAGGTATATATTAAGCACAGGAATCTGCTGTGTCTTATCAACTATGTGGCAAGTGCTGGACTGGTGATTTTAGGCATCACCCCATAAACCCTCCAATGCAATGAGGTTATAACCTCCATTTCACAGATGAAAAAATTATGTGTCAGAGAGGTTCATTAACTTTGTAGAATGTGCACAGCAGCTAAGTGACAGAGGCATCTGCCCACGCTCATTCTACACTCTAGAAATGAGTGCCCTGGGGCGCCTGGGTGGCTCAGTCCGTTAAGCGTCTGCCTTCAGCTCAGGTTGTAATCCCAGGGTCCTGGGATTGAGCCCTGCATTGGGCTCCCTGCTCAGTGGGGAGTCTGCTTCTCCCTCTCCCTCTGCCTGCCCCCCCACTCCTGCTCACTCTCTCTCTAATTAATTAATTAATAAACAATAGAAATGAGTGCCCCATGAGGGTTCCCAGAGGACTGGCACCATCACCACCATCACTGTGGCCCAGTCCTGGCTTCCTTTCCTTCCCTCTGACAGCGCTGGTCTCCTAAGTCTGGCCCAGGTCTCCCTTCCCGCCTCGGCCCAGCCACCAGGCTCTGCTCCGCTTAACTCACCCCTGTGTCTTCTTTGCTGCGCGGTCCACGGAGGTAGGAGAGCCAAGTGGTGGAGGGCACAAGCTTTGGCTTCAAACAGAGCCCCGTAGGCAGCACAGCACTCTGACATGGGCTGGCTGCAGGATTCTGGGCCAGAAGACACTTAACCACCCTGATTCTAAGTTTCTTCTCCTATAAAATGGAAGTTATATATATCTCCTTTGTATCGTTGTGTGACAATTAAAAGAGATGGTATCTATAAGGAGCCCCCAACACAGTGCCTGGAACATTATAATGACTCAGTGAATGGAAGCTGTTGCTATTCTTCCTACTTGCTAGGCACTTCATATGATAGGATATAGGATAGTCCTATTTACAGATGAGGAATCTGAAACAGAGAGATGAAATCATTCACCCAATGTCACACAGCTGTTATGGCACTGTGGTGAGCTAGACTGAGTTAAAAGGTGACAAGCAAGGCCTCTCTACTCAGCTCCAGACTCCCGGGCTCAGTTTCCTTTCCCGAGTTCTGGCAAAGGTCCCAGCAGGTGGCACGAAATGCCTCAGCCACAGAAAACCAGAAGCAGCAGAGCAGGGCAGAGGGGTCTGGGCTCTAATTGCAGGTCACCACTCAGTGACATGGATTGCAGGAATATTCCCCAAGCTTCTCAAGCTTTCATTTCCCCTTCTGCACACTGGGGGTGATGGAAACTTCCTCCCTTGGCTCTTGTAAAGATCAAATGATAAAACGCACAAAAAGCACTTTACACAGTGGCTGGCACATATTAACTCCCTAGTACAAAGTGCCCACCATCAGAAGTCAGAATCGTATTATTATAATATAGCTCCTAAATCAGAGGATTCTATGGCACAATAACAGAAAACCAAGACCACGCCCGTTATTTTTTTTAATCGTGGTAAAATATAAATAACAGAAAATTTACCATTTTATCCATTTCTTAGTGTACATCCAGTGACATTAAGCACATCCACAGTGTTCTGCAGCCATGGTCACCATCCTTTTCCAGAATGTTTTCATCATCTCAGACAGAAAGTCAGTCCCTCTTACACAGTAACTCCCCATTTCTCTGTCTTCCCTGATAACATCCATTCTGCTTTTTGACTTTATGACTCTGTCTGTTCTGCCTACCTCGTACAAGTGGAATTATACAATGTTGTTTTTGTCTGGCTTGTTTAACTGAGTGTGTTTTCGAGGTTCATGCATATTGTAGCACGTGTCAGAATTTTATTCCTTTGTATGGCTTAACAATAGTTTGTATATGTTATATATAATCCATGCTCTCTCTTCCCATTCATTTGTTGATGGACATTTGTGTTGTCTTCACCTTTGGCTGTTATAAATAATGCTTCTGTGAACATTGGTGTACTCGTATCTGTTTGCGTCCTTCTTTTCAATTCTTTTGGTTATATACCTAGTGGGGGACTTGCTGGATTATATGGTAATTAACCTTTTGAGGAATCATCAAACTATTTTTTACAGTGGCTGAACCACTTTGCATTCTCATGAGGATCCAATTCGTCCGCTTCTTCACCAATGCTTCTTACTTTCTGTTTGTTGTTGTTATTTGATTAGTTTATAAGAGCCATCCTAATGGATTTGATGTGGTTTTCTATTTGCATTTTCCTAATGACTACTGATGAGCATTTTTTCATGTGCTTATTGGCCATTTGAACATATTTTTTGGAGAAATGTCTATTCATGTCCTTTGCCCATTTTTGAATCAGATTGCTTTTTTTTTTTGGTGTTGAGTTGTAGGAGTTGTGGACCAAAGCTCCTCATGCAGGGTGTCTCCCCACTTAGAGAGTGAGCTCCTTGAGAAAAGTTGGGTCTCACTCCTCGCTGGAATCACTGTGTCTAGCACAGCACCTGGCATGTGGTTGGTAATTAATAAATTGCTTTTGGACAAATTCATTAATGGGGATAACTTATACACTTATCACAAGCTTCTCCCTCCCACATCCTAATTGATTTCAACCTCTCCCTACTTTACCTTCCCAAAGAAGAACAAATGTTGTTTGAGCAATTGCAAATTGTCAGACATTCTTCTAAACATTGGACATGTGTTGCATCATTTTAAAAATCATCGCAGCTCAATGAGGTAAATACTGTCATTATTCCATTTTACAGATGAGGAAATAGAAGCATAAAGTACTTTGTCCAAGCTCATAGAGCTAAATGTGCTATGGTTGGGATTTAAAGCCTGATTCTGAGGACAGAGTGTACACTATTAATTACTACACTGTAAGGATTACAATTCTATGTCCTGCCCCACTATCCTTTACCAAATATTTACTGTACCTACAATGTGGATGGAGGAAACCATAATAGATTTTATTTTTTTATTTTAATTTTTTCACAATGCAAAACCAATACCTTTATTTTCATCTTTTTAAGGTAACATTTATTTCACAATTCCTGGAACTGTAAAATACGTATTCTTTTAATTTACAGAATTGTGGGAAGTATTTCAAATGTCAAAACATACATGCTGAATGTGATTTAGCTTATAAGCACAAAAACCTGAGAAATTTACAAAAACTGGTTAAATGTGTAAGGTGCATTGATTCATGAATTATATTCAGTTTGAGGAAGTAGCCCAAAGCTCAATAATATTTAAGAAATAGCTGAACAACAACAACAAAAAAGAAAAATGTGGCTGAATGCTTCTAATTTGGCTTATGGCAAAATAGAAAATACTGCTTTTGGGGTTTTTATATGTATATACAAGTCATCTAAAATTTAGATTCAGAATTTAAGTGCTGGGCCACTGGGTGGCTCAGTCGGTTAAGCATCCAAATCTTGGTTTCAGCTCAGGCCATGATCTCAGGATCCTGAGATCGAGCCCTGCTTGGGGCTCTGTGCTCAGTGGGGAGTCGGCTTGAGATTCTCTCTCTGCTTCTCCCTCTGCTCCTCCCTGCTCGCTCGCTCTCTCAAATAAAATTAATAAATAAAAAACTTTAAAAAATTTAAGTGCCACCTTTTATTATGAATGGTCGTTTGATCATTAAATTTGCGTATATACCAATTTAAAAGATGTCATACACAGTAGATATTTAGTGCCCTAAAACAATTTTTAAAAAAGCTTGAGTCATTTGGTGAACAATTAAAGTTAACAAAAAAGTTAGATCTCCAATATTTTATGTAGAACTGGGTATAAAGTCACTTTGGTTCAAATCAAATTATTTTTTAAATGTTACCAGTCCACTCAGTCATTAAGATTTTTCTAAATGTCACTTTATCTTCAGGCCAAAATTGCTATTATGAAGTTCGATGAAGTAAATACAGAATTAATTTCTTGGTTTACAAATCAAAATTGCTGTGATATTAAAGCATGCCTCTTCCCAGACCACCTGGTCCATGCTGATAACAATCAAATAAGGAAAATATATACCAGTATCACTTTCAATATACTGACAGGGCTGTCCTGAATTACCTGGTTAGGGTGAGAAAGGGACTGGTCTGCTTCCCTGGTGCTGTGGAGAAGCCAACCCCTGCCTCACTCCAAATAGCTTCTGCAAAATCAGGTATTCACATTGCTAACACAAAATCCAGCAAGCTATGGTCCTCAATATCATCTACACTTATATACTTACTTTGTATTGTGTATATTTAAAGTTTGTGCTTATATTTTATTTCTAGGTTTCTTGGGAACGGAAAGAAAGCTAAAGAAAAGAGGTATAGCAGGAGGGTCAGACTATAAAGTACTATTTCACACATGACTAAGCCAAATAGCTTTCTACTTTAAAAGATACTATCATCAAAAAAAAAGATACTATCATCAAAATGCTATATCTATATATAAAAGAAAACAAAGTCTCCCTAAAATCTATATTATTCCATGATAGACTTTCATAGCCACCAGTATATAGATAGGTAGATGGATGATAGATGATAGATAGATAGATAGATAGATAGATAGATAGATAGATAGATAGATGATAGATAATAGACAGACTCAGGATAATAAAACTACCAATATATATATATACCAACATATATATACATATTCCCACAATCTGTTCAGTTATCCATTGAGTATGCTTTTAGAATCAAAAGTTGTCATTACCATAGCAGTCTAAACACTATACTAAAATGTGCTTAGAAATGGCTCAGTGATTTGCACATTTGCTCATGATGACTATTTACAAAGATGTCTATTTACATTAGCAATAAATAATCCTGATATCAAAAAGATAATGCTCTTTCACACACCAAGACGGCTGCATGCTCTTCAAATATTTGAAGAGCTCCCATCAATACTGATAGTGCACTTCCTTCAATTTTCTCCACAATCATCTTGTTTCGTGGGGATGCATCCTTTCATTTCAGCAACTTTGGGCCATCCTTCATATTTGTTTGTGTCCTTATTGTTCTTTATGTGCTGCTCAAATGGGCTTTTTATCTTAATGTCTTTCCCACCACAGAAGACCTATTTGTCTCT
>NC_138379.1:76466189-76506525 GCF_054177405.1 Leptonychotes weddellii
TCCTTCCCCAAATTAGGGAAGTTCTCTGCTATAATTTGCTCCAATATACCTTCTGCCCCTCTCTTTCTTCTTACTCTGGGATCCCAATTATTCTAATATTGTTTCGTCTTATGGTATCACTTATCTCTCGAATTCTGCCCTCGTGATCCAGTAGTTGTTTATCTCTCTTTTTCTCAGCTTCTTTATTTGCCATCATTTGGTCTTTTATATCACTAATTCTCTCTTCTGCCTCATTTATCCTAGCAGTTAGAGCCTCCCTTTTTGATCGCACCTCATTAATAGCCTTTTTGATTTCTACTTAGTTAGATTTTTAGTTCTTTTATTTCTCTAGAAATGGTTTCTCTAGTATCTTCCATGCTTTTTCAAGCCCAGCTAGTATCTTTATAATTGTCATTCTGAACTCTAATTCTGACATCTTACTAATGTCTGTATTGATTAGGTCCCTGGCAGTTGGTGCTGCCTCGTGTTCTTTTTTCTGAAGTTAGTTTTTCCGTCTTGTCATTTTGTCCAGAAGAGAATAGATGAATGAGAGAACAAAATGCTAACAGGGTAACAACGACCCCAGAAATATATACACTAAACAAATCAGAAGAGACCCGAAACCAGGGGAAAAAGAAAAAAAAGAAGAATATGATCAGGCTGGTGAATAGAACAGAGCCACACACTCAATTCTGGGTGTATTTTGGTCTTTTAGAAGAAACTGCCTCCCAAAATTTTAAAGACAGAAAAGCTTACATATATACAAAAATAAGGGTAGGTATGATGAAGTGGTGATATATGAGTATAAGGATGAAAATTTAAAAAGATTTTAACAAAGGAATTGATAAGTTGGTTGAAAAAAGAAAAAAAAATTTTAAAAAAAGGAGAGTATGTGATCAGGTGGGAGATTAGAACAAAGCCATATACTAGATTTAGGGTATATTTTGGTCTGTTAGAAGAAACTGTATCCCAAAACTTTAAAGAAAGTGAAACATATATATACAAAAAATAAGGTTAAATACAACGAAGGGATAAGATATGACTGTAAAAATGCAAATTAAAAAAGATTTTTAAAAAGGAATTGATAAGATGTTGATTGAATAAGGAAGGATGAAAAATTTTAAAAAAGGAAATAGAAAAAGAAGAAAATAAAGAAAATTTTAAAAATTAACTTTGTAAGACTAAAGAGTCATGGGAAAAAGCCATGAATTCTATGTGCTGTATTCCCCTAGTGCTGGAGTTTTGCAGTTCTCATTGATAGGTAAACTTGGTCTTGGCTGGATGTTCTTGCTGATCTTCTGGGGGAGGGGCCTGTTCCAGTGATTCTGAAATGTCTTTGCTGGGGGCGGAATTGCACTGCCCTTGCCAGGGGCCTGGCTAAGTAATCAGCTTGGGTTTGCCCTTGGGAGCTTTTGTTCCCTGCAAGCTTTCCATATAGCTTTGGAGGCTGAGAGTGAAAATGGCGGCCTCCCCAATCTCTGCCCTGGAGGAGCCGAGAACTCGGGGCCCCACTCCTCAGTGAGCCCCCACTGAAAAGCAGTCAGTCACTCCCGTGTCCCCGGTCTCTGGCCGCACTCCGTGCTCACCCAGCCTGTGACCAAGTGTTTCTATCTCTGGCACCCGACCCCGTGTGGAGTCTCCAAACCCAGCAGATTCCTGCGGTGCGCTCCCACGCTGCTCCTCCCGGTGGAGGAAGGGGAGTCTCCCCGATCTGCCGCTTGTTGGGTCCCTGCTGGAAGAGCAGTGGCCCGACTGTGCCGTGAATCACGGTTTATGGCAACCCTGTGCTGAGAGCCCGCTCCTCGGCTCCGTCTCTGCAGCGGGCTTCCCTGCTCCGATACCTGGGAGCTCTGCCGCACTCAGGCACCCCGGTCTTCCTGTGACCCCGAGGGTCCTGAGACCACACTGTCCCAGCGAGGGTTCCACCCCCAGCTTAGCCACTGGAGTGACATCCCTCAGTTGAGCAGACTTCTAAAAGTTCCAATTTTGTGCTCCGCGGCTCTATCACTTGCCAGAAGCGGCCGACGGAGGCCCCCTCCCCCACCATCTATCCTCCTGAATATCGCCTCGGATTCACTTCTCCACACGTTCTACCTTCCAGAAAGTGGTCGCTTTTCTGTTCAGAGAGTTGTTGCTATTCTTTTCTTCGATCTCCTTTTGAGTTTGTAGGTGTTCAGAATGGTTTGATCCCTATCCAGCCAAATTCCTGGGAGCAGACAAAATTTAGGTCTCCTACTCCTCTGCCATCTTGCTCCTCCCCCGCAACAGATTTCTGTACATTGATTTTGGATCCTGCAACTTTGCTGAATTCATGTATCAGTTCTAGCAATGTTTTGGTGGAGTCTTTTGGGTTTTCTACATAGCGTATCATGTCGTGCAAATAGTGAAAGTTTGACTATTTCTTGATAGTTTGGTTGCCTTTATTTCTTTTTGTTGTGTGATTGCTGAGGCTATGATTTCCAGTACTATGTGAAATAACAGTGCGAGTGGCCATCCCTGTCTTGTTCCTGACTGTAGAGGAGAAGCTCTCAGTTTTTCCCCCCCTGAGGATAATATTAGCCGTGGGTCTTTTGAATATGGCTTTTTATGATGTTGCAGTATGTTCCCTCTATCTCTACTTTGTTGAGGATTTTTATCAAGAATGGATGCTGTATTTTGTCAAATGCTTTTTCTGCATCTCTTGAGAGGATCATATGGTTCTTATCCTTTTTTTTTCATTAGTGTGGTGTATCATGTTGATTGATTTGTGAATACTGAACCACCCTTGCAACCCAGGAATAAATCACTTGATTGCGGTGAATCATTCTTCTAATGTACTCTTGGATTCGATTTGCTGGTATCTTGTTGAGAATTTTTGCATCCATGTTCATCAGGGATATTGACCTGTAGTTCTCTTTTTTAGTGGTTCTTTGTCTGGTTTTGGAATGAAAGTAAGGTGGCCTCGTAGAATGAGTTAGGAAGTTTTCCTTCCATTTCTATTTGTTGGAACAATTTGAGAATAGGTATTAACTCTCCTTTAAATGTTTGGTAGAATTCCTCTGGGAAGCCATCTGGCCCTGGACCTTTTTTTTTTGGGAGATTTTTTTTTCTTTCTTTTTTTTTTTTTAAAGAATTTAGGAGTTTTATTTCTTTTTATTTTTTTTTTTAAAGGTTTTATTTATTTATTTGACAGAGAAAGACACAGCGAGAGAGGGAACACAAACGGGGAGTGGGAGAGGGAGAAGCAGACTCCCCGCCGAGCAGGGAGCCCGATGCGGGACTCGATCCCGGGACTCCAGGATCATGACCTGAGCCGAAGGCAGTTGCTTAACCAACTGAGCCACCCAGGCGCCCTAGGAGATTTTTGATTATTGATTCAGTTTCTTTGCTTGTTATTTGTCTGTTCACGTTTTCATGTTTCTAGGAATTTATCCATTTCTTCCAGATTTCCCAATTTGTTGGCATATAATTTTTCATACTATTCTCTTATAATTGTTTATATTTCTGTGGTGTTGGTTGTGATCTCTCTTCTGTCATTCTCATTATTTATTTGGGTCCTTTCTCTTTTCTTTTTGGTAAGTCTGGCTAGGGGTTTATTAATTTTATTCTTTTGAAGAACTAGCTCCTGTTTTCACTGATCTGTTCTGCTGGATTTTTTGATTGTTTATTTCTTCTCTAATCTTTTTTATTTCCCTTCTTTTGCTGGCTTTAGGCTTCATTTGTTCTTTTTCTAGCTCCTTTGGGTGTAAGGTTAGGTTGCTTATTTGAGATTTTTCTTGCTTCTTGTGGCAGGCTTGTGTTGCTATATATTTCCCTCTTATGACTGCTTTTGCTGTATCCCAGAGGCTTTTTCGTGTTTTCATTATCATTTGTTTCCATGTGGTTTTTTATTCTTTAATCTCCTGGTTGGGCTATTCATTCTTTAGTAGCATATTTTTTTTATATGCCAAAATGAGTAGTAAAAATACCTCATTTATTGTAATTGTATAGCAGTCAGTTTTCTTTAGACTAATGCACTGTACAATAGAACTTTCTGCAATGATCGAAATGTTCTATACCTCTGTACATCAGAAGAGTAACTGCTAACCTCATGTGGCCATTGAGCATTCAAAATATGCCTATTGTGACTGAGCTGAATTTTTTTATTATT
Organism: Leptonychotes weddellii; assembly: GCF_054177405.1. Taxonomy (NCBI): domain Eukaryota; kingdom Metazoa; phylum Chordata; class Mammalia; order Carnivora; family Phocidae; genus Leptonychotes; species Leptonychotes weddellii. The sequence continues at coordinate 76,470,298 of NC_138379.1, forward strand.
AGTATATAATGTATTATTTGTTTCAGGGGTACAAGTCTGTGATTCATCAGTCTTACACAATACACAGTGCTCACCACAACACTTACCCTCCCCAGTGTCCATCACCCAGCCACTCCATCCCTCCTAGCCCTCTCCACTCCAGCAACCCTCAGTTTGCTTCCTGAGATTAAGAGTCTCTTATGGTTTGTCTCCCTCTCTGGTTTCTTCTTGTTTCATTTTTTCCTCTTTTCCCCTATGATCCTCTGCCTTGTTTCTCAAATCATTCTTTAGTAGAATGTTTTTTAATCTCCATGTATTTGTGGTCTTTCCAAATTTTTTCTGTGGTTGACTTCAAGTTTCATAGCATTGTGGTCAAAAAATATACATGGTATGATCTCAGTCTTCTTGTACTTGTTGGGCCTATTTGCGACCCAGTATGTCGTATATTCTGGAGAATGTCCCATATGCACTTGAAAGGAATGTGTATTCTGCTGCTTTAGGATGAAATGTTCTGAATATATCTGTTAAGTCCGTCTGGGCCAGTGTGTCATTCAAAGCCATTGTTTCCTTGTTGATTTTCTGCTTAGATGATCTGTCCATTGCTGTAAGTGGGGTGTTAAAGTCCCTTGCTATTATTTTATTATTATCAATGAGTTCCTTTATGTTTGTTATTGTTTTATATATTTGAGTGCTTTCGAATTAGGGGCATAAATATTTATGCTTGTTAGGTCCTCTTGCTGGATAGACCCCTTTATTATGATATAATGCCCTTCTTCATCTCTTGTTACAGTCTTTGGCTTAAAATCTCATTTGGCTCAGGGTACCTGGGTGGCTCAATCGGTTAAGCATCTGATTCTAGATCTTAGCTCAGGTCTTGATCTCAGGGCCGTGAGTTCAAGCCCTGTGTTGGGCTCCAGGCTGGGTGTGGAGCTTACTTTAAAAAATAAATAAAATAAAATAAAATCTCGTTTGTCTGACATAAATATTGCTACGCCAGCTTTCTTTTGACTTCCATTAACATGATAAATGGTTCTCTATCCCTTCAATTTCAATCTGCAGGTGTCTTTAAGTCTAAAATGAGTCTCTTGTAGGCAGCATATCCATTCTGTTTTTTTAATCCGTTCTGACACCCTATGTTTTTTGATTGGAGCATTTAGTCCATTTACATTCAGAGTAATTATTGATAGATATGAATTTAGTTACATTGTATTACCTATAAATTTGTTGTTTCTGGAGATTTTTCTCAGTTCCTTTCTAGTCTTTGTTGTTTTTGGTCTTTCTTTCCCACTCAAAGAGTCTCCTTTAATATTTTTTGCAGGGCTGGTTTAGTGGTCATAAACTCCTTTAGTTTTGTTTGGGAAACTGTATCGCTCCTCCTATTCTGAATAACAACCTTGCTGGCTAAAGTATTCTTGGCTACATATTTTTCCCATTCAGTATGTTGAATATGTCATGTCACTCCCTTCTGGCCTGCTAAGTTTCTGTGGAGAGATCTGCTGCTAACCTTATTTGTCTTCCCTTGTAAGTTAGGGATTTCTTTTATCTTGCTGCTTTTAGGAGTTTTTCGCTTATCTCTATATTTTGCAAATTTAACTGTGTTATGTCTTGGTATTGGCCTGCTTTTGTTGATTTTGATGGGAGTTCTCTGTGCCTCCTGGATCTGGATATCTGTTTCCTTCCCCAGATTAGGGAAATTTTCAGCTATTATTCCCTCAAATAAATCTTCTGTCCCCTTTTCACTTCTTCTGGGACTCCTATGATATGAATATTATGTTTGATGGAGTCACTCAATTCCCTAAGTCTACATTTGTGATCTAATATTTTTCTTTCCCTCTTCTTTTCAGCTTCATTGTTTTTCATAATTTTATCTTTTGTATCACTTATTCATTCCTCCGATTCTTCCATTCTTGTGGTCATTACATCCAGTCAGTTTCAAATCTCAGTTATTACATTTTTCGTTTTGGCCTGACTAGTTTTTAGATCTTTTATCTCTGAGGTAAGAGACTCCCTAGTGTCTTCTGTGCTTTTTTCAAGTCCAGCTAGTATTCTTGTGATTGTTGCTTTAAGTTCTGGGTCAGGCATATTATTTATATCTGTTTCAGTCAGATCCCTGGCTCTGACCTTTTCTTGTTCTTTCTTTTGGGATGAATTCCTCCATCTTGACATTTTGTCTAGGTCTTTATTTTGTTCTGTGTATTAGGAAAGCCCGTTATGTTTCCTGCTCCTGGGAGTAATGGCTTTATAAAGAAGAGGTCCTACACTGTCTAGGGCCGGGTGCTTTAAGAAGTGTCTCTAAGGTATGTTGTATGTACTCTCTGGCTGTATTTTGGCTGCTCTTTCCCTCAGGTTAGTCCTCTGCAGAGTTTCTCCTTGCCTGCAGTGGGGAGTGTTTGGACCTTGGCCAGAGTGTGCTGAGTTTTAACTAGGTGTGTTCTGGTCTGCTTGTTAAAAGAGACCTGATGCTATTTCCATTAGTGCTGAAGCTCTGCAGAACTCTCTTGTCAGTAGCCTTGGTGCATGTGGGGGATTTGTGGTGGTCTTCTGAGGGAGCGGTCTGCTGCACCAGTTCTCAGGCATACTTGTCTGAGAAAAGCAGCACCTTCAGAGCATTGGGTGGGTGAGGCTTGGTATAAGCAGTTCAGGCCACCAGTGTTGGTGCTGTGCTGCTTACTGAAGTTAGTTTATGCTGAGGGGCAGGGGAGAGAAATGGCATCAGCCCCCTCCCTTGTCCCTGGAGAGGGGAGTTTGTACCCGCCACTGTCCAGGAAGCCCTCCCAGAAGAGCATGTGTTCCAGGCATCCCTCAGATCGCTTCCTTCACCCTGTCTGTGTCTGGGCTGTCTGCCTGCCGGCATTGTAGTGCACCTGTGTTCTATCCCAGGTAGGCTGGCTGAGTTTTAAAACTCCAAACTTTAGGGACCTGGCATGGCATGGACCATAGGATATATGCTTTTTTAATGTGCATGTGGACTTTATTTTTCAGGACTTCGTTTTATTTTGTATTTATAGTGTATAAAAACATTTAGGTTACTTAAAACTTAAAAAAAAATTTAGGCATGGGGTGCCTGGCTGTCTCAGTTGGTAGAGCATGCTACTCTTGATCTTGGGGTTGTGAGTTTGAGCTCCATCTTGGGTGTAGAGCTTACTTTTTTTTTTTTTTTTAAGATTTTATTTATTTGAGAGAGCCAGAGCCCATAAGCTGGCAGAGGGGCAGAGGGGGAGGGAGAGGCAGACTCCCTGCTGGGCAGGGAGCCCAATATCGGGCTTGATCCCAGGACCCTGAGATCATGAACTGAGCTGAAGGTAGACGCTTAACCTACTGAGCCACCCAGGTGCCCAGGGTGTAGAGCTTACTTAAGAAAGTTCAGGCATATAAAAACTTATTTAAAATACATGTAATAAAATAAAAATACAGTAACTACCTGTGTACCAATCTGGCTTAAAAAATAAAACATTAGGGTGCCTGGGTGGCTCAGTCAGTTGTGTGTCTCCCTTTGGCTCATGTCATGATCTCAGGGTCCTGGGACCGAGCCCAGCATCGGGCTCCCTGCTCCCCGGGGAGTCTGCTTCTCCCGCTGCCCCCTCCCTGCCCCCCTCTGCTCATGCTTGTGCTCTCTCGCAAAAATAAATAAAATCTTAAAAATAAAACAAAAAACATTATACATATCTACATTGCTCAAAGCATCAGTGTTTATAATAGCAAAAAACTGGAAACAACCTAAATGTCTATTCTGTTGTTGATAGGTACAAGTAGTGAAAAGTAATGACATGGATATGTTTCATAGAAGTATTCATACAAGTATGATTCTATTAAATGATGTTCAGAAATATGTAAAATCGAATATATCATTTAGAGATACAAATATGAGGAAAATCACAAAGAAAAGAGAGCATATTAAAACAAAAATCAGAATGGTGGTCTCTTCTGAGAAAGTAGGGAAGGGACTATATTGAGAGAAGTAATTATAGGGGATTTCAAAGGAAATAGAATGTTCTTAGATTGAGTATTGGATAAGTGGATGTTCATTATATTCCTCATATCCTGCATATTATATAAATATTCTTTTGTTCCTATTCAGTATTTAACAATAGTTTTTTTAAAAAAGACAACATTATGAATGTAGTCCAAGCCCTGTGTATTCCTTCACAAATGTATTCCCTTTTTCTCAGAGATAACCACACTCCTCAATTTAGAATTTATTATATGCAGGTCTTTAACCTGAGTATTATGTTGCAGACATATGGAAACAACAAAATACAAGGAATGTTACAGTTATTCATTAGCATTTTCAGTGGTAACTTGGCACTCTTAATCTCAGTGGTTTGTCAAGATTGTGTCATGTATAGCTATTAAAAGGATAATTACAGTAGCTACCTCCCAATTCAAATGCAGGTAAACATCATCAATGCCTTACATATTATATTGTGTGGATATACTTGATTTTCAAAGAATCAGTCCTCTATTTTAGGACATTAAAGTTGTTTCTAGATTTAAAAAGTTAGAACAGCAATGTCTGTTCTATAAATTTGTGCACAGGCCCAATATAAAAATTGGGTCATGTTATAATGGATATTTGCTATGGCACTTGTCTTTTTTTTTCACTTACCCCCTATACCATGTCTGTACTATAGATAGATTTTTTTTTTTTTTTTTAAGATTTTACTTATTCCAGAGAGAGAGAAAGCAGGGGGAGGAGCAGAGGGAGAGGGACAAGCAGATTCTGCACTGAATGCGGAGCGGATGCAGGGCTTGATCCCAGGACCTCAAGATCATGACCTGAGACACAACCACTAGTTGGACACTCAACTGACTGAGCCACCCAGGCGCCCTTTTTTCTTTCTTTTTTTTTTTTAAATAACAACTTACCAACATAGTTTTCATTGTATACATGTGCAGTAAGATTTTATCATTTCTTTATTGATGGATATTTAAGCTATCTACAGATAATATTGCTAGGAATATCCTTATATTTGTGAATTTTAGGGAGTATTTCTGTGTTTGTGGTCCCGGAAATGGGAATTGCTAGTTCAAAGACTGAATATTTCAAATTTCCAGGTTGTCAGATTGCCTTCTAATAAGGTTATACCATTTGACACCTTGGTAATAGGGGGACTTCCCTCCCTCCTCAGATTAGATTAGATTCCCTTGCTATAAGATCTTATAATGCTTTGTATTTTTATAACTTTCGTAGCAGTTGGCTATTGTTAATCTTCAGTAATTTATTTACCTGCATTGGCTAGCAAAGTGTCACTCAGTTATGGCGGATATTCACTAAGGACAGGATAAGTTGAAAGTTCTGCCTGCAATTGTGTGTTAAAGATGGGAAGTTAGAGGAAATTTGCTCCTCTGGTTTATTTTTTGTGCAGAGTTCTCCTTCTTTTCTAAACTTAGCCGCTTTGACCAGAAGTTCTAGTGGTTTGTGGATCTTTAGCTTTGGTACATCTTTATGTATTTTCTTCCTGCCAGCTGGGTTTGTTTGCTGCTGAGAAAGTTATGCCTGTCATGTTATTGATGTCTCCTTCCTGCCCTCTGTACAAGTTGATGAAGGTTTTGGCTCTGCTTTCAACCTAAGACTAGAGTGTCCTTTTTCCAGAAGGGCAACCCCTTTTGACTTCAGTGTTTTTCTTGAACCTGGTCCAAACTGTTTTGTGTATTGATGATTTTTCTCTTAATAGAAGCAATGAGGCCTTTTTCTAGTTTTAGTTATGTGATGATATCTTTTATTTCTTCTTTTTTAAAATTTCTTTTTTGTGGTGCCTTGGTGGCTCAGTCAGTTAAGGGTCTGCCTTCACTTGGGTCATGATCCCAGGGTCCTGGGATAGAGCTCCGCATTGGGCTCCCTGCTCAGTGGGGAGCCTGCTTCTTTCTCTCCCTCTGCCTGCCTCTCTCCCCCTGCTTGTGCTCTCTCTCTCTATTAAATAAATAAATAAAATCTTCAAAAAAGTTTCTTTTTTGTAATTTTAAGGTAGAAAAGTGCTACACACTTTAAGTAACACCAGTGATTTTCCAATAAAACTTAATTACTTTAAGTATATCTATTTATAGAACATTTTTATCCAGTGCCATTCATTTTTCCTTTGGTTTAGATAACCTCAAAATCTCTGACTTTGGCTTGGCAACAGTGTTTCGGCATAATAATCGTGAACGTTTATTGAACAAGATGTGTGGTACTTTACCTTATGTTGCTCCAGAACTTCTAAAGAGAAAAGAATTTCATGCAGAACCAGTTGATGTTTGGTCCTGTGGAATAGTACTTACGGCAATGTTGGCTGGAGGTAAGAGCTATTTAATTAATCATGATGAAACTCCTGTCCTATGGAAAGCCAGATTTGTTATACCAAAATAAATGAAACAAACCAAGGAAATCCATATTTATATGATAGTATTTTTTTTTTAAATTTTTTAAAGATTTTATTTATTTATTTGTCAGAGAGAGCACAAGCAGGGGAAGTGGCAGGCAGAGGGAGAAGCAGGCTCCCTGCTGAGCAAGGAGCCCGATGTGGGACTTGATCCCTGGGACCACGACCTGAGCTGAAGGCAGATGCTTAACCGTCTGAACCACCCAGGCATCCCCTATATGATTGTATTTTAATAGTGAACTTATTTATAATTAAGTTGGAACTTTGAATTCCAAAACTTTAAAAATGAGGTATGTATAGCTATTAAATGAAATATCACAATAGCAATCTCTTAAGATTCATGTGAATAATTTTGGAAACAGTAGAGCAGAAGTGATAGTTTATCTTTGAAATGCCTCTAATATTTCTGTGAGTTGGCATTCTTAGTTTGAAAACCATATTGAATTAATTTGGAGGAAATTTTAATGGGTTTGTAGCATTGACTATTTTCCTTTAAAACTTAACTATATAATAATGTGAACACTCAGAAAACCGGGACTTGTTTCTTTTTTAGAATTGCCATGGGACCAGCCCAGTGATAGTTGTCAGGAATATTCTGATTGGAAAGAAAAAAAGACATACCTCAACCCTTGGAAAAAAATTGATTCAGCTCCTCTAGGTAACTGGGTTATGTTGATTGAAAGTACTGATTTCTTGGATAATGAAGCTTAGTGATGTTTGAATTTTTTTCTTATATATATTTTTTTCTTTTTAACTTTTAAATAATCACATAAGTAATATGTGGTCCTTGCAGAGAGATTAGAAAATATTAATTTTTTTTAAAAACCAACCGTGTAATTCCAGCACTTAGAAATAACTTCTTTTAATATTTTGATATGCAGTTCTACACTTTGTTGTAAAAATGTATAACAAATGTATGTGTTTGTTATGTATGTATATTATTTATAAGTATGTATGTTTTTATAGAAAATGAGATCACACTACACATGCTATTTTATAACCTGTTTTTTTGTCTTAATGCTGTAGTCATGGACATTTTTCCATGACTGTAATTGTAGGTCTACATCATTGTTTTTAAAGGCTGTGATGGAATTTTGCTATGTGGGTATGTTTTACTATAGTCATCCAATTCACTTTTTTTAGAGATTTATATATTTTTTTAATTTTTCACTTATGAAAGAGATATGGTGATCATCCACATAATGCACATACCTTTAAATCATTTAATTAAAAAAAATCCAGAAGTGTCAGGGATGTATGCAGTTTTTAATTATTATGGTTTACTTGGCCAAATTGCTTTTTTTTTTTCTTGTGTGTTTTATAATTTTTTTTAAATTTTATTTTATTATGTTATGTTAATCACCATACATTACATCATTAGTTTTTGAGGTAGTGTTCCATGATTCATTGTTTGCATGTAACACCCAGTGCTCCATTCAATACGTGCCCTCTTTAATACCCATCACCGGGCTAACTCATCCCCCCACCCCCCCAAATTGCTTTCTTAGAAAGTTCGTACTATTTCATCACAATCTCATTAGTTAATATTTAAACAAATTTTTTTTTAAGATTTTATTTATTTATTTATCAGTTTGTTTTTAAAGATTTTATTTATTTATTTGACAGAGAGCGCACACACCAGCAGGGGGAGCAGCGGCAGGCAGAGGGAGAAGCAGGCTCCCCACTGAGCAGGGAGCCTAATCTGGGGCTCGATCCCAGGACCCTGAGATCATGACCTGAGCTGAAGGCAGACGCTTACCTGACTGAGCAACCCAGGCGCCCCAAAGATTTATTTATTTTAGAGAGAGAGCACACATGGTGCATACATGCAGTCGGGAGGGGTAGAGAGTGTCTTCTGCAGACTCCACACTGAGCATGGAGCCCAACATGGTGCTCAGTCTCAGGACTCTGAGATCACAACCTGAGTGGAAACTAAGAGTGGGTTGCTTAACCAACTGAGCCACCCAGGCACCCCTGTATTCACTGTTTTCTTATTTTTATTTTTAATTTAATACCAATGAGGTTGTACATCCATTGCTAGCTTTTTATCCATTTTTGTGGATGATCTGTTTTGCACACTTGTGGCAGTGAGGTTTTCTTACTACTTTGTATGAGTTTTTTTTTTTTTTTTTAACATTAATGTCATTAGATCTTTGCATTTGTTACAAATATTTTTCACAATTTGCCATGCATTTTTATTTTGTTTATGTTATTTTCACATGCAGAAGTTTTATATTTTTATTCAAATCTATTATTTTGTTCTTTGTGGTTTTCTGACTATATTGTTACGTTTGGAAAGGTCTTCCCTACCCCTAACTTTAGAAAAGAATTCCCTGTGTTTTCGTGTTTTTATAGCTTCAGTTTTTCATTTAAATCTTTGGTCCATTAGAAAATAATTTTGGCTTTCGGAGATGTATGACTTTTTTATCAGGATAATTAAGATACTTTAGGATGATAGTTGCTTACATTATTGTCTCTTAAAAAGTTACTGGAAAGTCAATTTTCCTTATAAAACTGTGTGAATGAGGATGTAACATGACATATTGGAACAATGAAGTTTGGTATTGAAAATGGATGAGGGTTTTTGTATCTTTTTGTTAATGTTGTCACATGGGGAGAAACATTTCCACCAGGCTCTTGTTCTACTTATTTGTAGACAGATGAGAATTAGATCTGAGAATGATCTTCTAAGATATAGACAGTAGCAAAGAGCAACTACATGAAATTAAAGCAATAATGTAGTAGCTTTATTCTTTCTCTTGCCCAGAAATATTGGATATAAGGAGACTAATAGAGAATATGTTCCACAGCACAAGTTTCTAATCTGCACGACTCTTTTGTAAATGTTGTATTAATATTTTATTTTCAGCTTTGCTGCATAAAATCCTAGTTGAGAATCCATCAGTAAGGATTACCATCCCAGACATCAAAAAAGATAGATGGTACAACAAACCTCTCAAGAAAGGTAATATTATGAAAAATACAAGTATTTTTTTCTGTGAAAGAAAAGACACTTGCAGTCAGTATTATAAGTCAACAACACAAGATACCTGTGGTCTCAGTCCTCATGTAGGTTGGTTATAATGTCTAGTAGGGAAAACAAATAAAAAATTAATTTTGAAGTTTATTAATAAAGTGGAAAGTCAGAGTACTATAGCTAAGTGTTTGACCAAGTCTTAAGTGACAGAGAAAACTTATCTTCCTGAGGAAATCACATTAAATCTAAGGTCTGAAGATTAAAGGGGAGCTAGCTAGATTAGTACTAGCAAGGTGAGTGGCAGATTCTGAACAGAAGAAGCAGCATCTGGAGAGTCTTGGAATTTGGAAGGTGGTACATTTGAGGAACTTGAAAGAAGGCCAGTATGGCATGGACCGTGTCTGGCTTATTCATCACGGTTGTCACCAGAGGTTAGCACGGTGTGTTGTACATTGTAGGCTCTCAGTAAATGTTTATTGAATAAATGAGTGAATAAAGAAGGGAGAGAGGGAGAGAGGTTTGAGATGAAGGTGGAAAGGTAGACAGTGACCAAATTGTGGAGGGGGACCTTGTAAACCACATTAAGGATTTTGGGCTTTAACTTGAGGCCACTGAAGAAGCCTTTGAGAGATTTTAAGCCAGGAAATACATGATCATATGTTCGGTTTTAAAAGATCTTTCTAGCTACTTTTTTTTCCCCATTGTTTTTGACATTTTTGATCCTGAATGTGAGAAGATGGTACCTTGGATGAGGTTAGTGGCAGTGGGATTGGAAGGAGGAAGTAGATTCCAAAGAAATTTACCAACTAGAGTTGATAGGACTGGTGATTGTTTATATGTAGGAAATGAAGGAGGATGGGGAGTCCAGGATGACTCCTTCTGGGTTGACCAACTCAGAAAATGGTGGTGCCATTTACTGGAATATAACTCAGGAAAAACAGAATTGGGGGGAAATTTTATTTGATTTTGGACATGCTGAATTTGAGAAGTAAAACTGTCTAATAAAGAGATGTGTGTATGTGTGTAACTCAGGAGATAGGACCTGGCTTGAGATGTCGATATTTAGGTGTTTTCTGCAAATAGACCGTAATTTAAACTGGTAGATGAAATTGAGTGTATGAAACTTTAAGGAAACTTAAATCTCTAACATTTAAGAGATAGGTAGAGGCCAGGGAAACAGAAAAATAGCCAAAGAGATGGGAGGAATAACAGGAGAATATGGAGGAATTGAAGCTAAGAGAAGAAAACGCATGATACTAGCTAATACTGTTAAGTGAATTAATAACATGAACCCTAAAATTTCCCAATAGTTATTCACGATTGTGGCAGGAACAGGTTTGGAGAGCTGGGAGTAAATTGTCGAGTACAGTGATTATAGTCTAAAAGATAGTGAAGCGAGTGTAGACAGCTCATTCAAGCAGTCTGGCTGTGAATGGGAGGAGAGACAACAATGGCGAGAGATGAATGAGGAGTTTTTAACTCTTCTCTGAATGTGTCTTTTACCTTTCACTCTGTTCTAATAGGAATCCAACTCTCTCCTGAGAACACAGACTTCCTCTCCAGTGGTAGATGTTTTCTTTCCCACATGCTCCTACCCTTAAAACATGGGGTGGGGCAGACATCCTTTTTGTTCTTCATTGCCACTTTTTCCCTTTTTCCCACATTTCTCCCCCGCTTCATTTTGAATCTCATATTATCAGATTACCACCCACAGTTCATCCTTGTTACAGTCAGCTTCTGAACCCCCAATTAAAATTCCTGCCACATTGTCACTCTCTCCAATATGACTCTTGATGTACATTTTGTACATCATGGTTCTTGGTGATTTAAATATTCATTTGGATGATCCTTCCAATATCCTGATCTCATATTTCCTTGACCTTCTCTCCTCTAGTGATTTTCTCTTCAAGCATCCTTCTTTGATTACTGGTATATTTTTTTCTGGTTTCCTCCTCTAGTACCCTGACTCCAGCAATCCTTTGACCCTACTTGGATATGTAATACACTAATTCTACTTCCTTTTCACTATCTCTTATCTGCTCCCTCCCTAGGTCCTCATTTTCATCCTCACTACTTTAAATCCCAAGGTCAGTCATTATGATGACTTCTTTACATTCAGCTTCAGCTTTCCAGCCCTATTCTCTCTTCCTCAGGCTTACTGGTCAAAACCTAACCCAAGTTTAATCCAGTCTTCTGCCTACTCTACACTTAACACCTGCATAGCTGATCACATTTGGACCAAAATATATAACAGTGTTCACTTTAAATTCAGGCTCACTAATCTCAAGTGAGCCCTTAATTCTGCCAGGCAATTATAATGCATTTCTTTACTTCTTTCACAACCTCACTCTCCTAAATCACATTTGTATGCCTTTTCTTTTTTCTTCAGCTTCTAATACCTCCTTCTCCATCCTCACTCTGAGTTGGTGACAGTACTTCCTATTTCACTGAGAAATAGAAACAATCATAAGGAAACTTCCACAAGCTCCCATCACCATCTCTACTCACCTAACCAGTTGCCTCTGTGCTCATATACTCTGCTTTCTCCTCAGTTGCTAGGAATAAATTGTCTGCTCCAGATATAAGCCAACTTTGTCTTGTGCACGATGCCCAGTTCTCCTTTGCTTACTCAGGGACATTGTCTGGCAATTCTTCTGTCTTCCTCCTGCATCATTAATTTTTCTCTCTCTCCTACTTTCTCATCAGCATACCAGCATGATGTTCTTTCATCTTACTGCCTGATGCATAGTAGCTTTACTAAATATTTGGATAAATGAATTAATAAATAAAATGTTTGGCTAAATAAAAGTATGTTTAAATGGTTTCAAGACCGTTCCAGTTGAGAGGAAAAGGCTGAAGGTCTAAGAGAGAAGGAGCATCAAGACCGCTGAAGAGAAAGGAGGGTATGGGGCTCACATACAAGTAGAGGGATGGGCATTGGATAGGAGCATGGAAGGGAAGGAAGGATGGGTAGTTATGGGAATTTCACAAGAGTATAGAAGTTTTGAAGTAATCATTTGGAGAAAGAGAGAGGAAACTGACTAGAGAAACACAAGACTAACTGTCAGTGTTGAGGCTGCGGCTAAGGATAGTAACCATGAATTTATAGTGGCATCATTTTCTATATAATAATTATTCTTGGTACCTTTTTCAGGGGAGCAAAGAATGTTGGATAGAGTAGATTCATAATGTTTATTGCCATTATCATAAATTATTTTTTATTTTAAAAAGTTTTGATTTTTTAGCTAGGTCTTTTTGTCTTCATAGGCCACTGTCTATTACTATAAATGGTACCATTAAAATTATGACCTTTAGGTGAAACCCCACACTTGGAACATACTTACAAGTGAGGATTTGTGAAATGTGTAATTTGACAAGTTGAGTCCTCCTAAGTTTATAATGACCACATTTCTTATGTAATCATGTACAAGGAGCCACTATTTGTCATATAACTATTTTGTTTTGGATAAATGGATTTAGATGTGGTTTTAAAACATTTGTATTTATGTTTTCTTTTTTAGGGGCAAAGAGGCCCCGAGTCACTTCAGGTGGTGTATCAGAGTCTCCTAGTGGATTTTCTAAGCACATTCAATCCAATTTGGACTTCTCTCCAGTGAACAGTGCCTCTAGGTAAGATTAATCAATAAAGATCAAATAGTTGTTGAATGTAATGTTCCCATAAGAAAGAATGCATGTATATATTTTTTCTTAATCATGAATGTGATTTTTATCAGTGTGAGAATGGTAATGTCATATAAGAAGGGCCTGATTGATTTTATCTGAAGATATATTTTTTTCCCATATCTTAATGCCCCAGTGAAGAAAATGTGAAGTACTCCAGTTCCCAGCCAGAACCACGGACAGGTCTTTCTTTATGGGACACCAGCCCTTCATATATTGATAAACTGGTACAAGGGATCAGTTTTTCCCAACCCACATGTCCTGATCATATGCTCTTGAATAGTCAGTTACTTGGCACCCCAGGATCCTCACAGGTAAGGGAATTTAGTTTTTTCAAGTAAGTGATGAAAAACCTCTAGTTTTTGTCATAAAGCCATTTTTTTAAATGTATAAATCCTAGAAATATAGTATTAACACTTCAGTGTATACAGATTTTTTTTTTTTTAACAAGGAGGAGAGAATTAGAGGATGCTTTCCTGTGTAAGAATCTTAAGTCACAGAAAAGAATTTTCAGACCGAATAGCTATGATATGACTGCTTTTAGTAATACCAGATTTATTCAGGTTTCCTCTCTTTGACATGTAGAACCCTTGGCAGCGCTTGGTTAAAAGGATGACACGATTTTTTACCAAATTGGATGCAGACAAATCTTATCAATGCCTAAAAGAGACTTGTGAGAAATTGGGCTATCAGTGGAAAAAGAGTTGTATGAATCAGGTATGTTTCATTGATTTTCCTGAAGAAAAATGTAAATATTTAAGTAAAAAATGGTCATTATCAGTATATTTTTGAAAAAGAAACAATTGGGAGATGCCTGGGTGGCTCAGTCGCTTAGGCGTCTGCCTTTGGCTCAGGTCATGATCCCAGGGTCCTGGGATTGCTTCCCGCATTGGGTTCCTTGCTCAGCAGGGAGCCTGCTTCTCCCTCTGCCTGCTGTTCCCCCTGCTTGTGTATTCTCTCTCTCTCTCTTTTCCTCTCCCTCTCACTCGCTCTCTCTGACCAAAAAAAAAAAATCTTTAAAAAAAGAGAAAAAGAAACAATTGAGATTGAACAGACTTAAGTAAGATGTTCTTTATCTTAAGAAATAATATTGAAAGTCTTCTTTAAGGTTATTAAAAATATCAAGAGAGGCAAATCATTATGTTTTTAAAAACTATATATACTTAAATTGTAACAGTAACAAAGATTCCCTTCTATGAAAGATGAATACATTAACAATCCCATATTTCTTCCATCTCCCCTGCTCCCACCTACCAGTTTTTGTTGTTTATATTATTATAGCATATTTGTAACATTGAAATTCTAATCTGTCTTTAGGCTTTTCAAAAATCTAATGTCATAAAAAACAATTAAAGGTGAATATTATTTATTAAAGAAGACTGATAAATAATGTAATGTGTGATCTTTCACTAAATCATGGATTTAAAGAAAAGAAACCTTTATAAAGGATGTTATTGGGACAGTTGGGGAAATTTGAATATGGTTTTGTATTAGATAATGTTTCTGTATCAGTGCCAAATTTCTTGAGTGTTATAATATTGTGGTTTGTAGGAGAATGTCTTTGTTCATAGGAGAAACGTGTTGAAGTGTTTGTCTTCTATAGCTTGGTTGAAAAACTAAAAAAAAAAAAATGACAACCACATAAAAAAAGACAAGTGAACATATACTTATCTAGGTTGATAAGACCAGTGAAGGGTATATAGTTATTATTGTAGATTCTTTCAGGGTTTTTTTTGTAGATTTGTAAGCTTTCAAAATTAAAAGTTGGGGGAAATTGTTACTATGCAGAAATCTGAGGCCAGCCTCATTTTCCTCTCACTTGTGTAGGTAATTTATTTATTTTTTTAATCAGGTAGGTTTACTGAGGTGAAATTCATGTAACCTAAAAATCATCACTTTAACCATTTTAAAGTGTATAATTTAGTGGTTTTGGTATATTCACAAGATTGTGCTACCATCATCATTTAATTCTAGAACATCCCATTGCCTCAAAAATAAACTATACCAATTAACAGTCGCTCCTCATTCTTTCCTCCCTTCATTTCCTGGCAGCCACTGATTTACTTTCTGTCTCTATGGACTGCCTATTCTGGATATTTCATATAAATGGAATTATATAATATCATATAAATGGCCTTTTGTGTCTGTCTTCTCTAGCTTAGCATAATGTTTTCAGGGTTAATCCGCATTGTTTACATTTATCAATATTTCATTCCTTTTTATGGGAAAATAATCTTCCATTATGTGGATAGAAGACCACATTTTATTTATCCATTTACCTGTTGATGGACATTTGGGATGTTTCTACTTTTTGGCTATTATGAGTAATGCTGCTACGAACATTTTTGTACAAGTTTTTGTATGAACTTTGCCAGGGCTGTCATAACAAAATACCACAGACTGGGTGCTTAAACAGCAGAAATTTATTTTTTCACAATTCTAGAGACAGAAGTCCAAGATCAAGGTGCTGGCAGGTTCGGTTTCTTCTGAAGCCTCTTTTCTTGGCTTTCAGATGGCTGTCCTCTTGCTGCCTCGTCATCTGGCCTTTGCTCCGTGCACATGGGTACCTGTTACCTGTCTCTCTCTGTATCCTAATTTTTTTTCCTTACAAAGATACCAGTCATATTGGATCAGGACCCACTTAGTGGTTTCATTTTAATTCAGTTACCTCTTTAAAGACCCAGTCTTCAAATACAGTCACATTCTGAGGGGTTAGGGCTTCAACATACGAATTTTGAGGGAATACAATTCAACCCATAACAATATGTTTTCAATTTCTTAGGTATATACCTGCTAATGGAATTGCTAAGGCATATAGTAACTCTGTTTAACTTTTTGAGGAGCTGCCAAGTGGTTTTCCAAAGCAGCTACACCATTGTACATTCCCACCAGCAGTGTATGTGTTAAGCATCTTGTACTTTCCCAGAACATGAGGTTCCAGTTTTGCACAATAGTGGTATACCAGTGTATTTTTTAGTCATTTCTTGAAATGAGAAGTATTACAAATGTTTTTGTAATTTGGGCTAAACTTATTTATATTGCCTTAGGTTACTGTATCAACAACAGATAGGAGAAACAATAAACTGATTTTCAAAGTAAATTTGGTAGAAATGGATGAGAAGATCTTGGTTGACTTCCGGCTTTCTAAGGTACATACAACAACATGTTTTTGTTTGTTTTAAACTTTGTTTTGCTGTTATTAAAGAAGTATTACGTGTTCATTGTAGAAACCTAAAAAATATAAAAACATATAAAGGAGAAAATACGAATCAAGTTTAATCTAATCATCCAGAGAGAACAGAGACCTATTTTATACTGTATTTCATTATGGTAGTCTTACTACTTCTTTAGTATGTGCTATATGGAAATGCTCTTATATGTAGAGATTTTTTTTCAATGGCATTATATTTGTATATACATGGCATTTGTAAATATGTGGTAACATTGATTTCATTCAATGTTCTGAACATTTGTTTTTTGTCATTATCCTTCTAAAACATAGTTTTTTCAAATGACATTTTCCTTATTATAGAAGTTTTTTTGTAGAAAATGTAAATAAGTAAAAATAAAATAAAAATAATCCTAAATTATACTGTCCAACAGTAATTACCCTGAATATTTTAAAGCATTCTAAACTTATTTAATCCATATATATCTTTTTAATAACAATTATGTTTGTCCAAGTGTATAATATAATTAATGAACATTTATCTGTCATAAGTAAGTCTATGATTAATATTTATATACATAGAGTCTTGTTCACATTTCTGATTATTTCTTTAGAAATTACTGATTCTGAGGTTATAGTTTGGCCTTGGTATATAAGACCAAAGTAGCATTTTATCTGTTTGCTGAGAGATTGTATATGGCTCTAAAGGAGGTTGGGGAAATAAGTCACATTCTAAAATTGGAAATTTGCTCCATTACCATTGTCTAGATGCTTAGTATGGGATTAAATTATTAAGATCCTAGTGTAATGAAATTCTTCTCATACCTGAATCACTGGCTTTGTTGCCACAGTATTTTGGCAAGATTTCAGTGTAGCCGTGTAGCTTAATTTTAGTTTACAAACCCCCAGTGCCTATGGAAAACAGTGACTTAGGTCCATAGATACCAATGCTTGAAATAGACAAGATGCCATTGTTTTTGCTCTCTGAGCCCAGTGTGGTGGAAACTGTGATGGGCCCAAAAGCAAGTTGGAATTACTTATGTAGCCATTTCTTCTAAGACATTTGGTCCTCAGAAGAGGACCTGAAGAGAATTGTAGGTGGACATAGCTAAGGATGTTTGTCTCTACTTACCACTAAAGAGAGTTTGATTTTATGGCAGTCTCTTTTTTGATATCATTTTCGGATATTATTCCTAATATAGGGTGATGGATTAGAATTCAAGAGACACTTCCTGAAGATTAAAGGGAAGCTGAGCGATGTTGTGAGCAGCCAGAAGGTTTGGCTTCCTGCCACATGAGAGATCCACTGGATTCCTGGTGAATATAGTGCTGCTATGTTGACATTATTCTTCCTAGAGAAGATTATCCTATTCTGCAAACTGCAAACAATAGTCTCTGAAGAGTTGTCTTCCCTCTAGCCAAACATTTTCCAATTCTTTTTGTATGTTCTTCATACAAACAATACCTGTATCTTCATTGTAAGTAAAGCTTTGGGGAACGGATGGATAGAATTCATTAGATATTTCTTCATCCTGTGTTTAGTGTCTAAAGACCCATGTGCTGGAAACCAAGCTTTGGGGATACATGAGCTTACCACCTTTTATACCAATGTAATGAAAGATGATATTCTTATAGCATTGTTAACAAAACATTTGGTTTCATCCAAAAAGTAGGTGTTTCCTATGTTGATTTAATTACATGGATGGATTAGTAATAAAGCAATCCTGTGACTTTTGGACAGTAGATTTATCAGTCTATAAAGTGAGCCAACTTCAAAAAATATATCCCCAAGATTTGTACTTATATTTTCACAAGGGCCTTACCAAGTATATAAATCTGTTTTTGAATTATAACTTGTTACTTAAAATTGCAAGTAGGTATGTTTTCTCCATTGTAGTTAATAATATATAAAATACTGGTTGTCTTTCAAGTAGAAGTTGAGCGTGGACTCTAGTCCTTAACTACCTTTACTCTAAAATTACTATTGCACATTTTAAATATTTTTCTATATTATTTTCTACTTTCACAGCCATATTTTAATTCTTTATTACAGAAATAAATTCTATTTTGAAAATGAATAGCTAACTCTGTGGACTTCTTGGTGACCAAGCTTCTAGGTAGTAGGGAATAAAAGAGGAGGGAGAAGAAGTAAGGAAGCTGTGATAGAAACAGATCTGATCCTAATTCTTTTACTATTAGATTTACTAAGACTTTGTTCTTCTGATAAAATTTATATTAATATTTGAATGTATTAGGTTGGGACCTGTATTCCTTTTTCTTGGTAATTTATAAAATTAATCATTTTAGTCTGAAGCTAAGAACATGTGAAATTTTATGGTTAGAGTTTATCGCTTATTAGTATATACTGGTAAATTGTGTTCACTGCAGTATATCCATAGGAGAAATAAATTTGAAGCAATAGGTGACTCCTAAGAATTGAGCCAGTAAATTCTCAAATATGAAACATTTTGTTCTTGAGAATTGTGATTAGTAACTCTCAAAAACAAAGTTATCTCAGGCTTTGACCTCTCTTGTGAGCTTTAGACCTTTATAGACACAGCCAAGCTGACATTTCCACTTGACTAATAGTGAACACGTGACCAAAACCAGCTTTTGGTCCCTGTCTTCCAACCTGTTCTTCCCTAATTTCTCCCAATCCCAGTAAATGCTATATTCAGCTCTCCAGTTCCTTAAGCCAAAACCCCAGGAATCCTCCTTGACCTGGTTTTCATATTGTACATTTAATTCAGCAAATCCTGTTCCATTTAGCAAATTTATCCACAATCTATCCTACTTCACACCTCTACTAGAAGCACTCTAGTTGAAGGCACTGTTACCTCTCTTTTCATTATTACTTAACCTACAACAGTTCAAAAAGACAATCAGAATGATCTTTCTAAAATGTGAATGAATCAGTTATCCTTCCCCTGTACTCAACTCTCATGGCTTTTCATCACACTTCAAACAAAATTCAAAATTTTCTCTCTCACCTCCTGGCTTAATGGGATCTGCCCTCTTACCAACGCCTGGGCCTCCTCTGCCACTCTTCCTACTTACCCTGCCCTAGCTGCATTTGCTTTGCTGTTCTGCTCATGTTTACTTGAGCAGACACATTCTTATCTCAAGATCTTTTCCTTTGATGTTCCCTCTCCCTGGAGTGCTTTACTCCCAAACATTCATGTGGCTTGTGCTTCACTTTAAGTCCTTGCTTAAGTGTCACCCATTATGCAAAGTCTCCTTGGCTTATCTAAAATGTTACCCCACTTCTATCATTCTTTATTTTTCATCATAACACTATCTGACATTATATTTTTATTTACCTATTAAATGTCCATTTCCCTCATTGCAGTATGTAATATGTAAGCTCCTTGAGGTCAGGGATCCTATATGTCCTGTTCAGTTCTGTGTCCCCAGCACTTAGAAGAGTGCCTAATGTATTACAGCGTGCAATGAATAGTTGTTTAATGAAGAAATAGACACTCAATTGATCCGGTCTGTCCTCAGAATATATCTGGGAGCTGAAGACTTCTGTCCATTTTGATTGCTGCCACTCTAGTTCAAGCTCCTTCATCTCCTCCCCGAATTTCTTACTAAAAACTAATGTCTTCCCACTTCCACTCTTGCCATTTCCCAACCCTCTCTCCCTCAAAGTCTTTTCTTGACATAGGTCCTAACTTGGTTTTTTTTAAAGATAAATTGTACTCTGACACTCCCTTGCTTAAAAACCTCCAGTGACTTTCCACTGCATCAAAAATGGAATCTGGGCGCCTGGGTGGCTCAGTCGTTAAGCGTCTGCCTTCGGCTCAGGTCATGATCCCAGGGTCCTGGGATCGAGTCCCACATCGGGCTCCCTGCTCTGCGGGAAGCCTGCTTCTCCCTCTCCCACTCCCCCTGCTTGTGTTCCTGCTCTTGTTATGTCCTGTCAAAAAAATAAAATTAAAAAATCTTAAAAAAAAAATGGAATCTAAATTGTTTGCTTGGACTGCAAGATACACCATCTGTTCTCTTTGTTCATCATACTATAGGCAGAGTAGCCTTCTACTTCTACTTCTTCTATTCATTAAGCATGCCAAAACTCATTCCCCTTTCAGGCCTTTTATGTTTTCAGCTCCCACCACCTGGAATCCCTTCCAGTAGTTTGCATGACTTACTTAGCATTCAGATCTCAGCCCAAATGTTTCTACTATCCCCAGTCACTATCCCACTGTTTTGTTTTCTTCATAGAATTGATTACTATCTGAAATTACAGTCTGTCTCCCCGACCAAAATGTAAGCTTAGACTTCGTCATTTCTTTTCCCCTTTGTATATCTCCCCCCTCCTTCCTGCCCCTTTGTATATTTTGTATGTGGAACAGTACCTGGAATACAGTAGGCCCTAAATAAATATTTGTTGAATAAATGAATTAAATATCAGATGAAGAAAATGCTACAGAATATTGTAAGGGGAAGGTGAATAGATGGATAGTAAACAAACTTTCTCAGCTATTGGAATTTGTGTAGAATGGGGGGGAAGTTCCATTCAGACTTGGACAGATTAGCTCTCACAGTTATAATTACGTGAGCATTGGCAACCGCCTCTGTAAAGAGACTGATAATAACTACATTTTAGAGTTGTTTTTAATCTTAAATGAGTTAATGTGTATAAGGAGTGTAGTATAAAGTGTTGCACAAAAGGCATTCAATAAACATAAGCTGCCATAATTTTTCTGCAGTGTTCATTATACTGTTGGGAGAAGGTGTTTACTCCCATTATTAAAAGTAATGTTTGCTTAGCAACGAAAATTTGCAAAATGTAAAAATGGGGGGAATGGAATTATAACCCAAAGATAACAGCTAAAATTTTGATGGAAAGTCAACGCGTGCTGCATTGTGTGTATGCATAGTGTGGTGTGTGAAGTGGGTATGATTGTTGAGATAAATATAAATACGTACAATGTGTATGGTTTAACAAGCAGTTGTAAAGTTAATCTGTTTAACCAAACTCAGTTGAACAAAGATCATTTCTGGACCCTCACAAGCCTTCCCTTGTACCCCTTCCCACTCAGAACCCATTCCTTTCCCCCAGAAGTAATCATAAAATTTATTTTTATAATAATCCTCTTCTTGGTTTTCTTTAGTTTTCTCAGCTATTTATGCATCTTTATTTTATTTTTTAAAAAAGATTTTATTTATTTATTTGAGAGAGAGAGAGCGTGAGAGCGAACACAGGGTAGGGGCAGAGGGAGAAGCAGACTCCCCGCTGAGCAGGGAGTCCGATGTGGGGCTTGATCCCAGGACTCGGGACCACGACCTGAGCTGAAGGCAGACGCTTAACCTACTCAGCCACCCAGGTGCCCCTATTTATGCATCTTTAAATGACATAGTTTACTTTTGCCTATTTTAGAACTTCATATAAATGAAATTATGCTGTATGTAATTTTTATGTGTTGCTTTTTTATTTTCATTAGCATGAATAACTTGCATGTATCGAATTCATTGATTTTAATTACTGTATAGGATGCCATTTATGAACATACCACTAAAATTATCTATTCTCTCTACTGCTAATGGATGTTTGTGTTATTTACAGTTTAACACTATTATTAACACCTGCTAAGAACATTGTTCATGTCCGTGAATTTCTCTAGGTCCTGGAGACTAGTGTGTATACCTACGAGTGGAATGGATGGGTTTTAGGGTATGCATATCTTCAGCTTAAGTAGAATAAGGGCAAACTGTTTCAAAAGTGATTGTACCAATTTATACTGCCATGAAAGAGGATGCAATTGCTGGAAAAACAGTTTGGAATGATCTATTAAAGTATCAGAATTTTAATAGCAGAATATGTGTTTCTAGTATTTCAGACTTTCCCCTCCATTTGATTGTCAGTCTAATTTTTGCCAAGTTACTGGTGTAATATTTGTTTGGTATTAATTTGCTCATACCTAAGTTTAAATAAGGTTGAGTGTCTTATGATGTGCCTCCCCCAGTCTTTTCCCCATTTTTCTGTTGTCTTTTTTTTCTTAATGATTTCAGTTGTTTATATGTTCAGCATACTAGTTCTTTGTCAGTGGCATGTATAGCATGTACACTGTCCCATTCTGTGGCTTATTGTTTCAAATTTCATGGAGGTTTGTAATTTTAATGTAGTTCCGTTAAGATCTCTCCTGGCTAGCTTTGTTTCCTATTCTACTTCAAGATCATGAAGATTTTCTTGTATATTATTTTCTAAAAACTTTATAGTTTTGGCTTTCATGTTTAGATCTATAATCCACCTGAAAGTGGATTCTGTGTATAGTGTGAGGGAAGAGGTCAAGGTTCATTTTTTCCCCCACTTGGCTATCCAATTTAACATTGGTTAATTGAAAAGATTATCCTTTTCCCCCTGTTATCCATTCAGTGTTCAGATTTCCAGTTCTTATTTTTTACAGGACACTTTTAAAAAAGATTTTATTTATTTGGGAGAGAGAGATTGAGAGAACGAGTGGGGGGAGGGGCAGAGGAAGAAGCAGACTCCCTGCAAAGCAGGGAACTAGACATGGGACTTGATCCTAGGACCCTGGGATCATGACCTGAGCCAAAGGCAGACACTTAACCGACTGAGCCACCCAGGTGTCCCATCTCATTCATATTCTAATTGGAATTTTTTATATTGGGTTTTGGAAATTCTTTATATGTCCTAGATACTCGTTCCTTGTTGGATATGTGGTTTGCAAATATGCTCTCCCATTCCATAGCTTGCCTTTTCATCCTCTTAACAGGTTTGAAAACAGCAAAAGTTTTAAATTTCAATGAAGTCCAGTTATTAATTTTTCATTTTATGAATGACATTTTTGGAATCTGTTAAACACAGAGTCTAACAATCCTTTGTCTAGACTTAGATCGCAAAGATTTTTCCTATATTATTCCTAAAAGTTTTTGTTTTTTCATTTTACATTTAAGGCTATGATGCATTTTGAGTTAATTTTTATGTAAGGTATGAGCCTTAGGTCGAGTTTAATTTTTTTTTTTGCCTCTCAATATCTAGTTGTTCCATTGCCATATGCTGAAAAGGTTATCTTTCCTCCACTGAATTGCTTTCAGACCTTTGTAAAAACATCAGTTGGGTGTATTTGTAGGTCTGTTTCTGAGTTCTCTGTTCTGTTTCATTGTTGTGTCTGTCTGTCTGTCCAATAATACCACACAGCCTTGATTACTATGCATATATATTGTGAATTTGGTAGATTGATTCCTTCCAGTTTATCTTCTTCAAAATTGGTTTAGATATTCTAGTCCTTTGTCTTTTCATATACATTTCAGAATAATGTTGTCTGAATCTAAAAAAAAAATTTGCTGGGTTTTAGTTTATTTATTTTTTATTTTTTTAATTTTTATTTTCTTTTTATAAATTTTATTTATTTGACAGAGAGACACACAGAGAGAGAGGGAACACAAGCAGGGGGAGTGGGAAAGGGAGAAGCAAGCTCCCCGCCGAGCAGGGAGCCTGAGCAGGGCTCGATCCCAGGACTCCGGGATCATGACCTGAGTCGAAGTCAGTCGCTTAACGACCGAGCCACCCAGGCGCCCCTGGGTTTTAGTTTTAATTGTGGTAAAATATATACAACATAAAATTTATCATTTTAATTATTTTTAAGTGCCGGTTCAATAGTGTTCAGTATATTCACACTGTTGTGTAATTATCACCATCATCTATTCTCAGAACTTGTTCATCTTCCTGCACTGAAACTCTTGTACCTATGAAACAGTAACTCCTCATTTACCCTTCCCCACTAGCTCCTGACACCCACCATTCTGCTGTCTATTTCTATGAATTTGAAAACTTCTAGTCCTTCATATTATAGAATCATATAATATTAGTCCTTTTGTGTCTGGGTCATTTCAATCAGCATTTGTCTTCATGGTTCACCCATGTTTTAGCATGTATCAGATTTCATTCCTTTTATTTATTTATTTATTTATAAAGATTTTATTTATTTATTTGACAGAGAGACAGCAAGAGCAGGAACACAAGCAGGGGGAGTGGGAGAGGGAGAAGGAGGCTTCCTGCCGAGCAGGGAGCCCGACGTGGGGCTCGATCCCGGGACCCTGGGATCATGACCTGAGCCGAAAGCAGACGCTTAATGACTGAGCCACCCAGGCGCCCCTCATTCCTTTTAAAAGCTGCATAATATTCCATTGTATTTATAATACACATTTTATTTATCCATTTATCCTTTGATGGACATTTGAACTGTTTGTACTTGTTGGCTATTGTGAATAATGCTGCTGTGAACATGGGTGTACAAATAATCTATTTGAGTCTCTGCTTTCAGTTCTTCTGGGCATATATCTAGAAGTGGAATTGCTAGTTATATGGTAAATCTATTTTAATTTTTTGAGATAACTCCATATTGCTTGCCATAGTGGCTGTACCATTTTACATTCCTGCCATCCTAGAGTTATAACAATATATTTAAAATTAACACCATCTTAATTTTGTCATGAAAGGACTCTAGTCCCCCACAGCTTTGCTTCTACCCTTCCCCATTTTATTTTACTGATGTCACAAATTACATCTAACATAGATTTACAATTATTTTTATGCATTTATCTTTCAAATCATGTGCAAAAGTGGAGTTCTAATTGTTTTCTCCCTATATGTAAGGCTTCATTTTTCTCTGGCTGTTTTTAATATTTTTTTTCTTTGAATATGGCGGTTCCTCAAAAAATTAGAAATAGGAATACCGTACAATCCAGTAATTCCACTTCAGAGTATTTACCAAACCCCCCCAAAACCCTAATTCAAAAAGATATATTCATCTTATGTTTATTGTAGCATTATTTACAATAGTCAAGAAGATATGGAAGCAACTTAATGTCTATTGATACATGAATGGATAAAGAAGATAAGGGGGGTGTGTGTGTGTGTTGGAATATTACTCAACCATAAAAAAAAAATTTGCCATTTGTGACAATACGGGTGGACCTTTATGGGTATTGCACTAAATGAAATAAGTCAGAGGAAGACAAATACATGATTTCGCTTATATGTGGAAAGTAAAAAAACAAAAAAAGCCCAGAAACAGACTCAAAAATACAGAAGAAACTGGTGGTTGCCAGAGGAGAGAGGGGTGGGGGGATGGGTGAAATAGGTAAAGGGGGTTAAGAGGTACAAAACTTCCAGCTATAAATAAATCACAGGGATGAAAGTACAGTATAGGGAATACAGTCAATAATTTAATAACTGTCTATGCTGACACATGGTAGCTGTACTTACTGTGGTGAGCATTTCATAATCTATATAATTTTCAAATCACTATGTTTACACCTGAAACTAATATAAGATTGTATGTCAATTATACTTCAATTAAAAATAAAAAAAATTTAAAATATTTTTTCTTTGTTTTTAGTTTTTAGACATTATTTATTTATTTTTTTAAAGATTTTTATTTATTTAACAGATAGAGCACAAGTAGGCAGAGAGGCTGACAGAGGGAGAGGGAGAAGCAGGCTCTCTGCCAAGCAGGGAGCCCGATGCGGGGCTTGATCCCAGGACCCTGGGATCATGACCCGAGCCGAAGGCAGCCGCTTAACCGACTGAGCCACCCAGGCACCCCAGTTTTTAGGCATTTAATTATGATGGTTCTTAATGTAGATTTCTTTTTTGTTTCAAGTTTTTATATAAATTCTAGTTAACATATAGTATAATGTTGGTTTCAGGAGTAGAATTTAGTGATTGATCACTTTCATGTAATACCCAGTGCTCATCATAACAAGTGCTCTTCTTAATCCCCATCACCCATTTAGCCCTTCCCCCAACCACCTCCTCTCTAGCAACCCTGTTTGTTCTCTATAGTTGAGTCTCTTATGGTTTGCCTCCCTCTCTTCTTTTTTCTTCCTTCCTCTATTTTCATCTGTTTTGTTTCTTGAATTCCACATGAGTGAAATCATATGGTATTTGTCTTTCTCTGATTTATTTCGCTTAGCGTAGTACACTCTAGCTCCATCCACATCATTGCAAATGGCAAGATTGTTCATTGTTTTTGATGGCTGAGTAATATTCCGTTGTGTGAGTGTGCATATATATATGTGTGTATTATATATATATATACACACACACACACCACATCTTACTCCATTCATCAGTTGATGGATGTTTGGGCTCTGTCCATAATTTAGCTATTTGATAATGCTGCTATAAACATTGGGGTGCATGTGTTCTTTCAAATCAGTATTTTTGTATCCTTTGGGTAAATACCTAGTAATGTAATTGCTAGGTCGTGTTAGGTTAACCCCCGTGATGAGGGGTGAAGAAGAGAGAGAGGGAGACGACAGCTCTATGGCAAACTCAGATGTTATTGTGGCAACAGAAACCTGCAGAGGGCATCAACAGCTAAGGCTGGAGCCCGTATTGCTTAAAAGGGGGTAGTTTTTTTTTTAAAGATTTTATTTATTTGACAGAGAGAGACACAGTGAGAGAGGGAACACAAGCAGGGGGAGTGGGAGAGGGAGGAGCAGGCTTCCCACTGAGCAGGGAGCCCGATGCGGGGCTCGATCCCAGGACCCTGGGATCATGACCTGAGCCGAAGGCAGATGCTTAACGACTGAGCCACCCAGGCGCCCCTCCGTTGAGGAGGTGGGTACTGCTGTCTTGGGGTGGGAAAAATTTTTGCAGCTAGCCATTGCTAGAGTTGCTAAGGAGGACTGCTTTGCAGTTAAACTGTTTTTGTCAAACAGGATGTACTCTGGGACCCGGGTTTTGGTGGTAATTTTCCAGTCCAGTTGTCTGAGTTGGCGGCTGGTAGAAAATGGCATGCCTTTGGCTAACCTTTCAGTCCGTTTTCCTTAAAAAAAGAAATGGGATTGGGTTGTTGAGGGCAATGTGAGTCATCTGGCTGCTTCCTGCTTAGTGGGGGCGTTGAGGTTATGGTGTTTTTCTGGCTTAGAAGATATCTCATTCGGCACGGGAGGAAGACGCTGACCATGTGTTTTTGGATAGCTATCTGTTAAAAGGAATTTAGTTCTTGGGAGATAAGCTAGATAGGACGTTAAGTATGCAACAAAGCCCCAACAACAGAATTATGCAGAAAAAGGCAAGAGGGGCCGTAGCCAGCATAACTGTTGGTCGCATAATAAGTCCCACCATCCGTGAACCCCTTCCATTGAGAAGAGGTTATTTGAGTTACTTAGGTGAGTGATGACCTGTCCAGTCTCACTGATATAAAAGCAGCACTTCTCCTTTAGGAAAGTGTATGTTCTGGCGCACCTGGGTGGCTCAGTTGGTTAAGTGACTGCCTTCGGCTTAGGTCATGATCCCAGGGTCCTGGGATTGAGCCCTGTGTTGGGCTCCCTGCTCCACGGGGAGCCTGCTTCTCTCTCTCCCTCTGCCTGCCACTCCCCCTGCTTATGATCTCTCTCTGTCAAATAAATAAATGAAATCTTTTAATTAAAAAAAAAAAAAAAGGAAAGTGTATGTACCCTCAGCATGGGTAGTTAGGAGATTTGGTGTTAGGCAGTTTTGGAGGGTCAATCCGTGTAAAGGAGAAAAGATCCTGGCAGGTGGGGTCTAGGGGAATTGTAAAAAAATGCATCTTTTAGGTTGAGCACTGAGAATGTTGCCCCCGTGTCCAATAAGAAAGAGATGGGCTTACCAGATACTGACAGCATTACCCTGAGTTCTGAGGCAGTGATGGTGGTGGGGGCAACAGACCCCGGGCCCTGTCTGTCTTTGGTGGCCAGAACCAGTAGGGTCACCAGGCCTAGATTTGGGTTGGGGGTTGGTTGGAGTTGGAAGTGGCTGGATGGGAAACAGTCTCGCAGAATACAATCCAACTTCCAGTGCCCCTTTTTGCCACAGATAGGGCAAGGCTTTGGTAGTGGTTTGGGGTTGGGGCAAGCTCTTGCCTGGTGGCCCTCCTGGCTGTATTTAAAGCGTGGTCCTGGGGGGGTTATGTGTGGGGCATTAGGTTTTTGAGGACCCTGGGAGACTTGCCTGATGGCAGCTACCAGTGTCTGATATTTTGCCTGATCTCTTTTGAGATTTTTGGGTTTTTTGCTCCTCCTCTCTATTATCAAACACCGTAAAGGCCACCTTAATTAAATCCCATTGTGGGGTTTGTGGGCCATCTTCCAATTTTTGGGGTTTTTACAGATATTTGGGGCCAACTGTGAAATGAAGTGTAAGTGAAGATAGATCCTTTCCTTGTCTGTGATGGCAGTGAGAGTAGTATGTCTCGTTATAGCTTTTGAAAGCCAGGAGTAGAAGGGGGGGGGCAGGGTTTCATCAGGGCCCTGGGTGACTTTTTATCTTTTTATAATTGATGGCCTTGAAGGCAGTGTTATCCATACCAGCCAGGAGGTAGATAATCATGTGGCCCCTCCTCTGTTTATCGGGTGTATTGGGCAGGTAGTCCCATTTGTGATCAATTTTGGGGACAGTGACGGTGCCAATGGGGTTGTGGGTGGCATCCTGTTGCTAGAGGGTGTCTGCATGATTTTGAGCTGCTGCCCAGATATGTTCCCTGTCCTTGGGGAAGAGCGTGGACAAGAGGGTGACATAGATGTAGTAGGTAAGATTATAGAACTGGTTGATGTATAGGAATTCTTTTCAGAAGGTGGTAGGGTTGGTGATGAAGGAGCCTAAGCACTTTTTAATTTGGGAAAGGTCAGCGAGGGAGAATGGCACATGAATGCGGACAATGCCTTTGGCCCCTTCCACCTCCCTGAGGAGGGGAGTATGTTGGCAGGGGCATGAGATTTTTTTTTGAGGGGGGTGGGGGAGGAGGCACCGAGGGATGGGCTAGAGATGGGGGCAGAGAAGTGGGAGGTGGTAATGGGAGCTAGGCGTCTGCCTGAAATTGCAGGCAGAAGGTTCTTTTGGGAGGGAAGAGGAGGAGGAGTGGGGTGTTCTTTTGAGGAGAAGGACTTGGCAGGGCAATAGGGTTGACAGAGAGAGGGTTTAGATTAGAGGTGGACAAAGGCCTGGATATAAGGGACCTCAGTCAGACCATTTTCTGTTGTGTTGGAGGAAGCTTCTGAGGTCACGCTATATTTGGAAATTAGAAGTACCATTTTTTGGCCAGCGATTATCATTATTTAGTTCGTACTGAGGCCAGGCCACATTGCAATCGAAAATGAGATGTTTTTGGCTTAATGCTGGAGGTCAGGCCCAAGGATATTATGGATAAGACATCCAAGAGGAATGTCGCGAGGGGGCTTTAAGGGGGTCTGACCCATGATGGAGGCTGAGAGAATGAGGATTCCAGTCCCCAAAGAAATGAAAAATATTAGATGAGAGGGGCATCCCCACAGACTTCTATTTTTTGAAGGAAGGAGCAAGGAGGGCTCAGAGGGCGTCCCCTGAGGGCACACCGGTGTCGGAGCCTGGATGCCTGGCAGACAGAAAATATGAGAGGGTTCTGGGGATGGAGAAAGAAACTTGAGGCCTTGGGGGCAAGGTGAGGGGTTAGGGGAAGAGGGCCCACTAGGGCCCCCCCTCTGTCATTGCAGGGTGGCTGATGTCCCTTCTTACCTGGCAACCTGACTCCTCAGGACCATGAACTGTTTCTTCCCATTGGCTGAATCACTCATTCTTTCAACAAATATGTATCATCTATCTCGAATGTGGGAAACACTTGATCTTGGAGGCCACAAATCAGAGATCCTCTTTTCTTGTCTTTCTCTCCAGATGACAGTCTCCTGTATGGATACCAGGACCGTGGGGACCTCTCCGTGCCCTTCTTGAGATCAAGGGCTCAAACTGGTTTTGAATCCCACCATGACACTGTAAACGACTGTAGAGAGTTGGCCCTTCTTTGACCTGCTCAGTTATTCATTTAGCCCTTTTCTGTGCTCCTGTAGCCTCAAAGGATGGGGCCCCCCGCTCCAGCACTGTTCAAGCCCTGAAGCCTGCTCCTCCTCAGCTCTGGATATTGACATTTGCACAGCTTCACCCACCAGATCACCCACCAGATCATCGCCCTTGCTGCTCTTTGCCTCCGATTCCTGTCCCCTCCATTTCTCTCTCTGTACCTCCATCCCTCCCTCCCTTCTCCTGTCACTGGCTGCCATATAGCAAGCTCTCCGCCCTTCCTCTTTTCCTTCCTTCAGTGCATATTTTCTGCCTGCTTGACCCTGTAATTAGATGCTGATTTTAGAACAGTGAATAAAACAGACCCTCAATGTGCCTTTGTGTAGAGGCTTCTTTTCTGCCAGACTGACCAGAGTCACAATGGCTCCAATATCTTTCCTCCCTCTTACTCATAGAACTTAGGGCTGGAAGGGACTCCTTCACCAGGCTTTCAGTTACACACACACACACACACACACACACACACACACACACACACACTCTTCCTCAGTTTTTCCCTCTTTCTACTGTGTAGCTCTTTTCTTATAAATCCTGTATCTTTTTAGGTTGGTGTTGTTTTGGAATTTTTGTTTTTATGTTTAAATTATATAAGTAAAATATTCAATTTAGAAAAAAGTATAAAATAGTGGCCAAAGTAGATCTCACTAGCAATCCCCTCCTATCATGCAGAGACATACCTTGTTTTAGGGCTTATGGTATACACCTTTAATTTAACACAATTTACTGAAAGTGCCTTTTTCTCCTGATGTCTTGAAGATTTGCTCTTTGTCTTTGGTTTTAAGCAGTTTGATGATTGTGGTGGTGTTTTCAGTACTCATCTGTGTGAGATTCTTTTAGCTTCTTTGGATCTGTGTAATATAGTGATTCAACAGTTCTATACAGTACTCAGTGCTCATCATAATCCCTTTCACCTAGTTCACCCATCCCCCTATCCACCTCCCCTCTGGTAACCATCAAATGTGAGTGAGATCATACGGTATTTGTCTTCCTCTGACTGACTTATTTTGCTTATTATACTCTCTAGGTCCGTCCATCTTGTTAGAACTGGCAAGATTTCATTCTTTTATGGCTTAGTAATATTCCTGTGTGTGTGTGTGTGTTTGTGTCTCACATCCTGTTTATCCATTCATCTATCAGTGGCCACTTGGGGTGCTTCCATAATTTGGCTACTATAAAAAATGCTGCAGTAAACATAGGAGTGCATGCATCCTTTTGAATTAGTGTTTTCATATTCTTTGGGTAAAAACCCAGTGTGGTTACTGGATCATAGGGTGGTTCTATTTTAAAATTTTTGAGGATCCTCCATACTCCACAGTTGCTGCCCCAGTTTGCATTCCCACCAACAGTGCATGAGCCTTCCCTTTGTTATCGAGAGTGAGATGGAAACAGAAAGAAGCCTCGGTTCTTTTCACTGCCACAGTAAAGAATTACAGGACAGCGAAAAAAAAGTAAAGCAGAGCAAAATTTTATTAAAGTGTACTCCAAGGGAGGAACCAGCCAGTCAAGAGAGAAAATGGAAAACACTCCCCCACAGCCACACTTTCTACCTTTATTTGAGTCAATCAAATACTTTTTAGTATTCCATTTTAATTTTTCCATTGGCTTTTTAGCTATGCCTTTGTGTATTTTTTAAAATGATTTTTCTCCAAGGATTACTATATCTCTTCACAATTAAATTAAATTAATATTGTACTACATCACTTAAAAATAAGAAACTTTTGGGCACCTGGGTGGCTCAGTTGGTTAAGCGACTGCCTTTGGCTCAGGTCATGATCCTGGGGTCCTGGGATCGAGCCCTGCATCAGGCTCCCCGTGCTCTGCGGGGAGCCTGCTTCTCCCTCTGCCTCTGCCTCTGCCTGCCACTCCCCCTGCTTGTGCTCTATCTCTGTCAAATAAATAAATAAAATCTTTAAAAAAAATAAGAAACTTTTTTTTTTAAGTTGGCTCCATGCCCAGCATGGAGCCCAACATGGGGCTTGAACTCACAACCCTGAGATCATGGACCTGAGCTGAAATCAAGAGTTGGATGTTTAACCGACTGAGCCACCCAGGCGCCCCCAAAATAAGAAACTTTTGAAAGTATAGTTCCAGTTACCTCCTCTTTCCTTTGTGCTATTATTGTTATATATATCTTTTTACATTAAAAATAATTTTAGCTTTAAGCAGGCATGGCTTTTAAAATTAGAAGAAATAGTATACATGTCTTAAATTTACCACATTATATCTGTTCTCCACATTTCTTCCTGTAGATCAGAGTTGCCTTGGCATCATTTTCCTTTAGCTTCCTTGAGGATGAAGAAATTACCTTAGCGCCTTTTTTTTTTTTTCTCCCTGTAGTACAAGTCTGTTGGTTGTGAATTCTCTTCCTGTTTGGGTATATGAAAATATCTTTGTTACCTTCATTTTTGAAGGATAATTGTCTTGTTGTAACATTTTGACTGACAGTTTTTTTTTTTTTTTAAAGATTTTATTTATTTGAGAGAGAGACAATGAGAAAGAGAGAACCCATGAGAGGGGATAGGGTCAGAGGGCGAAGCAGACTCCCTGCCGAGCAGGGAGCCCGATGCGGGACTCGATCCAGGGACTCCAGGATCATGACCTGAGCCGAAGGCAGTCGCTTAACCAACTGAGCCACCCAGGCGCCCCAAACATTAGGTTGCATTGGCCGGGAATCGAACCCGGGCCTCCCGCGTGGCAGGTGAGAATTCTACCACTGAACCACCAATGCTCACACGACTGACAGGTTTTTTTCTTTTATGGCTTAAACATATAATTCTCTTGTTTTCTGCTCTCCGTTGTTTCTGATGAGAAGTCAGCTGACATTTGTGTCAGTGTTCTCCTATATACATATTACAATGTATCTTTTGTTTGGACCAATTTTGAGTTTTTTTTTCTTTATCTTTGAATTTTAGTAATTTGACTATTATGTGCCTATGTGGTTTTCTATTGTGTTTATCCTACCTTTAGTTCACTGAACTTCTTAGATGTGTAAGTTTATGTTTTTCACCCAATTTGGGAAAATTTTGGCCATTATTTTTTTAATGCTTTTTCTGTCTCATTATCTCTCTTCTGTTCTTCTGGGACTCCAATTAATTATACGTTCTATTACTTGATACTGTCCCACAAGTGACTGAGGTTTTGTTCATTTTCTTTAATACTTCTTTTTCCGGGGCGCCTGGGTGGCTCAGTCGTTAAGCGTCTGCCTTCGGCTCAGGTCATGATCCCAGCGTCCTGGGATCGAGCCCCGCATCGGACTCCCTGCTCAGCAGGAAGCCTGCTTCTCCCTCTCCCACTCCCCCTGCTTGTGTTCCCTCTCTCGCTGTGTTTCTCTCTGTCAAATAAATAAATAAATAAATAAATAAATAAAATCTTTAAAAAAAAAAATACTTCTTTTTCCTCTGTTTTTCAAATTGGATAAGTTCCATTGAGCTCTCTTCAAAGTTGCTGACTCTGATGTGGTCCCCATTATGCTGTTAAGATCATCTAGTGATTTTTTTCAGTTATTGTACTTTTCAGTTCTAAAATTTCCATTTGGTTCTTTTTTATAGTTTTAGTTTCTGTGTTGAGATTCCTTATCTCTTCATTCATATGACACTATTTTCCTTTAGATTCTTGAACACATCTCTAATAAGCAGCGCTTATTGCTTTTGTTCATAATTCCAATGTCTGGTACATCTTGGGGTCAATAACCTTTTTTTCTTTACTATGGGTCACATTTTTATTTCTTTGTCTACTAATTTCTTATTATATAGTGGACATAGTGAATGATGCAGAGTTCTCGACTCTGTGTGTTCCTCTGAAGATTGTTGACTTGTGTTCTCCTAGGTTGACTTGTAGTCCAAACTCTGTCTTCTTTGAGATAGACAGCAGCACACATCTCTGCTCAGTTCTTTCAGCTTCTAGTTGCTATTGTCAGACCTCCTGGAGTCAGTGATCAGCCAAGAATTTGGTCACAGTTTATACTCATTTTGAGGTTTAATTGTGGCTTCTTTCTTTCCAGGATTTCCCTAATTTTACAACTCCCTGCCTGCTCTAATCTTAGTTCTCTGAATCCTCAAACCAGTAAACTGTGGATATTTGCGCTCCCTTGATATGTGGACTAAGAAGTCCTCTCAGGCATAAGGCCACAGACTTGCAAATCTCACTCGGCGCTGTTCCTGTCTTTTTAGGGGTGACTTCTTTCCAGTACCTTTCAAGGAACTTTCAAATAGTTCTTTCTTATTTTTCACCCTGTTTATAATTGTTATCTAAAGGAGGGTTAGTTCAACCAAACTCTTCCACTATTAATGGAAGTCAGAACTTCCCTTCTATTACATTTTAACCACATGTTCGAACTTATTTCCTCAACATATGTAGCTATATTTATAGAACAGGTTTAGCTAATATTTATCCCCTTCCCTCAAAAAAATATGGCAATAATGTTAGTAGGATTTCATTTTTCTTCTTGCCCTCAGTAGACCATATTTTTTTTTCCCAAGATTTTATTATTTATTTGAGAGAGAGAGAGAGCACAAGTAGGTGAAGAGGCAGAGAAGAGAGAAAATATCCAAGCAAATTCCTCCTGAGTGGGAAGCCCCATGCAGGTCTTGATCTCAGGACCCGTGAGATTAGGACCTGAGCCAAAACCAAGAGTCAGACACTTAACAGACTAAACCACCCAGGCACCCCAGTAGACCATATTTCAAGTTGAGAATTCTTTTGGAATTCCAAGGTTTTGGGCCTTTATTTTTGAATGGCAGTTAATGAAGGGATAGTACTGTGTATCCAAAATAATTTTCATTCAGAAATTTGAAAAGGAGCCTGAAGGAGTGTCTGGACCACCACCGTTTATTTTGGCTTATGACAAAACTCTCCAATTTGTCTTGCTTAGGATCCTGTAATCTTAATAATTTTTTTTTTAAGATTTTATTTATTTATTTGACAGAGACACAGCGAGAGAGGGAACACAAGCAGGGGGAGTGGGAGGAGGAGAAGCAGGCTTCCTGCGGAGCAGGGAGCCCGATGCGGGGCTTGATCCCAGGACCCTGGAATCATGACCTGAGCCGAAGGCAGACGCTTAACGACTGAGCCACCCAGGCGCCCCTAATCTTAATAATTTTGTAAAATTGTTTTCAGTATTAAAAGAGAAAGCATAGGGGGGAGGAGCAAGATGGCGGAGGAGTAGGACACCTGGATTTTGTCTGCTCCCAGGAATTCAGCTGGATAGGGATCAAACCTTTCTGAACACCTACGAACTCAACAGGAGATCAAAGAAAAGAATAGCAACAACTCTCTGAACAGAAAAGCGACCACTTTCTGGAAGGTAGGATGTGCAGAGAAGTGAATCCGAGGTGATATTCGGGAGGATAGACGGCGGGGGAGGGGGCCTCCGTCAGCCACTTCTGGCAAGTGATAGAGCCGCGGAGCACAAAATCGGAACTTGTAGAAGTCGGCTGCTGAGGGACATCTCTCCAGTGGCTAAGCGGGGGGTGGGACCCTCGCGGGACAGTATGGTCTCAGGACCCTCGGGGTCACAGAAAGACCGGGGGTGCCTGTGTGCGGCAGAGCTCTCAGGTATCGGAGAGGGGAAGCCGGCTGCAGAGACGGAGCCGAGGAGCGGGCTCTCAGCTCGGGGTTGCCATAAACTGTGATCTGCGGTACAGTTGGGCCACTGCTCCTCCAGCAGGGACCCAACAAGCAGCAGATCGGGGAGACTCCCCTTCCTCCCCCAGGAGGAGTGGCGCGGGAGCGCACCGCAGGGATCTGCTGGGTTTGGAGACTCCACACGGGGTCGGGTGCCAGAGATAGAAACGCTCGGTCACAGGCTGGGTGAGCATGGAGTGCGGCCGGAGACCGGGGAGATGGGAGTGACTGACTGCTTTTCAGTGGGGGCTCACTGAGGAGTGGGGCCCCGAGTTCTCGGCTCCTCCAGGGCAGAGATTGGGGAGGCCACCATTTTCACTCTTGTCCCCCAAAGCTGTACAGAAAGCTTGCGGGGAACAAAAGCTCCCGAGAGCAAACTCGAGCAGATTACTTAGCCCCGACCCGGCAAGGGTGGGGCAATTGTGCCTCCGGCAAAGACATTTGGGAACCACGGCAACAGGCCCCTCCCCCAGAAGATCAGCAAGAACATCCAGCCAAGACCAAGTTTACAGATCAATGAGAACAGCAGAACTCCAGCGCTAGGGGAATACTGCACATAGAATTCATGACTTTTTTACCATGATTCTTTAGTCTTTCAAAGTTAATTTTTTTT
>NC_138379.1:76507025-76519336 GCF_054177405.1 Leptonychotes weddellii
CTGAGGGTTCTAGAGGGGAGGGGCTGGGAGGATGGGTTAGCCTGGTGATGGGTATTAAAGAGGGCACGTTCTGCATGGAGCACTGGGTGTTATACACAAACAATAAATCATGGAACACTACATCAAAAACTAATGATGTAATGTATGGTGATTAACATAACATAATAATAAAAAAATAAATAATAAAAAAAGAGAAAGTATAAACAAAACTGCTAAATGCATTACACGGCATAGAGTATATATTCTGTAAGTGCTACTTACCACTCTCTTCACAATGATGAATGTCTTCATGGAAATAGTTATCCAAAGTCCCAGCCCATTTGGTTTTCAGCAAATAGTACATACTTAAATCCATACGTGAAAATACTAAATCAACCACAGCTGATATTTCTCTATTAAAGTACAAAAATGTTTAATGCGTTGTCAATTTGGATATTCCCATATAAAAACAAATAAATATGAATGTAAGCATCACTGAGTTATAGACAATGGAAATTAAAATTATATACTGAGAAAAATAATAATTGTTAAAAAAAAAACGAAATTTGGAGAGAAGTTCCATTGTCTTCTAGCCAACAGATACTGCCAATGAAGACTCTATTACCAATGTTTTTGGGAGAACGTCCATGATATGTGTATGTGTGTGTGTATAATTTTTTAAATCTCACAAACAGAAAATCTGTTTTGTTTTTTTTTTAAGATTTTATTTGAGAGAGAGAGCACAGGCAGGGGGGAGGGGCAGAGGGAAAGAGAGAAGCAGGCTCCCCGCTGAGCAGAGAGCTCAACATGGGGCTTGATCCCAGGACCCTGGGATCAGGACCTGAGTGGAAGGCAGATGCTTAACTGACTGAGCCACCCAGGTGCCTGTAAAATCTGTTTCTGGATGTAGTATTCCAAGAGTTCTTAAGCATGAAATCTAAAGCCCTGTCCATAAAATAAAAAATAAATTGGATTTTATTAAAATTGAAGGCTTTTGCTCTGCACAAGACGCTGTTAAGACCACCGAGCTGGTTTCAGGCAGTTTTAAATAGAGGTGTGGGAGAGCAGTGGCTAAAAGGAGATGGGCTTGTGTTGGAAGAGAGGATTGATTTTGGTCTTGAAAGAACCATTCTGCCTAATATTTATCATGTGGTAGAAGCAACTCAAATTGAAATCATGCAGATTTGGTTTTGAAATCCAGCCCTGGCTCAATGTTAACTCTGTAAACATGGCCAGTTTGGAACAACATGGTGTATTAATAAATAAATTTTATGTATTTGTAAACTAAGGATGATTCTGTCTTTCTTGTCTGCCTTACCGGGCTCTTTTCTGAGGATCAGATGAGACCATGTATGTGCAAATGTGTTAAAGAATATAACACTAATACAAGGTGAGGGGCTATTACAGTATTTCCACCCGCTCCTCTATACTGAGATGATCTGGTAACATTGTGTGAGAAAAAAATTTAAGCAGTATCACCTACTACATATTTATATAGCAAATAAAAAAGAGTCATTTATTGTTATAATTTTGTTAAGAGCAGACTCTTGAAGACTGAAAACTCAAGAGCCAAAGAAGGGGTGAGTTTTGGACACCATCACGGGTGGGAGAAGGGGGTAGGGTTTCTATTGGGATGGAAATGGGGGAGTCAGAGAAGGTTCCATAGTATTGTTTAAGCTACCCTGCATTTCTTCTTGTGATCTCTGCCCTGGGGGACCCCTCCATTTTGACGAATGTGGAGTGATTTAAAACACATCCACTTTAGTGTGTGGAGGAAGCAGGTGCAGGCTGATCCTGCAACTGGCTGATGGGAAAAGAAGTCCATCTCTAGTCTGTATTCTTGACCATGCAGAATTTATTGAGAAAGCACAGAATGTTGAGAGATAGGGTAAGGGAAGACAGAAGACAGAGAAGAATGGGTCACAGGGCATGGATAGGAGAGGAAGGGTGAGGTATTTGAACATCCTGTCTGACACTCAGGCAGAGACAGACGTGATTACTTATTGACTGGGGAAGAAACAAAATATAAATTAAGCCCTTTAGGGTGATGGAGAATTTCTACTGCCTGAGTCAGGGCAGGAAGCAAAGGCACAGGCTTCTAGATCTTGTTGCAAAAAGATTGGTTCCGACAGCATATAATTTGCATCCTGGTTCCATGGGAGAAGAGGTTCATAGATGGGCACATGTTCTCACACCCCTGAACCATGAATTGGAGTTTTCCACCTGAAAGAAGCAGAGACAGACTGTAGTGAGCAGAAGGCTTCCTCCTCCGACCTTTGCCTTCATCCATGGTTCCCAGTGTCCCCATGCAGGCATGACCAAGACCTCTAGCTTGTGTATTCTTCCTCCCCGTCTCCTTCCATCTGTCTTTTCTGGGCCTTTCCCCACATCTGTTGCCCACTGCCTCTATTGAGGGACTAGACAAACCACAAGGGAAGTCAGGCAGTGTGGTTCACAGGATGGCAGTAACTAAGATCCTTTATTTTGGGGATGAGGAGTGAGTATAAGGGTAGAGAGTATGGGAATATAGCAAGACACGTCTGGCAACCTGTGAACACTGACTGATAGACAATTGTTTATTCATTTATTCAGGATTTACTAAATGCCTACCATGTACTAAACATTGTACTAAGTGCTAGGAATATATAACCATGAACAAGACAGACACAGTCCTGAGCTTATGGTCAATGTCTCAACATCTCAAGGTGCAACTCATACATTTCTTTTGTAGGAAGAGAGCCAGTCTCCCTGTCTCCTTTTAAGACATCATAGGCCTGCTGGGAAAGACCTCTACCTCCCCATCAGTAGCTAGAATTCTGCTCTTAATTTAGGATAAGTTTCTCCTGAATCTCCAAATTTCTGGGGAATCACAGCTTGACCCCTCCTCAGGCTCCCACCACCCCAGCTGCTCCCAAGAGTACTTAAGTTAATTGATGTGTTTCTCTGGCAAAGACTGTATTATGAAGTCCCCACATACCTTCAAAGATCTTCTTTAACATGCATTGCTGGGAATTCTGAGTGGAGCAGACTCCCTCTCCACGAAGACATTTTCCATGATCATTCATATATGAGCATGTGTGGCAATTTAATATTGGGCCTGCAAATTTAAGACAAGCCTGACGAAATTTCCTGATGGACCGGGCATGGAGCCACAAATCACAAGGAGAGGAATGATGGGCCTGGATACAACACATTTCATTGTTTGGTTCTTGTTGGGCATTTGAGGGCCCTGCATCTGATAGAGCAGAGTCTCTCTTCTGGACCAGAGGAAATTCCTTCATTCTTACTGCTTCATCTATAATTTTCATTGCTGAAGAATCCCAAATTTCTCTCTATAATACTGATGTTTACTCCAATTCATATCCCCCACTGGCTTCTGCCATGTCTAACTCCATAGGAGCAAAGTAGAGCTTTAATCACATGACTGGCTTCCCTTTTTACTCCCCCATGATACTCTCACCCACAAGGCACACTTAGAGTAAGAACTGGCTGATTAGTAAGCTATGTTAGAATGCTCTAATGTTGCAAACTCTGTAAAGAGTGATCGTTCTCCATTTTCAAGTTGACCTTCAACAATGTCAATTTGTCACAAAGGGCATTCTTTGTGAAATGCTTCTATTTTGCCTCTTTTACTATCTCCATTGCCAATTCCCTAGTTAAGGAAGCATAAAGAAATAGGAAGGATGTGGGCTTTGGAATCAGACCAACTTAAGTTTGAATCCAAGGATTGCTACTTTCTAGCTATGTGATGTCAGCCCCACTTCTCTCATCTGAAGATTTGGAATATTACTACTTAGGCAATGGGAGGAAATATGAAGTGCTTATGTCTGGTAATATCTTGAGGGGTCATCAAACTCTGGATCTTGTTGTCCTTCCTTGAACAACCCCTTTTTAGTAAGAGCCAAAGAATTGCAGTTGTGCTGGGAAGTTCTTTATGAATCTAACAGACAAAAGTGTGTTCATGCTTTATTTTCCATGTTCAAACAAACAAAACAGAGCCACCAGCTCGAGGGCTAGTCATCTCCTTACAGAGTTTGCGAGGCATTCTAACATAGTTTGTTGAGGCAGATTTAGCATGAAGCTCATGAAAGTTAGTGTCCCATGAGCCCCTTCCAAGGGAGCAGTGGGCATTTGTATTTATAATTTCTTACATAGAGTGAAGTTGGAGGCACTGCTGGCATTTTGTATTTGTGTTATTTTTTTAAAGGGCCCTCAAAATTGTTTAGCCTTCAGGGCTACACAAAACCTATATCCTGCCTCCTGGTATTACTGTAAAGAGATGTAAAGAGTGTCTTTGAGAGAGCTGTCTGTGAAGTGTTTGTGAACTAGTCTTTCTTCTATACGCTCTCCTTAAAAGTTGGGTTTCTTGATGTGTTGCCTATTTCTCCCCTGAAGTCAAGGACTAGCACCCATCCAGATGCAATTCCCCTGAAAATGTGCCTCACCTGAAAATGTGCTTGATGGTGGAATGCCTGAAGACTGATCACCCAGTGGCTTTTCACCTGAAGCCTGTTCACTTGAAGCCTGTTCACCTGAAGCTTGTTCACCTGAAACCTGTTCACCGGAAGGCTTCTCACTGGAAGCTTGTTCATCTGAAGGCTTTTCAGCTGAAGCCTGTTCACCTAAAGCCTGTTCACCTGAAGGCTTTTCACCAGAAGACTGTTCACCGGAAGTCTTTTCACCAGATGACTGTTCGCCAGAAAGCTGTTCATCTGAAGGCTTTTCACCAGAAGGCTGTTCACCTGAAGGTTGTTCACCAGAAGCGTGCTCACTGGCAATATGTTCACCTGAAGTATGTTCACCCGTAGCATGCTCACCTGAAGCGTGTTCACCTGAAGCATGTTCACCTGAAGTGTGTTCACTTGAACCATGTTCAGCTGAAGTGTGCTCACCTGAAGTATGCTCACTTAAAGTGCTCTCGCCTGCAGAAGTCTCATATAAAGCCTCACCATCTGAAGGGTTTCCAAGTGAAAAGTACTCACCTGAAAATTGCTGAACTGAAGCTTGATGATCCATAGAGCCAGGAGGCTCATCAGGCTGACCTGATGCTCCTGGGATGGAGAGGAACAAAAGAGAGATAGGGAAGGTGAGAGAAAGAATGTCCGGGATAAAGACTGCTTTTCTTATGCAATAAGGCTAACGTGGGATTCCTGGGTTTCCTGTGGGCCTGGTCAGGCATCTGAAGATATTGCAGATGTTGGAGGAAATCAACTAATTACCCAAGAGACCATGAAGGGCAGAGGTGTTAATGAAATACATGGAGACCGCCTCTGGCATTTAAATTTTTTTTTTTTTAAATTTTATTTACCTGACAGAGAGAGAGACAGCGAGAAAGGGAACACAAGCACGGGGAGTGGGAGAGGGAGAAGCAGGCTTCCCGCCGAGCAGGGAGCCTGATGTGGGGCTCGATCCCAGGACCCTGGGATCATGACCTGAGCCGAAGGCAGACACTTAATGACTGAGCCACCCAGGTGTCCCCACCGCCTCTGGCATTTAAAGGAAGAATTTTAAGATCCACATTATTAAGAAATGTACAGGGGAGCCCACTAGCCCATGTACCAAAAGCACCTGAAGGGAAAATGGTGTGCTTCCCTGACAAAGCCAGCATCAGGAAATCAATATGCCATCAATCACAAGATCAGAAGTCTACCACAAGCCCTCCCTCCAGTTCCTCTCTGGGTGAAAGGCAGGAAGGATGAAAATACAAAAGGGAAAGAGAAAGCAACTCGGTTCAATAGCTAAGTAATTCTTGCTGAAATTGAAGGTAGAAGATTTTACCCTTTGGACAGGACAAATTTTAAACCAGAGATGACAAATATCTAATGAACCCACAAAAATGATCAGACGGGATTTAAGACGTTTTTATTTGGCAAATTCAAGTTCTTTTTTACACTCAGTCCCCAATCCATGTGGGTTGGAGACTCAAAGTTGGGATCAGTTATTAAGATAAAGACATTCTTTGCTTATTTATTTCTGAATTGAGATTCCTTGTGATGTACCATTATACCTACTTCATGTAGTTGCATGAGGTTTCAGTAAGATAAATTATGACGTGCCTAGTTTATTGCCTAAGTGTTCAATTAATTTTATTTTTCTCTCCTCCCCACTTTACACTGGGACTTAAAAAAACTCTTAGCCGGTCATTCTCTTCTGGCCAGTCCCTTCTACCTTTAATCCATCTCACCAGTGACTACTATACAAATATTCTTTAGGTAGTACTTTTCATTTTATTGAAGTAGCACCAAACAATTTGATTATTACTCTGTGATTAGACTGAGTAGCCCAGAGTAGGGTGGGTAGACTACAAGAACTGAATTATTAATCCTAGCCAAAAGCTGAGAGGAATGACAAGATCTGTTGAGGACAAGGTAGCCTAGGGCTCCAAATTACCCTTATCTCTGTAAGAGTCCTACAATAGATACATATATTCTGGGTGATTTGCCGTCCTTATAATCAATGACTTTCTGAAAGACTATGCTTAGAATATGTTGATAAGGAAAGGTAAGGTTTGGAAAGGCTATGGGGAGGTTTTTATTTTTAAAAGTTGTTACTGAATATTATTTGCTTGATTGATTCTTTAACAGTTAACAGAAGTTATAATAAAGAGATTTCTGATGTAGAAAGGTTTGAAAAAGCACACTCATTTCTTAGTCATTCTTAGAGTTGACAACTCACTGCTTCGCCACATGGCTGGCATATACTACCATTTGGTAGCTATGTATCTAAATTTCTGAGTCAACTTTTGAAAGTCTAAGAGAGCAAAAAACAAAATCTCGGACAACCAACATTATAGAAAACACTTTGTCATTTAGCCAACAGTTCAGAGCTCATGGTCTCTCTCTTCTCCTCTAGGAGGAATGAGGGAACACAGCCCACCATGAATGAGGACCCTGAAAGAGGAAATACAGACAACTGGATGGGTAGAACCTGGCCATGAAGGAGAGGCTCATAAGGTCTCTTGCCCATAGCCCTGCTGTGTTCTGAGATGGCTTTCTGGGTACATCACATTCCTATCTCCTTCTATCTTTCCTTGCTACATTAACTACATAAGGATCCCTTGCACTCAGTTCATTGGGACAAACCTTCATTGGACTTCCACAGAACACTTAGACCTGTTTTCTCATCTCTCAGAGCATCAGGTACAAATGGTGAGTGGCTACAGAAGTAGTAGGAATGAGACAGTGCTAAGCCAGC
Source organism: Leptonychotes weddellii (assembly GCF_054177405.1). NCBI lineage: Eukaryota > Metazoa > Chordata > Mammalia > Carnivora > Phocidae > Leptonychotes > Leptonychotes weddellii. Next base: position 76,514,199 of record NC_138379.1, read on the forward strand.
AGGCTTCTCTGATGGTAAAGCCATTAACAAGGAGAAATCAACTGGCTCAGGAGTTCTCAGAGTTGAACTGGTTTAGCTATTCCTGATTCTGAGTTTGATTGGTTTGTGTAACTAATATTCTGGTCTTCTTTCTTCAAGGGCTAGAAGACCTGAAAGAAGTCTCCCAGAGCTAAGATAGGGGACTCACCTCTGGCACATCCAATCAGATAAAGACTCATTAGTAAGAGAAACTTCTTCATCTGGATTTTGGGAAAGAGGAGACCCTGGTGTAGGGCACCCAAGAGCTGTGAAGGAAAACTGTGAGCAGAAGCTCCCAATGCTAAGCTACAGCTCCTGGGAATTCTAGAACCTCAGAGACCACCCATGTGCCTCACAATGAGTTGAGCTCTGAGGTTCTCATACAGGCTGTTTGGGCAGGATGGCTCTCTAACAACTCAGGGCAAATGGTGCAGGTGAAGGCTAAATTTGCCATGTATAACATGGTGTATTGGGGCTCTTTGCCCTATCTATAAAAAAAAATCCTATTACCAAAATAACATATTCTCTTTGTAATAAATTTTAAAAGCTATTTATTCTCTTCTTTTTTTTTTTTTTTTAAAGATTTTATTTATTTGACAGAGAGAAACACAGCGAAAGAGGGAACACAAGCAGGGGGAGTGTGAGAGGGAGAAGCAGGCTTCCTGCCGAGCAGAGAGCCTGATGCGGGGCTTGATCCCAGGACTCTGGGATCATGACCTGAGCTGAAGGCAGACACTTAACGACTGAGCCACCCAGGCGCCCCTATTTATTCTCTTCTTGAAATGTTCTTGACAGTGAAGTATGATTGGCTGATTATTTTGTGTTTGGCTCTCTGTTTTTTTTTTTTGGCCCTGTAGGCTAATCTCTATTGACTTGATCACCTGAATGCTGGTTGTGTTTGGCTTCAGACTGGATTTAGCCAGTGGAAGATTAGAGGGGGACACACACACACACACACACACACACACACACACACAGATTGAGATCAAAATATTTGTTCTATATTTATTCTACTTCCTTTCCTGCCATGGTTTTAACACTGGTTGGGTCTTGACATGACAAAGCTTCTATTGGGTGTCCTATCTTTTATGGCTCCTGTTCTCAACCAGGCTATGCTAACATGTTGGTTTTGGCAGGAAACAAATGACAAATGCATGATATGGGCCCAAAAAGGGATCAACAAGGGATTGCTGAAAGCTGTGCCTTGAGCTGTAATTTCTCTCAAGGGGTAGAATGTGGATGCAGTGAGGCATCCACCTGGTAGAAAGCTAGAATTCTTGGGGGTTGTGTGGCAGAGATGCTCTGGCCCTTACCTCCTACTTCTTCCCTGCCCACCTCCCTTGGACCACTTTGTTTCATGTAATACTGAAAGCTGGATCCAGAATAGATGCATTTATCACTCTTTAAAATTATTTGTTTAATATTTATCTCCTCCATTAGACTCTAAGCTCCTTGAAAGTACAGTCCCTGTCTGTCTTGATCACTGTAGAATCCCCACTACCTAGTGGCAGTTTTGCTTTGCCACATAATACATACTTAATAAATGTTTTCTGAATGAAGGAATGGATGAATTGCCTTTTCTGGGCCTCTCTCTACCTCACAGAGGAAAATTTATAGAGAGCTCTTAGACTGGGCTGGCTTTATAAAGATTGTGGGTCAGCTGGAGAAAGCGGGATTTCCAGGGGTCAAAAAAAAGTTGCAGAGGGAGGCCTACCCTACTTGGCATGTGTTGGAGGACAAAACTAGGATTTGTGGGTCTGAGGCTGGGCTTCTGTGGAGTGGAGAAATGCATGAAGGAGCATGTTCTTGATAATTTTTTCTCCATGTGGAGAGAGTCTGGAGAAACAGCTGGGGGATCATACTGAGTTAGACTTTTGTTGATAGAAGCAGTGGAAATTCATGGAAAGGGAGAGGCACTATGTATACCACCCACCAGTTGTTTAAGTTTGGTGGCACCCTTTTTTTGCAACTTTCTGGAATATTGCAGCCTCACCCCTCCCTAGGAGTCACAGTATTGAAAGGCAGGACCTAAAGCCTGAATGATCACTCCTTAAACCCCAGCCTCCAACTTTTCCTCCCTCTTCTTCTTAAGGTTGGTGTTATGGGACTGTATCCCAATCCCACCCAGTTTGGCTTTCCTTAGGCTCTACTTTGGAAACTTTCTCCCTGTTTCCAGTGGTCTGGCACTTCGGAGTCAAACCTGCACTGAGTATCTGAGCACACTGTATAAAAAAACACGGAGTGATGGAGAATTTGCCGTGGGACCAGAAGTGTTCCGGAGCTAAGATGTCCGGAGGTGCTCCAGTCCCTGTGTCCTTCTTCTGCCCATCTCTGCCACCCTAGATGAGGGGAAGCTCCAGTTTCTAACAGCCCAAAGCGAAGCAAAGACCCTGCGGGGTCAGCCCTGGTAATGTTTGCAGCCTGGTTTAAAAAGATGAGCTGAGCCAAACAGTCTTCTCCCAAGGGCTTGTAGTGGGAACACAGAAAAAGAGAGGCAGCTAGGCTCCCTAGGAATAGTCATATGTATAGAGAGCTGAGAACCTTTCACTGGACCAGCTTCTTTGCGTGGTGGTGACTTAATCCATGATGTACTGGGAACTGACTTGAACTGGCTGAAGACAGCTGATTGGTAAAGTTTCAGGAATTCACAATCTGGTTGTTGAACACAGATATTATTAAAATTAACATATAAACTGACAGATTATATTAGAAACAAAGGTAAGAAATACTCAAAACCTCATCACTTCTTAATAATTTTATGACATTTTACTATTTACTATCTGTGCTCATAAGGTTATTTAGTACTGCTGTATCTGTGTGTGAGAAATACTCTATAATGGTGGGCACATCTCTTCAACTCCCTATTCAGTGATGTCAGGATGGTAGCTGCAAATTGCCATTTGCACCGTGGAAATCTGCAAATCCTACAAATCAGGACTCTTCCCATCCAGCCTCGCCCCACAAGCCAGTTGTTAAACGTTTACCAGCACACCAGGGGGCTAAACCCATGTACTTGTAACCTGGGGAAGATGGCCAGCTTGTCAGGACATTGAGACCTTGCATGCTTCTTCAGCATAGGAACTCCTATCTGACCAGATGACAACTGATCAAACTAGCAGCCAGGAATTCTGCTGGGGTTGAACCCAGATAAAGAATGATAGTTTGGGGGTGCCTGGGTGGCTCAGTCGGTTAAGCGTCTGCCTTCGGCTCAGGTCATGATCCCAGGGTCCTGGGATCGAGCCCCACATCGGGCTCCTGGCTCAGCGAGGAGCCTGCTTCTCCCTCTCCCTCTGCCTCTCTTCCTGCTCATGCTCTCTCTCTGTCTCTGTATCTTTGTGTCTCAAATGAATAAATAAAATCTTAAAAAAAAAAAAAGAATGATAGTTTGAACTAATGATTGTATCCAATCTCTGCACTCTTTTGTCCCCAACGGTTATTTTTTTTTTTTTAAGATTTTCTCCTTTTTTGAGAGAGAAAGCAAGAGAGCACAAGTGGCAGGGAGGGGGAGAGGGGGAGAGGGAGAGGGAGAAGCAGATTCGGGGAGCCTGACATGGGGCTCGATCCCAGGACCCTGAGATCATGACCTGAGCCAAAGTCAGATGCCCAACTGACAGAGCCACCCAGGTGCCCCCCCACACCCGCTGGTTATTGATAAAGGTTATTAGTAACCTTTATACAAGGGCCTGTTCTCTCCTGAAGCCTGGGAGGTCTGCCACCTTTGTGCCAAGTATAGAGTCTTGCTCTGGAATGTTTCCAGAGGTTGGAACCCTGATGCCCAGGACTCTGCCTTCATTGTATGCACCCACAGCCATTCCTCCTCTCACTCCTTGGGACTCTGCCAGGGAACCAGTCCACCTTCTTTTTTTTTTTTAAAGATTTTATTTATTTATTTGAGACAGAGAGAATGAGAGAGAGAGAGAGCACATGAGAGGGGGGAGGGTCAGAGGGAGAAGCAGACTCCCCGCCGAGCAGGGAGCCCGATGCGGGACTCGATCCCGGGACTCCAGGATCATGACCTGAGCCGAAGGCAGTCGCTTAACCAACTGAGCCACCCAGGCGCCCCAGTCCACCTTCTAATAATTGAGGGCAGGGAGGGATATTAGCCAATGGCATACAGACTAAATATCTCCTTAGGTTACCACAGTGTGTACCCATTCTTATATTTATGTCACAGAACAGAGAAGAGCATCACAGAGTCGTTTTATGGGCAACACCAGGCTGGCTGGGAGGATCCCAAGTTACTTGGTTCCCTGCATTCAGGAAAGAGGGAAGACATAAGGCAGAGATTTCAGAGGCATCCTGGAGGGGGGGGCGGGCCACATGGGGTTGTGGGGGTCAGGATCTGGGGGACACTGTCTACTGAGACCAGTGCTGAATGACAAGCTCATTCCTGCCTCTACCCCTTCATCCTTAACCACTCATTGAAAGCATCTGAGCAAGGTTTCTTTTTTCTTTTTTTAAATTTTATTTTATTATGTTATGTTAGTTACCATACATTACATCATTAGTTTTTGATGTAGTGTTCCATGATTCATTGTTTGCGCATAACACCCAGTGCTCCATTCAGTACGTGCCCTCCTTAATACCCATCATCAGGCTCACTCATCCCCCCACCCCCCTCCCCTCTAGAACCCTCGGTTTATCAGAGTCCATCATCTGTTATGGTTCGTCTACCCCTCCAATTTCCCCCCCTTCATTTTTTCCTTCCATCTTCTTTTTTTTTTTTTTTTTTAACATATAAGTATTATTTGTTTCAGAGGTACAGGTCTGTGATTCATCAGTCTTAAATTTGAGCAAGGTTTCTTAATCTTTAAAAAAAAAAAAGCACATCATTTTTGGGTAAACATCTAAATTCTTACTACACCCTAAGGAGGCCTCCTTTAAACTTCCTTGACAATGATGGAAAGGGGGTTGACTGCTTTTTGATACCTCCATGTGCTGTGATGATTTTATCAAGCTTTATGTAATTTGTACCAAGAAAGCAATTAAGTTTTTTTCCCATCCCCCCACCCCCCTCCCCTCCAGAACCCTCACTTTGTTTCTCAAAGTCCATAGTCTCTCATGGTTCGTCTCCCCGCCCCGATTACCCCCCTTCATTTTTCCCTTCCTACTATCTCTGT
>NC_138379.1:76519436-76533828 GCF_054177405.1 Leptonychotes weddellii
ATGGAAAAAAGACAGTCTCTTCAACAAATGGTGTTGGGAAAATTGGACAGCCACATGCAGAAGAATGAAAGCAATTAAGTTTTACTCACTTTTTTTCAAGTGTATTATGTTAACTATATTAATATATTTATGAAAATGATGCATGGTCTCCCATCCTAAGTTTCTGTCATTATCTGTCCCCCCCCACCCCAGTTCAGGCACAATGCACAATGTTGAGTCCCTGAGCACCCCACAGGCTGACCATGGTCTCATCCATTTTTTCCACTGCAGGAAGGACTGGGGAAGGGCAGCCAGGGGCACTCCCTGGCCTCAGGGAGCTTGGAAAACTGGAAAGAGGGTCAGGGATTAGCTTCAAGGAATAGAAAGGAAAGAATCCCCTGGGGCTGGCCTAAACAGCAGGGCCCCCATCCTGCTCCAGAGTATTCTAGGATTAAGACTAAATGGGAGTCCCAGAAGAACCATTTAGTAAAAACCTTATGAGTAGATTACAGAAAATTATTTTTGCTGAGACATGTCCATTCTTGTGCATGATGTGGAACAGGGGCTGGGGGCCTTCTGCATCTGAAGGAGCCATCTCTGGCAGTAGGAATCCTGATTTCGGGTCCTCGGATATTAATGGGGCGGCTCTTGGTGATGTGTTTTTGGAGTAGTGATGTTGGGGTCCAGAGCCGATGGCCAAGAAAGAATTCTTGAGATGTGTTTGGTGTAAAAAGGTGGTTTTATTAAAGCTTGGAGATAGGACCTGTGGGCAGAAAGAGCAGCTGTTACCCTCTGCTCCCTGCTGCCCCAGGATTGTGAGGGGCAACTGATTCTATACTTTCGGGTGGGGGGGTAGTAAAGATAAGGGAAGTTCCAAAAGGATTTTCATATGCTAAAGAAGACACAGGATACAGGAGGCCTTGCTATGGTCAAATTAAGGTTGTTTTTCCCTCTAGCAAGACATTAACATTAGGACAGTTGGGAGCTTCCTGGAAGAACATTATATCCGGCCTGCCTCAAGTATTTGTCAATGGGCTGCAGGTTATATGGACATTTAATTTTATCACCGTTTCCTTCTGCCTTGGTTTCCCACATCATACCCCCCTGAACAATTTTGACTCTTAAATCTTTAAGGTTGCTGAGGGTGGAAGGTCTTATCTTCTGTAACTTCTTCCTGCTGAATAGGCGTGTAGAGATGTCCCTACCTGTGGGTCAACATTGGTCAGTTGGGGAATTTATATTCAGGAGTTACCGAAGGCAGAGGCAGTCAATCCAAGGTAGACAACATAGGGATATTAGCACAGGGCATACAGACTAAATACCTCATTAGGTTACCACGGTGCACACCCATTCTTGAGTGGAAAGGACCATCTGTCAGCTGGCAGTTATGGCAGTGAAGGAGTCTTAGCACCAGGCAGGGGGACATGGGAAAAGACAACAAAATAAGGTTAATATTATGAGAAAGAGAAGCCCAAATAAAGAGACCTTTGGTAGTTAACTAAAATTTTCTTCTAGTCCTTTATTGTCCTTTGAAGAGAAATTTGAGGTCTTCCACTGGCTCACAGGAATAAGAAGGCATGTTAGCTTGCTCATTGGTCTCCTGTGTGGGAGTTATAGGTTTATTCTAGATATATGAGCCCATGAAGAGTGTCCCTCTAATTTTACTGCAGTGGGAGGACATAATATGACCCCGTAGGGACCCTTCCATTTTGGAGTTAAATCCTCTACTGTGTTAGACTTCCAATCCTTTAAATAAACCATGTCTCCAGGGTTTATATGGGGTGGGTTGCTAGTAACTATCAGATCAGGTTTAAGGAGGATATGGTTTGCATATTCATTTAGAGATTTATGAATTAACCCAGCCTCAAGTGAGTAATTAACAGAGCATTACAGTCTCTATCTATTGATAGGTCTACAATGAGAAAAGGTTTTTTATATAGTAACTCAAAAGGACTTAACCCTATTGGTTGTTTTGGGGCAATCCTCATTCCAGTTTTCTTGAGTCTCAATGCTTAAAATCTAGTATCTACAAAGATGTGTTATTGAAATATTTTCAGAGATAGCCAAATCAGGACTAATTTATTTATAAAACAAGTCCAATTTTAACAAACTTGGCCTAATTATTTACATAAGCTCAGCAAGAATAGTGCTTGATCATATAGATCTTTCAGAATCTGCTTTGCTGGAACTTTTTACAAGGAATCTCTAGGTTGAACTTTTAGTAGCCTCTCCAGGCCAGAAGCCAAGCCAAGTGCTTGCCAGACATGCCTGCCATACCTGTAGATTTGGGTGGATTCCTCTTCTCGAGGTCACCAAAATATCCTGAGGTTCTAGCACCTGCCAGGAAGTGACATTCTTTACTCACCTGGTGAGGCTGCTGGGAATTCTTTAAGCAAGGTATCACGTCAACAGTTCCACGGGGCTTTCTGGCTCCAGGTTTCATAAAGTCAATTTTAGTTCCTTAAAGCTGTATGGTCATATATGAGTCTATGTGAGTCCCTCTCAAATATGACATTCTCGTCAAAGCCTTGGTAAAATAACCGGTGTTTCCAGTGGTGTCCTGTTACAAGGAGAAAAGATTCTTATTGAACTTATGCCAATGACCATAATCGTCACAGAAGAAAGAACACTTACGGAGATTGGTTTTCTGGGCACACAAAAGAGAAAAAAACCTGTTTACGTTGTATCAAGAGCAGACCAATAATTCAAGAAAACCCTGCCTTTTGAACAGGGAAAGAGGCAGAATTTCAATCTTATGCCATAGTACTTTCAAAATCCATTCATTTCAATCTTAGTCCATTCTGACCACACCTAAAATTCCTTTCCAAAAGATTTCCCTTCACAAACTTTCCACAGCTTTCCTTACATTCAGATTTTGTCCCAAGCCATTTCTCTCCAAACAACCAGTCTCATTTAGGACAAAATTACTTTCTTTTACCTTCAACAAAAATGCATTTCCATTCCTTTTATCTTTCTTACACATACAGAGTTGCTTCCCTTATTTGCATCAGTTTTAATGACACTTAGAATTTTGCACTTGTAGAAACCTTAGTCTCCAGTGAAAACTAAGTAGTACCCAATTGTGAACTGTTACACCAAAACTTTTTATTTATTTATTTTAAAGATTTTATTTATTTATTTGAGAGAGAGAATGAGAGACAGAGAGCACGAGAGGGAAGAGGGTCAGAGGGAGAAGCAGACCCCCACTGAGCAGGGAGCCCGATGTGGGACTCGATCCCGGGACTCCAGGATCATGACCTGAGCCGAAGGCAGTCGCTCAACCGAGCCACCCAGGCGCCCTGCACCAAAACTTTTTAGACGGCAATTTTATGAACTGGTTAAGCACCAAGCATGTTTACCAACAGGCCCAAATATTCTTAGTTTCTTTGCAATAAGAAGTCAAAAGCACAAACCTATGTCCAGTAATCAATGCTTTAGCACCCTATCCTTGTAAAAGACCTATATTTCCAATGAATTCAATCCCATTTATCATCCAAGCAAAACTTTCAGGTTTCAGGTTACCAAAGACTTTGGAAGCTGTCTTAACAATTACCCATGAAAACTTTGAGACAATTAACCATCATTTAAGTCATATTTTTGCTAACAAATTGCAACAGACATAACACGAGCCTATTTGACCTTCAGCAAATCTCGACAGAATAAAAATTTCACATTTAATGTTGATACCTTTAAAGACATGTTTATCGGGCACCTGGGTGGTTCAGTTGGTTAAGTGACAGCCTTTGGCTCAGGTCCTGATGGAGTGCTCAGCAGGGAGTCTGCTTCTCCCTCTGACCCTCCCCCTCTCGTGCTCTTTCTCTCTCTCCCAAATAAATAAATAAAATCTTTAAAAAAAATAAAGACATGTTTATCTTCATTAAACCAACAAACTTAAATTAGTTTAAATACCGAATTATGTTTCACCTGGATCTGCTTTTAAAAGTCTGTTGTTCCCCATTGTCAATGTTTACCTGGGACACTGGTGTTAAGTCCAGGGGGTGCTCTTCTTGGCTCCTTGATGGAGAGGGGAGGAGGAAGATCCATGGTGCTGGAGGCACCGAGGATGGTCTAGAATCTGGTTATGCAGACTGAACCCAAGGAGGTGCAGAAACGGGAGGAGAGAGGGGGAAACAGAAGAGGCAAAGTGGCGCCGGAAGGCAGAGAAAGGGTTCCTGGTTCTAGAGCTCATCAGCTCCACAGAGGAGCAGACATCATGGTTTCCCACCAACAAAAGGAAATAGGCAGTCCATGTTAGGCCAAAGAAGACAGGGAATTTCCATGAAACAAAGGGAGTTTCAGCAGCTCCTGGGAATATTCCTTAAAGTCATCGTCCTAAGGTAGACTAAGCAGGGACAATTTTGATTCCAGTTATAGCCATTAACCCAGGAAATGAATGAGGGAGAAGCCCCCACATACCACTGGATCTATTAGGAGGAATAATGAAAGAGAGAGAAACTCAGAGTCCCCTTTGCTAGGGAGGGCCTGTGTTTCCTCCAGCAACCTGGGTTTATTCGCAGGAGGCCTATTTAGGTAATTATCATCCAGTATGTCAGGAGGGAGTTTACTAGCTGACACATTCAGGCAAACACATTCTGCAAGAGGCCCTTAGGTCCGGGTATAGAGCAATGAAGGCCTACGTATGAGCAATAATGAAGGTACCCTAGGTCCGTTTGCCCTGTTTCCTGCAGAAGAGATCTGATAGATCTTACTGAGGTCATGCAGTACCTTGGTTAAATTTTGCAATCCGAATTGTTTCCAGTGGGATAAAAGGCATCCCAAGGGAGAGTCCTTGGGGATTGAATAGAGAACGTCCATTATCAAGAAAACCAGCCCCCCCACCTCCACTACTGGGTGGTGTCCCACGTGCAGGATATGTCAGATGTTCCTGGTGTCATAGCGACCTGAGGTATCCCTCGAATGAAATCGCTATGATCACCACCTGCCGTAAATGCCCTGTAGGAGAGAAGCCGGCCCTCCCCTCGCTTCCCCATCGCATTCTTGTCTATGATGGGTGCCAGGGTATGGACCAAGTTTGCCTTGCTGTGAAGGCCACGTGCGCCTTGGCTTGCCCTGCTGAGGGCCCTGCTGTGAAGGCCATGTGCACCTTGGGTTGCCTTGTTGTGAAGGTGACTTAGAATCCACCGTTTTTAACCCATGGAATACACTAGAGAAGTTTTACAAGAGGAAAGTACCCAATTTTGTAACTTAAGTAGTTAGTAGAAGACATTGATGGGAAGATAGAAATCCACATGATCTAAGCAACATTCCAACCCGTGTAGTCCTCATAGCCAACGTCCCTAGGAAACTGGTCCCCCATTGGGTTTTAATTCAGTCGGGTACTGTTTTCAGCCAGCTCCAAACTGAGATCTCCAGCCAGAAGTGGCTAGACCAGGGATGTAAAGGGGATCACATTAGACCAATGAGGCGGAAACCTCACACGGGAATCTTAAGATTGGCAGTCGTCCTGGTGACTTAGGTGGCTGTCCCGTGCCCAAGACAGACGACTTTGCATAAGGACAAGAATAAAGAGAGGGCACCAAGTTTCTGGGTCTTATTACCATCCCGGCCAGGGTACTAACTTCTAGCCAAAAGGCAGTCTTCTTCTCCCCATAGAGCAGCCACGGGCTAGAGGATTGCAGTCTGAGCAATGGGCATGAAAATGTTCCAATAAGACCGTACTCCTTGAAGGGCCCCTGAAATGAGAGTAAAGGACAAGAAGAGAAAGTACTCCCCAAGTTTGCACCAAAGCTCAGAGTTTAGATGAAAAGACTCAAAGGCCCCATGTTGGGCTCAAAATGATGTGGTTTTGGAGTAGTGTTGTTGGGGTCCAGAACTGATGGCCAAGAAAGAATTCTTTGGTGCAAAAAGGTGGTTTTATTAAAGCATGGGGACAGGACCCTTGGGCAGGAAGAGCTGCTGCCCCAGGGTTGTGAGGGGTGGCTGATTATATACTTGGGGGTTGGGAGTAAGGAAAAAGGATTTTCAAAAGGATTTTCCTATGCTAAAGAGGACCTACAAGATATTGGGGATTTGCCACTGTCAAGTTAAGGTTGTTTTTCCCTCTAGCAAAGCATTAACATTAAGAGTGTTGGGAGGGGTGCCTGGGTGGCTCATTTGTTAAGCATCTGCTTTCGGCTCAGGTCATGATCCCGGGGTCCTGGGATCGAGCCCCGCATTGGGCTCCCTGTTTGGCGGGAAGCCTGCTTCTCCCTCTCCCACTCCCCCTACTTGTGTTCAGTCTCTCGCTGTGTCTGTCTGTCAAATAAATAAATAAAATCTTAAAAAAAAAAGTGTTGGGAGTTTCCTTCTGGAAGTTAGGTTATTGATAAGAATGTTTTTTTCGGGGGGCGCCTGGGTGGCTCAGTTGGTTAAGCAACTGCCTTCGGCTCAGGTCATGATCCTGGAGTCCCGGGATCGAGTCCCGCATCGGGCTCCCTGCTCGGCGGGGGGTCTGCTTCTCCCTCTGACCCTCTTCCCTCTCGTGCTCTGTCTCTCATTCTCTCTCTCAAATAAATAAATAAAATCTTTAAAAAAAAAAAAAAGAATGTTTTTTTCGGGCGCCTGGGTGGCTCAGATTGTTAAGCGTCTGCCTTCAGCTCAGGTCATGATCCCAGGGTCCTGGGATCGAGTCCCTCATCGGGCTCTCTGCTCCTTGGGAGCCTGCTTCTCCCTCTGCCTCTCTCTCTCTGTCTCTCATGAATAAATAAATAAAATCTTTAAAAAAAAAAAAAAAAAGAATGTTTTTTTCTTGTAAATCACTGAGACATTTGTAAACTGAGGGAGAGTCCTGACCCCCAGGAGTGTAATCTCTGTAAATTAACCATTTGTCTTTTCTTCCCTTAGCTTTAGGGCAGCGGGAAGTGCCTGAGGAATGTCACATATGTCCCACCTGGGGGTGGGGCCTTGTGGGGTGTCAGCTTGTGCTTTGTCCTCAGCTTGCCTTCTGCTCCCTCATCAATATTGTTCAAGTATTCAGCAGTATGTCTGTCACATAGCAAGTTCTCTATCAATGTCATATGCTGTTTTGGGATGGCATAGTTGACTCAGCCTCTTCAGACTTCAGAGGTGGGCTGGGGAATAATTATACCCCTATGGGGTAAGCCCTCCATTTCAGTGGGTTTCCTGTTCTTAAGTTGGGAGAGAAGCTTAATGCAGGAGGGGAGCAGATATGTTCATTCTTGAGGTCTGCATTTGGGTAAGGGTGGACCCAAGTTCTGGGGTGTGCCTAGGAGTGCAGTGGAGCCTGAAGCCAAAGCTACAAAACTTTTTTTTCCCCCCCAGATCAGTGTTTTGTTTTTAAAGATTTTGACTTAAGTAATCTCTATACCCAACATGGGGCTTGAACTCACAACCCCAAAATCAAATGTTGCTTGCTCTACCCACTGAGCCAGCCAGGCACCCCTCCAGATTAGTGTTTTGTTTTTTGGGTTTTTTTTTTAAGATATTTATTTATTAATTTGAGAGAGAGAGAGAAAAAGCAGGAGTGGGGGAGGGGCAGAGGGAGTTGGAGAAGCAGACCCCCCGCCGAGCAGGGAGCCTGATGCGGAACTGGATCCCAGGACTCTGGGATCATGACCTGAGCTGATGGCAGACACTTAACAGACTGAGCCAGCCAGGCGCCCCCAGATCAGTGTTTTTAAATTACATTCCTCAGCATATAAACAACCCACAATCTCTAGTCTGGAATGCAGCCTTCATGGAAGATAAACCCCTTAGGTTAACACTTGTGACAAGGGATTGAGAAGAGAGAAAGAGGGAGAGGGAGACGGCGCCTCTATAGCAAACACAGGTGTTATTGTGGCAACAGAACCCTGCAGAGGGCATCACCAGCTAAGGCTGGAGCCCTCTTACAGCTTACAGGCTGTGGGCTAGTTCCAGATTCGGGTTGAGGAGGTGAGTACTGCTGTTTTAGGGTGGGGAAAATTTTTGGGGCTAGACCTTGCTAGGGTTGCTAAGGAGGAGCCCCTTGTTGTTAGACTGCTCTTTTGTCAAAGGGGATGTTCACTGTAGTGGGGTTTTTTTTTGTTTGTTTTTGCAACAGTCAAGGCACGTATCCATTTCCGAGAAATGAGATTTCAGTCTGGGCTCACAGCATACTCAGGCAAGTGGCCTAAGGATGAGAAACTATTTGGTGGTGTGCCCCGCCCCTGCGAGGCAAGCAGGAACGCTGGGCTCCCACCAGCCACTCTGCTCCTTCTATGTTGGACGTGCAGCCCTTTGCCTCCGCTCCCATTGGTGGCCCCTCCCAGCTGGGGTTGTAAAGCCCCATACTCAGGGCCTGCGTGCCGGTGGCTCTGACCTGCCTTCTGCGCCCTGGTCCTTCAGGCACAATGGGACCTGGCTTCCCACCACTGCTGCTCCTGCTGCCCCCGATGGTGCTGTTGCTGTCCTTCCCCCTCCTACTGCACTACTTGCAGCGAAGACGCCCTGCTGGCATCATGAAGGACCTAGGGGACAAGCTCAAGGTGAGTTGTGAATTGGTGGCCCCGGGGAGGTGAAGAGCAAGGCACAAGGGCCTAACCTTAACCTCAGAGGGCATCACAGCCTTCGCCCCCTCACTCCACTGGGTTTCCTCCCTCTCTGCCTCCCCTCCCCTTTGTTTCCTCCACTTTTGTCCCTGCTTTTCCCTTTCTCCTTCCTCTCCCCTTCCCAATTTTACTTCACCTCCTTCCCACTGCAGTTCTAATCCCTGACACTCCCCAGTTCCTCAGGCTTTCTTGCTGACCCTAAATTTGAGTTGAAAAGGAGCAAAGAAAGTTTTGTGGGTGGTGAAGGCAATGTGGGCTGCCTTTCGGGAAGGATTGGGAAGATGGTCATAGGGCCATATGAGTGGGGCTGGAGGAGCTACAGGGTAGGACCCGACTTTGCCCGGGCAGCACAGTCCATCCCTGGGAGGAGGGGGGATCCTGTCAGTACTCGCAGGTGTGAACCAAGCACCCAGAAATCCCCCGATTTCAGCTACCTCATCGGGCCTGGGAACTGGCCATTGTCCAGGATGCCAGTGGCTCAGAGGGTGTGCACCCTCCTGACCTGTGGGAAGGCAGGGCCCAGACAGCCTCATTATGTCTGTTTCACTTTCCAGTTCTAGACTATTTCCAGAATGTAAGCTTCAACATGGGTATGTTTTTCAACGCCCAAATGGTTATTGGTGAATATGGGGTTTTCAGAGATGGGCAAAGTGCCATCCAGACTGAAGAGAGCCAACAGAGCTCTCTGAGGACAGACGATGAAGGTAAGTGGGGTCTGAGTTGTCACCTTGGTGGCCTTTACCTGACCTTGAGGGAGGTAGCTCTCAGGAGCCCTGGGGTCAATAGCAGAGAGATTGGGAAGGGTTCTTTTTTTCCTTTAAAAGTTACAAAAGGAGTCATGGCCAGAATGCATCATGGATTTCTCCATGGGTGGTGGTTTTAACTAAATTTCTATTATCAGCTTCCTGGAATTATAATCTGGAATTTCCTTACAGGGCTTGGCATTTGGCTCTTCCTTGCATATTGCACCCTTAAGCCCTGGGAAAGCTATCCCAGATTAGGGTTCTAGCACTGTTTGCAAAATTAATGCTTCCATTGTTTGAGCCAAGGGCTGAAATCAATGTAGCAGTATTTAAATGTCATCTAAGCATATATATGATAGTGAAAAAAGGGCTGTAAAATCCTTTGGGAAAAACAAAATATTGCACAAGCTTCCTGGATCTGGTGCTGGACTGCCACTGGCCCTTGACTGGACCAACAGAGTTATCAGAGGGAAAAGGGCTTGTTGAGGGGCACCTGGGTCTTTGAGGAGTCCCCATGCAGACCCAGGGATGGGAGGGACTGGGATGAAAATTGCAATGGAGTTTGTTTGTGGTAGTGCTTGTGAGAACTTGAGGCCTTGGGGGCAAGGTGAGGGGTTGGGGGAAGATGGCCCACTAGGGGCCCCCCTCTGCCATTGCAGGTGGCTGATGTCCCTTCTTACCTGGCAACCTGACTCCTCAGGACCATGAACTGTTTCTTCCCATTGGCTGAATCACTCATTCTTTCAACAAATATATATCATCTATCTCGAATGCGGGAAACACTTGATCTTGGAGGCCACAAATCAGAGATCCTCTTTTCTTGTCTTTCTCTCCAGATGACAGTCTCCTGTATGGATACCAGGACCGTGGGGACATCTCCGTGCCCTTCTTGAGATCAAGGGCTCAAACTGGTTTTGAATCCCACCATGACACTGTAAACGATTGTACAGAGTTGGCCCTTCTTTGACCTGCTCAGTTACTCATTTAGCCCTTTTCTGTGCTCCTGTAGCCTCAAAGGATGGGGTCCCCCTGCTCCAGCACTGTTCAAGCCCTGAAGCCTGCTCCTCCTCAGCTCTGGATATTGACATTTGCACAGCTTCACCCACCAGATCAAGGCTTTCTGCTTCCCATCGCCCTTGCTGCTCTTTGCCTCTGATTCCTGTCCCCTCCATTTCTCTCTCTGTACCTCCAACCCTCCCTTACCCTTTTCCATATCTCTGTGAATTGCTTTCCTTCCCTTTGAAGTCCCAGACCCCTACCCCTTCTCCTTAGTTCAGGAAAACATAAATATATCATTTTGCCTAACTGTCCTTGGAATCTCATGTTTATGTGAATTCCCCATATGTTCATCAGTAAATTTGATTTTTTTCCCCCTGTTAATCTGACTCCTGTCAATTTAATTCTTAGACCACCTATAAGAATCTAGAAGGGTATATAAAATTTTTTCCTCCCCAACAGTGTATTTGGGAGAATGGGCTCTGTAATGTGAAATATTTATGATTAGCAAAATGAGTGGAGAGTTCTTCAAAGAATGACAAGAGCAGCTACATGACCTATGTGTGTCACTGGCAGGAAGCGCAGGGGGCCGAGGTGGGGACAGGATGGGGGATGACCTAGAGATTGCAAATGACACTGGTAGATGGCAAGCTTTTCCTCCACTTCCCACACAGACTTCCAGTATCTCCCAAAGGCCGCCCAGCACTGGTCCCAGGAGCTCCCCCCAGGCCAGGGGGCTCTGCCCCGCCCAGGGGTGTCTGTGCAGCCCCTCTGCTCTCACTTGAAGATGGGAGACAAGCAGGGGATCTGCCAGCTGGCTGGTATTGCTTTAGGAAGCCCCCCTAAAACTTCTTTTCCTTTTGTGCAAAATTCACCTTAAGGACAAAAACCATTTTGTGGCAGGATTCCTAGCTGACATACCAAACTCCTTTTGTTTTCCCTCTCTCCCCTTCTCAAAATAGCTCCCACTTTCTTCTAGGAAGTTTCCAGTCCATTTTATGGCTGCCCTCAGGGCGAGTTTTTGGCAGGCACAAACAGAAGATGTTTGAGAACATCCTCCCCCACTTGCTGGTTTATTTTGAAGCCTGAAGTCCTTGGCAGGATTTCCTAGATGGTGAGAGGAGGAGAGGAGAGGAGGGAATGCCTTGGGGGCTGTGGGAGTATGGGATCATTTCTTTCCACCCTGATTCTGACAGCGCCCGAATGAGTGGGTGACCTCACAGGGACACAGTCTAAACAGAGAGGTGGCCCCTCTTCTCCATGGATTTCAGACTTGGCAGGAACCAGTAAGGCCCCAAGCATGAAGCCAAAACAGGGACCAGGAGCTCCAGCAAAGTCAAATATTTCTGCTCTAAGTTCAGGCAAACATTCATGATGTGAATGTTTCAAACTTCCACTGATGTGTGTCTTTTTTAGAAACTCCTCCTGATGGTAGTGAGAGGAGGGGAGAACCTGAAATAGCAGAGATGGTTGTTTTAGCATCCGGGGGGGCGGGTAGTGGGGTGTCAGATTATGTATGATTTTAAGAGAATGAGAAATGAGGTATTTCTTGGACCCCAGATTATAGTACCAATAAATCCATACCTACTCCACCTATACTTTTTGCCCAAGAAAACTTTCAGAGAGCCCTCCAAATCATGTATAAGTAAATTATATTCAGTTCAGATGAGCTTGAGCCCCCTCCTGGTTTCTTAGGTCTTTGTCACAACTCCACTGAATGTTGGACCAATGTGCCATGCTATCCCTGGTCCTATATTTTGCCAAACAAGGCTGTGTAATGGGTCTGTGGGAAGGATGGGGACAGGCTAGGAACTTTCTCATGACCTGTACAACTCAAATTTTATACCTAAGGAAGGAAGGAGGTGTCATAAGTGCTCATTTTCTAGCTGATCCATCTGATGCCTCAGATACTAGGGGCAGCCGGGGTTAACACCTGTCTCTTGGTCAGAGCGTGTCTGCCGGCCTTGCTGCCCCTATACTCTGAGACATGCCAAGACTGGACTCACTTGTAGTGCAGGCTGCTGGGGGGCAGGTCTTCTTCCCAGACGGTCTACCAAAGGAAATACCATGCAAACTAGCTGCTTCCAGACGCCCCCACTCTCTGGGATGTTGAGCCAACTGGAGCCCAGAGGAGGAGGGGCCAGCAAGAAAGTGCTCATAGCTCTGAGTGTTTCCTAAGGATCGAAGCACAGGTAGATAGTGATGTTGGTCAGAGTGTTCACCTGCTCATGGAGGCAGCAGGATGCCCAGCTTCTCCTTATCTCCTCTTCTACCCTATCTCTCCCAGATGTGGAAAGGTCAGAGGGCAGAGGTTGGGGGGTTGGTCCTTGTGGTCTTGGTCTCTATGTTCCTAGTCCTGCTAGTTGGCACTCATGCTGATCTGGGAGGGATCTGAGCATAAATGTCTTATTCCTGATCCTGAGGGAGACAGAGAAGATTGAGAAGGGCAGAGGGTGTTGTAACTTGTGGAGCACAAGATGCCTCGCTGACCAGAGACTCTGCCTCAGGGGAGAGCCTGAACCTCTCCCACCCAGAGGGAGAGAAGGAGGGAGGTAGGGAGGTAGTGCAGACAGAGAAAAATGGGGGAAGGAGGGGAGAAAAGTGAGCCCAGGGTTTAACTCATATCAGTGGCAGGTGAGGAGGACAGGCTGAGGGAAGGAAAGGGTGTCATGAATTTGGGAGATGTACCTGCTCAGGGGAGGCCTGTTTCCCTGCTTCCCAGTGAGCCAGGGGAGAGATTGTGCTGTCCCAACTGAGGGGGTGGGCTGTGCACATGCTCCCCCCACCTTCAAACCCAGAGCCTTGGTCCCCTAGCTCTCTTCCCACCCGGAGAAAAGTGATCTGACTGACACTCCGGAGCAGGGGTCACAAAGCAGAGAGCAGCCTCAAAGGTTCTCTTCCTGGCTGCACCTGAGCCAGAGAAGAGGTCATTAGATTTGAAGAGCCCCCGTGGTTGTCAAAGATGCTGCACACACACGCCCAGCTGGACTCCTCCCCTCAGATCGTGGACTCGGAAAGGCTTCTGTGTTTGCTCTGCCAGTGGGGACGTGCGGACTCAGAGCATCAAGCACCGTCCTGAGTCACACTGCTTTACAGAGGCAAAATTATGACTCAATTTAGTTAAGACTCAGACTTTATCTGTTCCTATGGCCCTGGCCTGGCCCTCTAGACCCACCAAGGACTGTGCCATGCCCTCCCTCCCGCCGCATCCCCAGCATCCAGCTAGAAATGTCCAATAGTGCCCGTAGCCTTGAAGTTCTGGGTCATGTGGTTTTTTTTCGTGTGTGTGTGTGTGTATTTTAAGATTTAAATATTTCTTTGAGGTGGGGGTGGGGCAGAGGGAGAGGAAGAGAGAGTCCCAAGCAGAACGTCGGAGCCCAACACAGGACTTGATCCCGCGACCCTTAGATCCCGACCTGAGCCAAAACCGAGAGTCAGACCTTCAACCAACTGTGACACCCACGGGCCCCTGGGTCACAGTTTTTAAACAAGAAAGGGCATGCACTAGTTAAAGAGTTCTGGGCAAAAAGCAATGTGAACCACCCACATGTCCTCAGCCTCAGCTGGTACTAGTGATTTAATTATGTTGTCCCTGGCCACTGTCCCCAAACTGTACAGCAGATGGGCCTTTGGGGATATCCCCCTCCTGGGATATTTATATCTATATCCCCTCTAGCTGTCCAGACACTGTGTTTGCTGACACTCCAGCTCCGCTCCAGGACCCCCACCTCCACCACCACCTTGGCCCCTCTGTTCTCCCCTTTGCAGGGACTTCGGCCCCTACCGGGCCTTCGAGATCGAGGCTCCCTGCTTCCTTGTCCCCAGGGACAGCTGTCCTCAAACTGCCCTCACCTCCAGCTGGGGCCAAGGTAAGTGTCTGGGCATGGGGCTCACATGCTTATTTCTCCTAAAAACTTTGGTATGAATGCTTCCGGCCACACTTCGTCTGTGAAGGAAAGGTCATGGTTTTCTTCTGGGTTTCTCTTCCTGTTTGTTGAAGCTTGTGGTCTTACACAGTTCTGAGAAAATGCAACCATGTGATTTCACAGAACACTGAAAATTATAAGAAATCACACGATGGTGAGTTTGGAAGGTTCAGGAGGCAAGCAGCTGAAAAGGGAGACACCTGTGACCTCGTCGATCCCA
>NC_138379.1:76534328-76553121 GCF_054177405.1 Leptonychotes weddellii
AACTAATGATGTAATGTATGGGGATTAACATAACAATAAAAAAATTTTTTAAAAAAATGTAGTGATCCAAAGGGGCACGTGCACCCCAATGTTTATAGCAGCAATGTCCACAATAGCCAAACTGTGGAAAGAGCCTAGATGTCCATCAACAGATGAATGCATAAAGAAGATGTGGTACATATATCTACAATGGAATAGTATGCAGCCATCAAAAAATGAAATCTTGGGCGCCTGGGTGGCTCAGTTGGTTAAGCAACTGCCTTCGGCTCAGGTCATGATCCTGGAGTCCCGGGATCGAGTCCTATGTCGGGCTCCCTGCTCGGCAGGGAGTCTGCTTCTCTCTCTGACCCTCCCCCCTCTCATGCTCTCTCTCTATCTCATTCTCTCTTTCAAATAATTAAAAAAAAAAAAAAAAAAAAGAAATCTTGGGGCGCCTTGGGTGGTTCAGCCAGTTAAGCGGCTGCCTTCGGCTCAGGTCATGATCCCAGGGTTCTGGGATCGAGCCCTGCGTCGGGCTCCCTGCTCCATGGAGAGCCTACTTCTCCCTCTCCCTCTGCCTGCCGCTCTACCTATCTGTACTCTCTCTGTCAAATAAATAAAATCTTTAAAAAAAAAAAAATGAAATCTTGCCATTTGCAACGACATGGATGGAATTAGAGGGTATTATGCCAAGCGAAATAAGTCAGTCAGAGAAAGACAATTATCATATGATCTCACTGATATGAGGAATTTGAGAAACAAGACAGAGGATCATAGGGGAAGAGAGGAAAAAATGAAACAAGACGAAACCAGAGAGGGAGACAAACCACAAGAGACTCTTAATCTCAGGAAACAAACTGGGGGTTGCTGGAGGGGAAAGGGGTCGGAGGGATGGGGTGGCTGGGTGATGGACATTGGGGAGGGTATGTGCTATGGTGAGCGCTATGAATTGTGTAAGACTGATTAATCACAGACCTGTACCTTTGAAACAAATAATACATTATATGTTAATAAAAAAAAAAAATCTTCATGAACAATCCAAGCAAATTGTTAAAAATACATGTATCAGGTTGATGTAAGTGAAATAAATGTATTATGATTTAAAAAAAAAAGAAAGATAGAAATCTGTTGGATTTCTATACACCAATAAAGCAGCAGCAGAAAGAGAAATCAAGGAATCGATTGTACCAAAAACCATAAGATATCTAGGAATAAAACTGAAGAGGTAAAAGATCTGTACTCTGAAAACTACAGAACACTTAAGAAAGAAATTGAAGAGGACATGAAGAAATGGAAAACCATTCCACGCTCATGGACTGGAAGAACAAATTATTGTTAAAATGTCTATACTATCCAAAGCAATCTACACATTTAATGCAAACCCTATCAAAATACCACCAGCATTTTTCACAGAGCTAGAATAAACAATCCTAAAATTTGTACAGAACCACAAAAGACCCCAAATAGCCAAATCAATCTTGAAAAAGAAAAGAAAAGCTGGAGGCATCACAATTCTCGACTTTAAGCCGTATGACAAAGCTGTAATCATTAAGACAGGATGTACTGGCACAAAAACAGATACATAAATCAATGGAACAGAATAGAAAATTTAGAAATGGACCCAGAACTACCTGGTCAACTAATCTTCAACAAGCAGGAAAGAATAACCAATGGAAAAAAGACAGTCTCTTCAACAAATGGTGTTGGGAAAACTGGACAGCAACATGCAAAAGAATGAAACTAGGGGGGGCGCCTGGGTGGCTCAGTTGTTAAGCGTCTGCCTTCAGCTCAGGTCATGATCCCAGAGTCCTGGGATCGAGCCCCGCATAGGGCTCCTTGCTCAGCGGAAGTCTGCTTCTCCTTCTCCCACTCCCCCTGCTTGTGTTCCCTCTCTCGCTGTGTCTCTGTCAAATAAATAAATAATCTTTAAAAAAAAAAAAAAAAAAGAATGAAACTAGGGGTGCCTGGGTGGCACAGTCCATTGAACATCCAACTCTTGGTTTCAGCTCAGGTCGTGAGATTCCATACTCAGTATGGAGTCCACTTGAGTTTCTCTCTCCCTCTCTGTCTGCCTCCCCACTTCACACTCTCTCCCTCTCTTAAATTAAAAAAAAAAGAATGCACATAGACTACTTTCTTACCCTATACACAAAAACAAATTCAAAATAGATGAAAGAGCAGGGGCACCTGGGTGGCTCAGCTGGTTAAGCATCTACCTTCGGCTCAGGTCATGATCCCAGGATCCTGGGATCGAGCCCCACGTCGGGCTCTCTGCTCAATGGGGAGCCTGCCTTTCCTTTTCCCTCTGCCTGCTGCTCTACCTGCTTGTGCTCGTGCACACCCGCTCTCTCTCTGTGTCAAAAAAATAAATAAAATCTAAAAAAAAAATAGATGAAAGACCTAAACATGATATAGGAAACCCTCAAAATCCTAGAGAGGAACACAGGCAGCAACCTCTTTGACATCGACAGTAGCAACTTCTTACTAGACACGTCTCTGGAGGCAAGGGAAACAAAAGCAAAAATGAACTATTAGGATTTCATCAAGATAAAAAGCTTCTTCACAGCAATGGGAACAATCAACAAAACTAAACAGCAACCTTTGGAATGGGAGAAGATATTTGCAAATGACATATCTGATAAAGGGTTAGTATCCAAGATCTATAAAGAACTTACCAAACTCATCACCCAATAAACAAATAATCCAGTTAGGAAATGGGCAGAAGATATGGACAGACATTTTTCCAAAGACATACAGATGGCTAACAGACACACAAAAAGTGCTCAACATCAGTCATCATCAGGGAAATGCAAATCAAAACTACAATGAGGTATCACCTTACACCGGTCAACAACACAGAAAACAATAGATACTGGTGAGGATGCAGAGAAAGGGGAATCCCCTTGCACTGTTGGTGGGAATGCAAACTGGTTGCAGCCACTCTGGAAAACAATACGAAGATTCCTCAAAAAGTTAAAAATAGAACTGCCCTGGGGTTCCTGGGTGGTGCAGATGGTTAAGCCTCCCACTCTTGATTTCCACTCAGGTCATGATCTCAGGGTCCTGAGATCAAGCCCCAAGTCGGACTCTGCGCTCAGCATGGAGTCGGCTTGCCCCTCTCCCACCCCCCACACACACACTCTCACTCACTCGCTCTCTCTCAAATAAATAGATAAAAATCTTAAAACAGAAAAACAGAACTACCCTACGACCCAGCAACTGCACTACTAGGTATTTACCCAAAGAATACAAAAACACCGATTTGAAAGGACACATACACCCTGTTGTTGATAGCAGCATTATTAACAATAGCCAGATTATGGAAAGAGCCCAGGTGTCCACCGGCTGATGGATAAATAAGTTGCGGTCTATAATGGAATATTATTCAGCCATAAAAAAGAATGAAATCTTGCCATTTGCAATGAGGTGGATAGAGCTAGAGAGTATTATGCGAAGAGAAGTAAGTCAGTCAGACAAATGCCATATGATTTCACTCATATGTGGAATTTAAGAAACGAAACAGATGAACATGGAGGCGGGGAGAGAGGCAAACCATAAAAGAGACTCTTAACTATAGAGAATAAACAGGGTTGCTGGAGGGGAGGTGGGCGGGGGGATGGGTTAAATGGGATGGGTATTAAGGAGGGCACTTGTGATGAGCACTGGGTGTCATATGTAAATGATGAATCACTAAATTCTACTCCTGAAACTAATATTACGGGCGCCTGGGTGGCTCAGTTGGTTAAGCGACTGCCTTCGGCTCAGGTCATGATCCTGGAGTCCCGGGATCGAGTCCCACATCGGGCTCCCTGCTCAGCGGGGGGTCTGCTTCTCCCTCTGACCCTCTTCCCTCTGTTGCTATCCGTCTCTCATTCTCTCTCTCTCACATAAATAAATAAAATCTTAAAAAAAAAAAAACAAAAAAAAACTTGAAACAAACTACCTACCTACCTAATTAAATAAAACAAGATAAGGCTAAAGTCCAGGGTATTCCAACAGAAACTTTAATTCATTGAAAAGTCGTTTAAGACTATTCATACAGCTATTCATTTAGTGAGCATCTAGGTTAGATTTCTCTATCTCATCCACAACTATTATCAGGAAGGACTTGTGAAGTCTAAATATATGGAGTCTCTCAAACTTCCTAGACTTTTCAGATTTTCTGCCCTAAAATCTCAATAATGCAAAAGCTTTGAACCTGCCTTGTATGGATTAAAATAATTTACGCAGGGACGTCTGGGTGGCTCAGTCAATTAAGCAGCTGCCTTTGGCTCAGGTCATGATCCCAGGGTCCTGGGATGGAGTCCTGCATCGGGCTCCTTGCTCAGCAGGGAGCCTGCTTCTCCCTCTGCCTGCTGCTCCCCCTGCTTGTTTTCTCTCTCTCTAGCTAAGAAATAAAATCTTTAAAAAAATTAAAATAAAATAAAATAATTTAGGCAGTAGTGACAAAAAGCTCAACTTACCCCTTTCATCCAATAGGAGATTTTCTGGCTTAATATCCCTATGAGTTATCCCAATACCATGCAGATAAACCTAAAAAAGAAACAGAAGGAAACATACCAAAATTTGGTAACTTACTTCATTCATAATAATTTTAAGCAAAAGGAAAAGAGGCAACTGTACCTACCACCCCTGCCATGAGTTGATGGAAAAACCTCTGAGCATCTTGTTCAGGCATGCCTATGTCTGGCTCTGTAAGAATTAATAATGAAAGTTAGTTTGCCAGGTAAACATAATAAGGTATCAACCACACAGTCTCCTAATTCAAAGGTTAGACTTTTGTGATGGTACTCTGGCAAACAGAATCTTATGGTAACAATTAAGACTCTGGTGTCCACTAACTCGTACAATATTTAATAACTCACATTTCCCCATCTGTTATGTGGCAAAAATAAATTAACATCACAGGAAAGTTACAGAGAAAAACCACAAACTACTACCCAAATCAAGAATGGAAGCCATAGGGGTGGGAGGATGGGTTAGCCTGGTGGTGGGTATTGAGGAGGGCACATTCTGCATGGAGCACTGGGTGTTATGCACAAACAATGAATCATGGAACACTTCATCTAAAACTAATGATGTAATGTATGGGGATTAACATAAGAATAAAAAAAAAAAAGACCACCAAAAAAAAAAATAAGTAAAATAAAATAAAATATTAGAAATAAAAAAAAAAAAGAATGGAAGCCATACCTTGAAAACTTATGCTTATCATACACTAACCATCATTCATTTGGTATCTTTCAAATTCTCCCCTAATTTCTTCCAAATGCTGACAATATTTTCCCCACCCCTGAAATGTAATTGCCAAAGTGTATGCCTGGGCAAATATAAACGAATTTCACTAAATATTTAAATTTTGATCTCCCTCTTTACCTCTTCGTTTCTTTTACACTGAACTCTCCTCTCCTGAGATACATACTGGAGATTCTAAAATCAGTTTTTAAATATGAACACAACAGCTTTAAATAATAAATTTAGATCCACATAATATTATTCTTATGTACTTCTCAGTGTCCTGCAATACCAAGCCTTTGAATCTACATAGAACACTAAAGTAGCAAGTACAGAATTTACTAAATACAGGCAAAGCAATTCTAGAAAATTCTCAAGTTAATTTCACCTAAATAAATAAAGAAAAAATATAACATGCTATTATTTTGGCTCTGTAAATGTATGTAATGATTTCATGTAACTGGAATGTCTATAAAGAAAAATCACTGTATAGTGAGTATACATTGCACTAATGATACTTCACCGTAAGATTAGTTTATCATCCTTAAACTCTACAAAACAGCAATCCTAACCAAAATCACATACACAATTTGGGGAAAAGGTTTTCCTTGATGATTCCATATATGCTTTAATGTGTTAACATAACTTGTAAAAACAAGAAAACTTACTCCAATTTCACTGTTGTATAAGCAGTTCTGAAAGAACAATGACCAAATAGCAGACCCAAGATTAAAAAATAAATTTAGAAACTTATTTAGTAGAACAGTTATCTTAAAGCTTATTTCCATACCAATTCTGTCAAAAAGTTCTCCTCCACTACAGTACTCCAGAAATAGATACTGGATATTGCCTTCTCTCCTGTGACCATAGAATTTCACTACATTCTCATGATTTAACATTTTATTGATACAGATCTCTTTCTTAATATTTTCTGGACAGTCTATGGCACGCTTCATGTCTACAATCTTGACTGCAACTGCTTCTTCAGTTCTTCTATTCACAGCAAGTTGAACCCTAAAAAGGAAAAAGAAGACAACTGAATTCTATTTCTTTGAAAACTTCAAAAGATTAACTATGACTCAATCAACAATTTTACCTTCATTACTTTCTCTACCCAGCAAAAACCAAGGAAATAGTTTCTGCCATGTTCTCAGCAGATACTACTCCTTTCTGAAATGTGAAGTATGATGAATAATGCTCTAAAGAAGTCATTATGTTGTACATCCAAAGGTTATGTAATAAATACTTGACAAAATAAGCTAAAATGGAGTAACAGTAATTCCATGCCACATCACATATACACATGCTCTATTCATTTAATTTTAGTAACACTACCTAAGATTTATTAACCTCATACTACATATGTCTGTGGTAACTGTTCTAAGGGGTAGGTACTATTATTGTCACCTTAGAGCTGAGGAAACAGAGGCACACATGAAGAAGTTTGCCTAAGAACACAAACCGGTGTGATAAGTGAAGATCTGAAACCAGGCAGTCTGACTCAGAGTCTGTTCATTTGCTCATTTAACCACTATGCTCAAACCCCAGTAAGGAATATGTGGGAGGAGAAATGGACTTCACAGGTTTCTTCCAGCTCTTTACAGAGAAAATTTTTTTTTAAAAAAGGGGGGGAGGGGATTAATCCTTACAAAAGTGCGGCTCTAGTTCCCAAAAATCTTAAGACTTCAAACGCAAAGATCTGTTCTCTGAGGTGCCACTGTATTAGAATAAACAATTCCAAAACAACAAATATGTACTCAAGACAACAGACAGAAAACTAAAGCAAGTGTGAAGGCAGGGTAAAGGGACTCGAACTCACTCTCCATAGGCACCTTCTCCCAGGGTTTGCATCAAGTCCCAGTCTTCCACAAAGGGCACTGCCATGACTCCACGATGGACCACGGCTATAAAAGGCAGGAACCCAGAAAAGATGGGGGTGAGGATAAGCTTCAACCATCTGCCATGATCCCTCAATATAAATAACAGTTTGGTTTCCCCTTACACCTCACCCGTATTTTATCCAAGGCTTTAAACCACAAGCAAGTATTCTGAATTCTGGCATTCTGTGGTGTAAATCATCATCCCCATTCCCACGCAGAACGAAGCAGAAACTGCCTTCCTCAGGCCTCTGAGAAAAGGCAGCAGCTCTGCTGAACAGCTGGGGGCATAAATGCTTTGAGGGGAACGACTGGGGACGGGCAGGAGGTGAGACGGGCGAGGGGCTGCAAGTTAGCGGAGAACAGAGTTTAACTAGGACGCCTGCAGCCCCTCCTCCCCCTTGCTCAGCTCCAATACCCACCCCACGCCGTCCCAAAGGCCGGGAGGAGCCTGGGGCGGGGCCAAACTGCCCCAAGAAGCGGAAGGAAGGGTTGGCAGGCACTCTAGACGGCCGGCGCCCAAACCTCTGGGGTCCTCAGCCGGCAAAGGGTTAGTCTCTCCAATCCCCCCACAACGGGGTCACCCGGTCCCACACTCCTCCACCCTCCGAAACCGCCCCCCCTCAGCGGGAGTCTCTCCGATTTCCTTCGCTCGTCACCGATAACTTTCTCTCGCCATGCCCCTCCCAACTAATGTAGACCCCGAACACCTTCTACAGACTCCTTTCTCACCCTACCGGCCGCCCCTCCTCACCAGGCCGTCCTTTGCCCGCCACCACAGGAATCCAAATGCAGCGCTTTTCCCGCCAAAACTCTGCCGGCGTCACGCTGTCGCAAACACGCGCACCCTTGCCGTAAAGCAGGAGAGCGCGCGTCCCTTCGTCCCGCCGCTTTAAAGGCTACAACGCGCTGCCGGCGCCGAGAGTTTGACCCCGATGCGTTAGCCGGCCAGGCCCGGGTTAGTTTGGAGTGGAGGGGAGATCCAGGCTGAAGAGGTTTAAGAACTTTCGAGCGCATGAGCGCGAAGGATCTCTGGGCCCAAGCGCGAGCCAGTATCCGGCGCGTGGCCCGCAGCCGGGCGGCCCTCGCGCTGCTGGGGGGAGCCGAAGCCCCCTCGGACGCCGGCACACGCTATGTGGGCTGCGGGGTTCTCGTGTGCCCTCCCCGCCGCTTCTGGACCCGCACACCCCCCTGCCCGGCTCTCTGAGCCCCTTGCCCAGCGGTCTGGCAGCATTGTGCGAATCGTACTCAGAAATGCTGCTTCTGAAACTTTAAAATGCGGTACAGCTCAGAGCCGAAAAGCTAGAACAGCTGTTGGCGAACCGATCCTGTGAAAAATGAAAGAAATTTGTGGCGGGAGCGAGAAGCACCCAAAAAAGACTGGCAAGACTGGCTGTGCTGCAGTGTGGGTGGAAGACATCCAGCTGAAGCAAGCTAGTCTTTTGTAGTGTGAGAGCGTGTCAGGATAACCAGTTTTGCCCTGTCTTGTGTCCAGGCTCCAAAACCATACCTTACCCCAACCTTTTTGAGGGAACAGCACCTCCATAGCCGAGTCCTACCCGCTTTTTCATTCTTAGTATGTAAGAAACAGGTGGCGGCAAAGGACTGTTTTGCCTCATTTTACGATGCAGATTTTAAACGCAGAGTAACCAGTTTAAATGGGAAAGAAAATTCTGGGGAAAGGGACTTGCTTGAGAACAAAATAATGTGGAAAAACTATAGGTATTCCCCCTTTGACAATGAACTAGACTGGGAACTCAAGGTGCAGTCAAGATCATCTCCATTAAATTCTCCAGTTCTTAAAATTGGGCCACATATCTTGAGTATAAAGCTCTGATTGTGATACTAGTAAGAGAGTAAAATGAGTGTACATATTATCAAAAAAGCACACATTTGTTTTAAAGCAAAGTCAGGGACCAAAAAAAAGGCCAGAGCACTTCAGAGTGCTTACTGTAGAAGTTTTTAACCATGATGTCAGCACTAGGCTTCATGTAATAAAGTAAGTTTTCCAGGTCATTTACTCCGTTTTCTCTCATTTTCACACTGTGCTGCAAGAATATGAAGAAAGGAAGAGGAGGGCCTGCACAGTTCCTGTGTCTGAGTGGAATGAGTGTCTTAGCCTGAATAAAGAATAAGGTATCCAGATTTCAGGCAGAACACCAGTTAAAGATGGCATGTGAGGAATCAGTGCACACAAAAGCCTCTCTTCCCTTCTCAAACCTTACTAGAATAGTAAATATTAAAATAACGATTTAATAATAAAAAATAGTAAATTTGTAAAAGGCAATAGCCCACAAGAATGGAATATGAAAAACAAAATTTTGGAAATTGAAAAATTTCAGATAAATGATAACTTAAATGATGAATCTTAAAACCATCAATAGGAAAGGAAAGCAACTTGGTTTATATCACAGAACTCCCAAAAGGCTCAAGTTTGATTAGTGACTCAGGTAACTGAATGTGGAGATGAAGGTGGGGCTAAGAAGAGGATAGGTTGAAAGACTATGTAAGAAGCCTAAAGAACCTTGGAACGCCTCCCTCCTTTGTGTACCCAATGAACTGCTCCTCCCCAAAGCTGGTACAAGACTTCAGAGGGTAAACCCAATCCTAACTGGAGAGTAGCAGGCACAGTTAAAGGCTTGGTAACCTTACTGAAAACAAAGGTATTAAGTTTATGTACTGAAGGCTGAAGCTTGAAGCCTTCTTGCCCCACCTTACTCCCAGAAATCTGCCAGCTGGCCTTGTATCCCTAAGAGGATATACAAGCCTTGAGGGAATCTTACCTATATAAAAGACCTAAAAATACTAATATCAGGGATTTCCTATGTAAACAATTATATAATGACAGAAATATGTTCCTATGTAACAATATGATAGCTCAGCCAGATCACAGGAGAGAGGCCCACGTTTAGTGAGCCCAACCCCAAACAGATCTTCCAATCCACTTTTTGGGCCCCACTCTCTAAGAAGAGCAGACAACCAAGAATTTGAAAAGGTCTTTAATATGAAAGATATTAAAGGAACATTTTTAAAAAGCTTTTGGACATTAAAAAAATAATAATAATGACAGCAGAAAAAAAGGAAACCAGGTTAGAAAAAAAAAGTTTAGGAAATGTCCCAGAAGGAAGGATAAAGGTGGAAAACAGAAAAGTAAATATAGACTATCAGGAGACTAACCCAGTAAGTCCAACATCCAAGTAACTTAATTTTCAGAAAGAGAAGCTGTGGGAATACACAATTAAGAAAAGAAAATTTTCCAGAACTGAAGAACTTGATTTTCCATGCTTAAAAGTTTAAAGTACCCAGCACAATGGATGACCCATTTCCAAGTGCATCTTGGTAAAATCTCAAAACATTACATAGATAGAGAGGATCTTAATAGGTCTGGGGTGGGAGTTAGAGGAATGGACACATACAAAAAAATTAAGAATCAGAACAGCACTGCAGAGGCGCCTGGGTGGCTCAGTCAAGAGTCTGCCTTCAGCTCAGGTCATGATCCAGGCTCCCTGCTTACTGGGGAGCCTGCTTCTCCCTCTCCTTCTGTCCCCTGGCTTGTGCTATCTCAAATAAATAAATTAAATTAAAAAAAATAATAATAGCACTGCACTTCTCAACAACATTTAGAAGACAGAAAACAATGGGCCAATACCTTCAAAATAATTCTAAGGAAAAGTTATCCCCAACCTGGAACTCTGTATGTAGCTAACCTATCATCTGAGTGTGACAAGAGACATGCAAGATCTCAAGAAATTTATCTCCCACCTGTTTTTTCTCAGGAAGGTAGGTAGAGGTGATAAGAAGGAAGTTAGGAGATTAACACAATATAACAGTGAAAGGATACACCAACCCAACAGGTTGGGCAGCAAATCTAGAATGTAAACCAGTCCAAACTAGAACATATCAAAACGGAAGACCTCTCTAAGAATGAATACCTAACAAGTCCAAACATATTGAAAGGATGCTGTTACAAATGAAGGAGAGTTTGGGGAAAAATGAGCATCAGGTACAAAATACAAATGAAAAAACAAAAAAAAAAAACAAAAAAAACCCTCCCCCAAAAAGTTATGTTGGAAAAAAAAAAAGAGTAACCACATGGCCTAGTTGTAGAAAACCGTAAGGTAAGAAATACTGATCTAACCTAAATGTAACTATGATAGAACCGTAAGACGGTAAGAGTATGTGTGTCCATGGGAATCAGACTGGTGAAAGAGCTACACCCTCACTTTCCACACCACCAAGTCACCAGATGATACCTAAAATTGAAAAACCAACACATAGCAAAATAAAGCAAATTATTTAATGATATGGAGGTAAGTAATAGAATCAGCAGAGTTGAAAGTGGTTGTCTCTCGGGGGGTGGAAAAGTGTTGTTGCTTTTTTAGAGCTATGTGATTTTTCTTACACTAAATGCACTAGGACAATGAAAGTGAAAAGTAAATTTTTAAAAAAGATATCTTCATGTAGCCTAGAAAGTAACAAAATCATTAAGACTAACAACTATAGTGATTATCCCATATATGCTTCTGAGGAAGATCACTAACAATCTTAACCTGGTATTGCTTATATTGGTTAAAAAAAACAAGCTCAGAATAACCTCTTCCACTAGGGAGAAACTCTGTATATAAACCAAGTAATATATTTACATATAGTAAATTAAATCTTACACCAATCTAAATCTCACCCACAGGTCAAGCACTTAGTATATAAAATGGTTTGGAAGGTTAAGTTTCCTGGGTACACAAGAATACCTGAGCATACCCTTTAGGGGCACCATTATGACTTATCTAAAAGTCATGTAATTGCTCCTGTT
Organism: Leptonychotes weddellii; assembly: GCF_054177405.1. NCBI lineage: Eukaryota > Metazoa > Chordata > Mammalia > Carnivora > Phocidae > Leptonychotes > Leptonychotes weddellii. Next base: position 76,546,230 of record NC_138379.1, read on the forward strand.
TCTTAAACAGGTAACACTAAACAGTTATCTTGTATGTTTAATGACTTAGGGTTTACATACATCACTGATATATGTCTTATGTTGTAAAATACATACAGCGTCCTGCTGTACTGAATATAAGGCTATTTGTCCTGACATTGAATATTGATGGAACTACTGTGCTTTGAGTTAAAATTTTTTTAAGTTTCTCTTCTCCCTTACTGCAGTCAGGCTAGCACTGTCTCCAGGTACTTGCTGATAGCAATTCCACCCCCCTTCTAATTTGTAGCTTATTTGGCAAGGGCTTCAAAACCAGGTCACTGAGTTTATTAGTGGTATATAATAACAACATGGGCCACATATCTAGCTGAGACTAAGAAGCTCACCCTTGAATAATCACAAGAGTTTTAGCATATAAGCTAAAGGAAATGAGCAAAGAGATGTTTACTGTATCATGGATAAGTGAGTACTGACTGAAAAGCTGGATTTCAAATAGAAATGTATGATTATATTTCAGCTGATTCGAAAACACCTGACCATCAAATTCTATAAATAATATTGGAGGAGTTTCATCTTCTCCATTGAGAACAGTTTCACTGTCTGCCTTGAGTCTTCAAAACTTCAAGTGATTGAGTCTCACTTGATTTATTCTTGCTCGGAAAAAAACAAAACAAAAACAAAAAACCTAGCTAGTCCCAAAGAATACTGGTGACATCAGGTGTGGCTAGTCCCCTTCTGTCCCTCATAAAAGCAAAGAGCCTCTAATGACGAGATATTGAAACAGAGACATGATGGCAACACAGCTGACTTTCCTGCCCAGAAACAGAACTCCTCTGGTTCCACAAACATTTATTCATTTAATAAAAGTTTACTGAGCACCCACTATATGCAAGGCGTTGTGTTAGGTGCTGCAATTTTTGAAATGACAAAACTGTTTGTACAAGTGGGATGTGAGCTAGTCCTTGATAGTGTTCCTGATTTGAGAGAGACAGAATGCCCCCACATGGCTCATTTAGGGAGCTAAAAGCATGGATGAGGTTTACTTTCTGTCCTTCTATCAGCCCAGCACAAATTTTTGCCTTTCTCAAATCAGTCATAAGTCAAAACAAATAAGGCACATTTGAAAAAAAAAGGTCCCCCCTTTAATTGACCAAAGTAAAGCCATGACATTTCATTTGGTAACCTGCTCAGAATTATAAAAAATCATTCCATTTGGCCCAGCCCATACTGCCCAGGGCAAAACTTCCAGACAATACTAATCCCATCGTGCTCTGTTCTTATAAACTGCATATTTAAAAAACGTCTTCAGCATCCTAAATGTGACGCTCAGTGCGAAGCATATCAGAGGTCGACGTAACATTTATGTCCGTGACAAGCCTCGATTATCCAGGTCCTTTACCTGCAACATAAAGATGTCATTTTAATATTTACAATCAGGTCAAGCTGGAAGAGCTTTACTAAGTTGGGGTCTGCTGCCTGATTTGGCTTTGTGACTAACTGAGCACTGGTTTGAGACTAGCTACTCTCTGCTTAGCCTTTTGGAGTACCTCTGAGGAGCAGTATAAATGATCTACCTGCCAAATATATCAAGGGTTCTCAATCTTTTCTTATGTAAGAGATAGAACACACTTCTGTGTGACTCTATGCCATAAATTCTTCAGTGGGAGAGAAGAAAATGTAGCGTACACATGTGCACATACACATGCACACACGTACACACACACACATTCTTTTTTTCCCCCTCCAGGCCTGAAAATCACAACAAATCAAGTACAACCCCAACTGGAAAAATATCACTGTAACCACAACTAAAATGACAGCAGACTAGGGTGTCTACTCTCGAAGAACAATCTAAAATAAAAATAGTAACATTCTGAGTTGTAAGCTACTTCTCTTGACATTAGAAATGTCCCTGTATTAGAAATATGTGGCCCATTTTTTAGCACTAGAACCAATCCACAAACATGAGAGTTGCTTTCTCAGTGTAGCATCTACTCACCTTATATATCCTGACTAGCCAATGTTCTGTGGTGTATGCTTCCTCCAGGACATCAAGTTCAAAGTCTTTATTCCCAATCTCAGCATTCCGGACACGGTCAAAGCCTGGTGGACGCTCTAGAAGGGACCAAAAAAAAGGAGAAACACTTCTTTCTACAGTGCTGATTTCCTAAGGAAAGAGTAAATCAATCTGGTAAATCATCTACTAACTGGAATGTTACTTCTCAGCCTGAAGTTTGTTTAGAGAGTAGGGCCTACAGAAAAAGACATCAGGTAGTTAGGACAAGTCAAGTGTTACCCTGACTCAAGTCCTCTCCAAGCTGATGTTTGACAAAGACCATGGAGGCTACCTCTTCTAAAAGGCAGGGGGCTGATTTCCCAGCCCCTCATTCCCGAGGACTGCTACCTAGAGGCCTCTGTGTTACACTAGTAACCCCTCCATGGATCAGAGAAGAACCCATCAGAAATCAGACCTGCATCCACTTCAAGCATTGTCCCTACTGCAATACCAAGAAATTAAAATCAGAAGGAAAGACTTAACCCAATCAGATTATTCTCCAGGCATTTATTTAAAGAAATGAAAAGACCTTTTTATCACTGTATCCCCATTTCATTCCTCTCTCCACTGCAATACCTTTTACTGAGAGGCAATAAAATGTAATGGGTAAAATCACAGAATCTAGAGCCAGACTGCCTGAGTTTAACCTAACTGCCACTAGTTACGTGACTTTGGGCAGGTAAGTACCTTATTTGTACCTCAAATTCCTCATATATAAAATGGAAATATATTAGTATCTATGTTTTGGGTTGTTGTAGGGATCAAACAAGTTAACAGATGTAAAGCACTTACAGCAGTGCCTGGCATATGAAAAAAACGATAGGTTTTTTTAGCATCAATGTTCTCACTGTTATTACTAATGTTATCATGAGTCACTCACTGGCTTCTGTGTAGACCTGTCCAAAGCGGTAGTAACACATCTTGTACATAAGGCAGTTGAGCAGCACTGGAGAACCCTCACGGTCCACACGGAACTCCCCAGTTGGAGTATAATAATCGTGTTCCTTAATATGTTTGCCTGTGTCTGTGCTCCCTCCAATCCGGACCATCCACAGAAACTTGTTGATGTCTACAAAAAAGCAGAAAGAGAACGGCTGTGTCACAAAGGTTGCTAGAGCTAAATCACCTAATGAAAGCTATTATTTATTTCCTTCTTTTTTTTTTAAGTATAGTTGACAGACAATATTAAAGTGTACAACACAGTGATGTGACCTTTGAAAAAGTCACTATTTCTAAGAAAATCCCTCAAAATATATTTCTAATGAGAAATGGTACTATTTAAGTCTAATTTTTTAAAATAGGAAATACAATGTGGGGGCAAAACTTTTCCCTCAAAATTTACAACTTTTCCTATAGACTTTTTTTTTTTTAAAGATTTTTATTTATTTATTTGACAGAGAGAGACACAGCGAGAGAGGGAACACAAACAGGGGGAGTGGGAGAGGGAGAAGCAGGCTTCCCGCGGAGCAGGGAGCCTGATGCGGGGCTCGATCCCAGGACCCTGGGATCCTGACCTGAGCCGGAGGCAGACGCTTAACGACTGAGCCACCCAGGCGCCCCTCCTATAGACTTCTGAAAGCCTGTGCTATTGGTCCAGACTTAAGTCACAACAGAAATTATTCCCAGGTATTAGTTGGTCTGAGCTGTCCAGTATGGTAGCTGTATATACTAGCCACATGTAGCTACTGAAACTTGAAAGGTGGCTAGTTCAGGGGCGCCTGGGTGGCTCAGTCAGTTAAGCATCTATCTGCCTTCAGCTCAGGTCATGATCCTGGAGTCCCGGGATGGAGCCCCATGTGGGGCTCCCTGCTCAGTGGGGAGTCTGCTTCTCCCTCTCCTGCTGCCCACCCCCTGCTTGTGCTCTGTCTCCCTCCCTGCCTCTCAAATAAATAAATAAATAAAATCTTTAAAAAAAAAAAAAGGTGGCTAATCCAAACTAAGATTTGCTGTTAAGTATAAAGTACACACTGGATTTCTAAGACTTAGTCCAAAACCAAAACAAAACAACGTGAGTAAAATATTTTGGTTAAATAATGTTTTGGATATATTCAGTTAAATTATTAAAATTCACTTCTTGTTTCTTTGTACTTATTTTGATGTGACTAATAAAAATTTAAAACAATATATGTGCTCCCATTATATTTCTATCAGACAGCACAGACCCAGAAAGTAGCAACTTTATCAGAACTAACATGCTACCTTCTTGACCTACAGCTGTAAAGTTACAAACCTCCAAAACATATCTATGAGAAGTCAACATTTCTATGTCAAACACACTACCAGCGTCCATATATACTGACACCACCAGCAACTCAGGTTCTCTCTCTTAGAATGTCACTCTCTGTATCTCCTCCACGAGTGTTAGGGAAATGGATGGTTAGTATAAAAAGTATTATTGATCTGGGGGTGCCTGGTGGCTCAGTTGTTAAGCGTCTGCCTTCGGCTCAGGTCATGATCCCAGGGTCCTGGGATCGAGCCCTGCATCGCCAGGAAGCCTGCTTCTCCCTCTTCCACTCCCCCTGCTTGTGTTCCCTCTCTCACTGTGTCTCTGTCAAATAAATAAATAAAATCTTAAAAAAAAAAAAAAAAGCATTATGGATCTGTAGGAAAAAAGGTTCCTACTGCACTACAGCAAAGGGTTCCAGGGGATATCTCACTGCTTAAGAACACAGACTCTGGATCTAAACAGCCTGGGTTTTATTTCTAGCATTGCCAATTCTAGGTGGGTGACCCTGAACAAGTTACTTAACCTCTCTTGAGCTTCAGATAGAAAAATGAGAGTATGTACAACAGGGTTATGAGTAAGTGCATGTACAGCACTTCGTATATCATTTGTCACATAGTAAGCATTCCATATATAATACTGCTTTCCTCATGTAGTGTGGTATAGTGTCTGGAGTACTGAGATTGTAGCTTCCTGAACGTTATGTCTGAAGCAAAAACCTGACAAGCTGTAAGAATGGAAAAGTGCACAGCAAAAGAAACAATCAGCAACATGAAACGGCGATCTATGGAATGGGAGAAAATATCTGCAAACCATGTATTAACATAGGGGATTAATAGCCAACATATATAAGGAACTCATACAACTCAATAACAAAACCCCTAAATAATCTGATTAAAAATGGGAAAAGGACCTTAACAGACATTTTCCCAAAGATATTCAGATGGCCAACACGTACATGGAAACGTGCTCAACATCACTAATCACAACGGAAATACAAATCAAAATCACAGTGAGATATCACCTCATACCTGTTAGAAAAGACAAGAGATAACAAATGCTGCCAAGGATGTGGAAAAACGGGAAACCTTATACACTGTTGGTGGGCATGTAAACTGGTACAGCCACTATAGAAAACAGTATGCAGGTTCCTCAAAAAATTAAAAATATAACTACTATATATATTTATCTCACATATGTAACATGGAATACCATCCAGCCATAGAAAAAAAAATAAAAAGGAAATCCAGCCATTTGCAACAACATGGATGGGCCTTGAGAGCATTATGCTAAGTGAAATAAGTCAAACAGTGAAAGACAAATACTGTAGGATCTCCCTTATAAGTGGAATCTTAAAAAAAAAAAAACAAACTTAGAAACAGAAGCCAGATTATGTGGTTGCCAGAGGCTGGGGGTGGGGGATTGGGGCAACTGGGTGAAGGTGGTCAAAGGTGATAAACTTCTAGTTATAAGATTAATAAGTTCTGGGCATATAATATACAACATGATGATTATAGTTAATAATACTGTATTATATATTTAAAGTTGCTAAGAGAGATTTTAAAAATTCTCATACAAGAAAAAAAAATTTATGTGAGGCGACGAATATTGACTAAACTTATCATTACGTTGTAAACTTTAAGCTTACATAATGTCAAATGTCAGTTATATCTCAAAACTGGGGAGAAAGATAATACAGAAATGAATGGGTATGGCTGCAGTCTAATGGACCCCTGGTGTACTGGATCATCAAAGATATGTATCTCATCTTAAAATCTCCATATAATGTAGTATCTCAGAAAACATTTAAAATCCCTCACTTGGGGGCAACTGGGTGGCTCTGTCAGTTAAGCATCTGACATCAGCTCAGGTCAAGATCCCAGAGTCCTGGGATCAAGCCCCAAGTTGGGATCCCTGCTCAGCAGGGAGCCTGCTTCTCCCTCTCCCCGCTGCTCATGCTCTCTCTCACTCTCTCTCTCTCAAATAAATAAAATCCCTTACTTATTTTCTTTCCTATTAAAAATTTCAAAAGTTAAAAAAAAAAGGGGGGAAGTAAAAAGTAACAGCAACTGCATGAAGGACAGGCCACTGCTCAAAGATTCTGTTGCCTACACAAAAGGGGAAAGTTAAAGGGCAGTGTTGGATCAAACGCGAACAAAAGAGTCTGAACTATCATCAGATCTAAATATTTTATTTTAGATCTGTATAAGCATTTAATAGAAAATGAGTAACATGAAATAAACATGACTTGCAAAAGGGCAAAATCTTGTCCATGACACAACATCTCAAGGAAGTTTAAATTAAGACCATTTAAGAAACATGAGATATGACCATGAAATAATGAAACTTCAAAAAAAAAAAGCAGTACATGGGGCACCTGGGTGGCTTAGCCGAGCCTGCTTCTTCCTCCCCCTCTGCCACTCTCCCTGTTGTGCTCTCTCTCACTCTCTCTCAAATGAATAAATCTTCTAAAAAAATAAATAAATAAATGCAATACAATTTTTATACCCAAATGCATGTTAATCCCTTTAGAAAATGTTGTTTTTGGAACTGGTACCACTTAGCATAAAAATGCTCACAAGAGGGGTGCCTGGGTGGCTCAGTCAGTTAAGCATCTAACTTGGCTGGCATGA
>NC_138379.1:76553621-76592251 GCF_054177405.1 Leptonychotes weddellii
CTGCGTAAACCAAAGTTAATATTTTAATGGTAGTCTGCCATGAAAAATAATAGTAGATTATAGTATCATAGAGATAATAATATTATCCAGCACAGAAGTCACAGGAAATGTAAAATGATCCCTAAATAGGGGTGGCTGGCTGGCTCAGTCAGTACAGCCTGTGACTCTTGATCTTGGGGTCATGAGTTGAATCCCATGTTGGGGATAGAGTTTACTTAAAAAAAAAAAAAAAAAAAAACCCTGGGGCGCCTGGGTGGCTCAGTCGTTAAGCGTCTGCCTTCGGCTCAGGTCATGATCCCAGGGTCCTGGGATAGAGCCCTGCATCGGGCTCCCTGCTCGGCGGGAAGCCTGCTTCTCCCTCTCCCACTCCCCCTGCTTGTTCCCTCTCTCACTGTGTCTCTCTCTGTCAAATAAATAAATAAAATCTTTAAAAAAAAAAAACAAAAACCCTGAATAAAGTATTTATCCATCTCTCCCACACAGGACAAACAAAAACAAGTTCACTTTCCCTTGACAATGACACCTACACTTTCCATGTAGGTAGGACACATTTAACTACTTATTATCAAGGCCTGTAACAACGCATTCACCTATTAATACTGCACTCAACTTACACGCTCACTTTTTTTGTATATTGACCTCCCCTCCCCACAACTAACCTTTACTTTGGAGCAAACTAAGAGACTATACTTATGACTCATCAAGAGCTAGAAAATCTAAAAAAATTGAATACGTTCTGAAGAGATTTTCAGAAATACTAAAGTAGGCAACTAGACTGAAGACAATTGTCTTTTATAAAATTCAGTGTCCAAGGGTCCCCAGTATATCTTCCAGCCCTATGAGAAAACAGAATTAGCACAGCATGCTTCCCATTCTTTCTCAGATGATCTCTACCCCTGACTTTTATAATCCTGTGTTTCCTGTATTTTGTCTTCATAAAATTATACTGTTAGATAACAGTAAAAAGAACACATCACAACCTACTGAAAAGAACAAGGCATCTAAGAAAGCCAGTCTTGAGTTTTTTTCAAGATTTTCTCCTTTCCATCCCCAAAGAAAGAGAGGTCCACGTGCACACTCACATAACACAGCAGCCATCGACAGAATGAGAAGCTTCAGAAGTGTGTCCTGCTTCTCATAGGACAACCGCAAAAATCCCAGCTTAGTCATCTTGACATCAATGGGTAGCAGCAGATGACACTCAAATAGCTGAAATGGAAAAGTCAACAGTGTAGGATATTAAACACTTCCAATTTATCTAATTCATTTTCATATTTTATGGTGGCAAAAAAACCATAAAGGAGACAGGAGCTAATGAACACGCAGAGAGGGTCAGAGCTAATACTAACACCCAAGCCTTGCCTGAGGTATGAATGACTGGCAAGGAAGTAGGCATAAGTCAGGTCTATGTGTCAAGACTCAAAAGGAGTGACTGGATTCTATCACCATAATTCTGCTTCCTACTCCTTCACAGCTAACAAGTACATAATCACTACTGACAATAGCATGGTACAAGAGGAGTAAAGAGCAAACATGGGAATAGAAAAAAGGTGGTTAGGAAAGAGATGCAAAGAAAATAGGAAAGACTGGAAATAGAGAAAAAAAATAATTAAATGGAGAAAGAGAGCATTCTATTTTTTTTTTAAAGATTTTTATTTATTGGGGCGCCTGGGTGGCTCAGTCGTTAAGCGTCTGCCTTCGGCTCAGGTCATGATCCCAGGGTCCTGGGATCGAGCCCCGCATTGGGCTCCCTGCTCTGTGGGAAGCCTGCTCCCTCTCCCACTCCCCCTGCTTGTGTTTCCTCTCTCGCGGTCTCTCTCTCTGTCAAATAAATAAATAAATAAAATCTTAAAAAAAAAAAAAGATTTTTATTTATTTATTTGACAGAGACACAGCGAGAGAGGGAATACAAGCAGGGGGAGTGAGAGAGGGAGAAGCAGGCTTCTCAGAGAGCAGGGAGCCCGATGTGGGGCTCGATCCCAGGGCTCTGGGATCATGACCTGAACCGAGGTCAACTAAAGAGCATGACTGATCACTACTGCAGGTAGCGATGCACTCAAGAAAATCAGTGCTTTTCACAATTCGCATGACCAGGTTGACCTAGGACGTTATGATTCAACAGCTCTCTGCTTTTTTGTTTTGTTTTTACAATGTGTTCAATGTAATTTTATTAACGCAAGGAAACTAAAGCTGAACCTAAAGGAATTGCAGAACTTCAAATAAATGCTTCTGCAATTTCAATAAATGCTTTTTCTCACGAGGGGAAAAAATAACACCGGACTAGGTGGAAGGCATTAGGAAGCACACATTCCTAGCCCCAACAACATCTTTTCCATAATTAACTGTCCCAGAGGGGCAGTTTTACATGTGTTTTTAAATTACAACCCCAAAATTTTACCCTATCTTGCAATCAAAAATAAACACTTAACCCTCGGAACTCAATAATCCTGCCACACCCCACAGGTTTGTATGTTTTTCTGGAATGCCTGAAACAGAAAAATGTTTACACCACTGAGTTGATATGAGCCACATACCTAGAAGAGTCAGCAGAGGAAATGAGAGTACTAGAACCTCTACCTGAAAACTGAGTACAGGAACTGGTAATTTAAGTCAGGACCTTAAGGGAGTTTTCCTAGTGTGCTCTCTGGTCATTTTAGCACATCGCTAAAGCAAATAAGGGCAAAGACACTTTTATACACTTAGCATCTGCTCTCCTCGACGGTGCCTGTGAGCTGTGGCATCCTAGTCCCACCCTCGTTCTAGTTTCCAAGACGGCAACCTCCCCAGCCCAGTTTGCCTACACACTTTCTCGCACCCTCTCACTCTTTTACTCCCCTCCACGCCCCTCTTCTGCTCACTAGCAGGTCCCAACTCCCTGCCTCCCACCTCACAAAACTCAACAGCTCTGACACTACCCATCGCGGGCACCCCACCACTTAGCGTCCTGAGCGCCTTCCTCTCCAGGACTAGTCCCAGGATCCGATCTTTCGCACACCCTCCTGGCCTAAGCGCACGCCCCATTCCGGACCTTCACATCCTTCCATTCCAGGATGTCCCCACCCCACATCCCACGCCCCCTCCTCTGCAAGACCCTAGACTCCGCTTCACACACCCCACCCGCTGCCATTAGAGCCCCACCTCCTGCTCTTCGTTCAGCGCCACCAACAACCTGGGCTGCACCTGCAGCTAATTCTCAAGTTACAGCCTAAGGCCTTCTTCTCACCTGGCCAGCGTTCCTCAAGAATCCGCTCGGTTGTCTCTGCCATCCGTTCAGCGGCGCACTCAACCCTGGCAGCGGCCTGTCCGCCTCCTGGACCGCTCCCCATTGGCTGGCTCTGGTTCGATACCACACTTCGAAAGAACGATAGGATTGCGGAGCTGTCTGTCAGAGCCAGAGACGTGGACAAAGCCGCGCTCCCACTTCTTAACTGGACAATACAGATATCACTTAGCAGCCAGGAGGCGGGACTTCATGCTCCCGCCGAGCTGTGATAGGCTCGCTCATGAGAGCGAGAGCGCGGAAAGAACATGCTTGGAGCAGTTTGGTTGAGAGCCGAGGAGTGACGTGTCGGTCTACGGACCGAGAAGGAGGCGCCGGGGTGAAGGTGTGGCGGGTTCACCCCAGTCATGTGACCAGAAGCGGAAACTACGCGGAGCGATAAACTGAATCTACAAATCCCAAAAAGCCGGGCCAGGAGACTTACCGTCTCGGTTTGGGAGAAAGTGCCGAAATTGACCGTTACCTAACATAAGGTTAAAGAAGAGGAGGGAGGATTATTCTGCCTATTCTCGATGAAAACTGAAACGCTTTCTGGTTCGGACCGTTACATCTTGTACAAGATTTGTCTGAGAATTCGCTCAAGAGCTGTTTTTGACAATGCTCCCGTAAACTGCGATAGACGAGAGAGCCCTGCCACATTTCTGAGGCATATCCCTTTTTTAAGCCCCGGACTTCGATAGCGAGCATGGCTAGGCCTAGAGGGATCGTGGGGGTTAAGCTGACAGGGTCTGCCCTGCCTGAGAAGTAAGGGTCAACGACTGCCGCAGAGGTAGCCCTTCCAAGCGGTAGATAGGCTATATCCGGAGCCCCAGCCCGCAGCCTTGCTGTGCCTGGTCAGCTCACCCCTTTGTGAGATATCTGCCAGTGAAAGCTGCCCTAACCACTTTCTCTCCTCCCTCTCTCCCCCTAACCACACCCCCCTCCCCCCCAAAAAGGAAATGCTGAGGGTAGGGAAGATGGCGAAGTTCAGCAGCCAATTGCATCGCCTCAAACACGCATGTACTCTCTCTCTCTCTCTCTCTCTCTGCAGTGGGCAAAAGCTACGCTAAAGAAAATGGGAGCGTCGGTAACTTCAAAGTCTTACTATTTACGGTGCTATGAGTGCAACCGACCAAACATGCTCCTGAAAGCACATTTAAATCTGTGCTTCAAAATCAGTGCTTTTCACAATTCGCATGACCAGGTTGACCTAGGACGTTATGATTCAACAGCTCTCTGCTTTTTTGTTTTGTTTTTACAATGTGTTCAATGTAATTTTATTAACGCAAGGAAACTAAAGCTGAACCTAAAGGAATTGCAGAACTTCAAATAAATGCTTCTGCAAAACAGGAATTAGGGCTTTTTTTCCCTGTCAAAAAAGAAAAAGGAATTTTTTTTTTTTTTGGTATATTTTGGTAACTTTTTTTTTTTTTTTAAGATTTTATTTGACAGACAGAGAGACAGTGAGAGAGGGAACACAAGCAGGGGGAGTGGGAGAGGGAGAAAGAGGCTTCCCGCTTGCCCGATGCGGGCTCGATCCCAGCCCCAGGATCATGACCTGAACCGAAGGCAGACACTCAACGACTGAGCCACCCAGGCGCCCCAGAAAAAGGAACTAAAATTAGATTCCTTTGAAGTTAAAAAAAAAAAAAAGATACTGTTGGAAGAACATAAGATCTTGGGTTTTCATTAATTTTTTAAAATAATTATTGAACATGTTTTTTAAAGGGAATCTCTTAAGTTTCCAGGTGGTAAAACTAAGTCAACTTTTTCAAAAGTCAAAATATACTACCAAAGAACAAAGTTTAAAACTGAAGCTGATTTTTTAAAGATTATATTTATTTATTTGACAGAGAGAGAGAACACACAAGCAAGGGATGCTGCAGGAGAGGGCGAAGCAGGCTCCCCACTAAGCAGGGAGCCTGTCCTGGGGCTCTATCCCAGGATCATGGGATCATGACCTGAGCCAAAAGCAGACGCTTAACGGACTGAGCCACCCAGGCACCCCATGAAGCCAATTTTTAGGTGATTCTTTACTACCAGTTGATAGGGAAAGTCTTATCTATAATTAAAAGTCAGCACAGCAAAGTCATGGGGGAAATTATTGTAAACCCAGAGATTGTACATGAATTCAGCATATTAGTTGATCCTTCTCCTTCCTGCTTTATTGGACCAAAAGTTTTGAGTTGGTTCTTTCAGAAACACTGTTTTTACTATTCCATCACTTGCTTAGAATAATGCTATTTTTGCTTGCTTTGTACAAGTCAGATCATTCCTATGGAGCTCCTGGTCTCTCCTGAAGTGTCGACTTACCTCTTTTACATGCCTTCATCTCATCTGAGGCACACCAGAGTAACAGTATTTATTTTCTTCTTGAAGATTCTCTCCCCAGAATCTTCTTTTCCAAATGTGCTGCAAAGCTACATTATCAAGATTTCTTCCTAATGCATCTTTTTCACTGTTTCGTGTTTGGTTGGGTGCTTTTTAATTAGTCATCTATTTCTTGGATTTATTTTTCCCTTTGATAGATTTTTCATGTAACTTTTTCAGAAAAGCTGAATGGAAAGCAAACGATGCCTTTGTTTTGCCCTTTATAAGATAGCTAGAATTATGGGAACAAAATGGGGACCCACACATCTCCTATACACATGACCACACGAAAAAGCATCCTTTTTAAGGCATTACAATTTTACCTTCTGTTATCTAGAGTTGTTCTTGAGAAGTCTAATGCCCATGTGAATCACAGTCCTTTGTAAGTAACCTGTTTTTCTCTCTGATAAATGACTTTTGCTTAGAGATCCCATCCAGATGTGTTTTCCTTTCATTTTTGCTCTCATTTTCACCTTTACTCTCTGCAGACCCTTTCTACCTGAAAACACCAATTTCATCACCAGTCCAGGAAATTTTCTTTGGTTTTATTCCTGTCTCCATGCTCCCATTCTCACTTCTGAAGGTGCTATTTAGACAAGTGTCAGACCTCCTGATTCTTGGACATTTCCATGATTAACTTTTTCCATGTCTTGATCATTATATTCTGAGAAATTTCCTCAGTTTTATCTTGCAATTCTCTAATTTAGGCTCTTCAGTGTCACTTTTTTATATACTTTATCATTTAATCTTTTTCTCATGATGCGTATTCTTTAATCCCCTTCCCCTATCTCCCCCCAGCCGCCCACCCACCTCCTCTCTGGTAACCATCAGTTTGTTCTCTATAGTTAAGTCTGTTTCTTGGTTTGTCTTTTTTCTATGCTCATTTGTTTCTAAATTCCACATATGAGTGAGATCATATAGTATTTGTTTTCTCTGACTTATTTCACTTAGCATCGTATTCTCTAGCTCCATCCATGTCATTGAAAATGGCAAGATTTCATTCTTTTTGTGGCTGAATAATATCCCACTGTATGTATGTATATATATCCATTCACCTATCAAAGGACACCTGGGCTGCTTCCAGAGTTTGGCTAATGTAAATAATGCTGCAATAAACATTAGGGTGCATGCATCCCTTTGAATTAGTATTTTTGTTTTTTTTTTTTTTTTGGTAAATACCCAATAGTGCAATTACTGGATATCATAGGGTGGTTCTATTTTTAAATTTTTTTTTTAAGATTTTATTTATTTATTTGACAGAGAGAGACACAGCGAGAGAGGGAACACAAGCAGGGGGAGTGGGAGAGGGAGAAGCAGGCTCCCCGTAGAGCAGGGAGCCCAATGCGGGACTCGATCCCAGGACCCTGGGATCATGACCTGAGCTGAAGGCAGTCGCTTAACCAACTGAGCCACCCAGGCGCCCTATTTTTAAATTTTTTGAGGAAACTCCATGCTGTTTTCCACAGTGGCTGCACCAGTTTGCATTCCCACCAACAGTGGACAAGGGTTCCTTTTTCTCCATCCTCATCAACACTTGTTTCTTGTGTTTTTTATTTTAACCATTCTGACAAGTGTGAGGTGATATCTCATTGTAGTTTTGATTTGCATTTCCCTGATTATGATGTTGAACATCTTTCCATGTGTCTCTTGGCCATCTGTAGGTCTTCTTTGTAGAAATGTCTGTGCACATCTATCACTTTTATAAGCCATTTCATTTACTTCCACAACTGTTTTAAGTTCCGAGAACTTTCCTATTCTGTCCCCTTTTCACAACAATCTGTTCTTACTTTACAGATGCAATAGTTTCCCAAATTTCTATGAGAGTAGTTATTAGAATTTTTTTTTTTTTAAGATTTTATTTGACAGTGAGAGAGGGGTCACAAGCAGGGGGGAATGGGAGAGGGAGAAGCAAGCTTCCCGTCGAGCAGGGAGCCTGATGTGGGGCTCGATCCCAGAACTCTGGGATCATGACCTGAGCCGAAGGCAGATGCTTAACGACTGAGTCACCCAGGTGCCCCTAGAGTAGTTATTAGAATTTTTAAAGTTACTTTTTTTTCTGGAATTAAATTTCCTCCAGGGTCAGGTAGTATGTGTATTTAGGGAAAACTTCAGAGATAATTCTGATGCTGATCCAGAACTACTTATCTAAAGCACTACAAAATATTTAAATTTGAAATCAGATGATGAGTACAATAGGAGGCTGAATGTATAGCCTGGCCTCTCACCCTGAGATTCCCTGAAATCCAATGTTTTATATCTAGCTTTGAGACCTAGGGAAAGTAGCATCATTTTGATCATGTTATTTTTATTTTTTATTTATTTATTTTTTTTTTAAGATTTTATTTATTTTTTTGACAGAGAGAGAGACATAGTGAGAGCAGGAACACAAGCAGGGGGAGTGGGAGAGGGAGAAGCAGGCTTCCCGCAGAGCAGGGAGCCTGATGTGGGGCTCGATCCCAGGACCCTGGGATCATGACCTGAGCCGAAGGCAGACGCTTAACGACTGAGCCACCCAGGCGCCCTGATCGTGTTATTTTTAAAAATTTGCTGTATCACTTGTCACTCTCCGTGTTTAGGTCCAAGAGGACAGTAATCATCTTTCTGGTTCACCCTTGAATCCCCCAGTGCTTTGCAAAGTGCCCAACAGATAAGGCACTTAAATGTTACATGATGAAGTCATCCATTCCCCACTTGATCCTTGACTGGCTCTATGGACTCACTTTAGGTCCATCCAACATACCTCAGTGATGCATGGCTGTCATTGTTTAAAAGGCATGTTGCACTGACCTGAAGTCAACTTCATTTTAACTTCTGTGGGTCATATAGCATAGGAGGAATATTAATGGGGAGGAGGGAAAGTTCTATTCCATTGTACTATTGAGCTGATAACCTTTACCAGAGCAGTCCTGATGGAGGTAAACATGTGAATATAGAAGCTGAATGTCCTACTTCTATAATCAGAAAATACAAGAGGATGGAAAATGAATAGACAGTGAACAGACAACTGTAATTGCCTTTTTATTCCCACACCTGTCATCCTTTTAAGGCTGTTCAAAAACCTCTAGCCACTGACTGCCCTCTTCTGGGTTTGCTCCAGTTTGTCACAATTCCTCTTCAACTTTATCTTGGCTTCTTACTAAGTGCAGAGCAATGAACAAGTCAGTACACGAACCTGTCCACTTCAAAGTTTCCAACAGACTTAGCAAACGTACTCAGGTCTGAAGTATCCACTTTCCAATTTTTCAAGTTGCTATCATAGACAACTGAGCTCTAGATGGGATAAAAGGGCAGTCTTTTGAATCCCATACGCCTGTTCAAGCTGACGCTTATCCCTGAAAAGGACTTTTGTGAACAGGAGGTCTTAGATCCTCCTGGTTGCATGGTTAAAACTCAAGCTCTCTCATGTTTAGCAGTACGATCTCCCTTCCTTTCAGTTACTGTCAGTTTGCCTCCAATTGCCATTCTGAACTTGGCAAAAAAGGAGCCTACTCTCCCTTTGCTCCTAATTTCCCAACCACTGCCCTAGTGAAAATGTAAGAGGAACTGACTCTGCTTTTGTGGACATCTTATTTGAGATGGTTGTCAGATTTTTACTGCAGATATGCCTGGCCTTTCAATTTCAGGCCTGGTCTTTCAATTACACCAATAAAACTTTGCAGACTCCTCATTTCCGACTTTGCGCATTTTTCTATAGCGAGGCACAGTGCTGGATAAGAATCATGTGCCTTCATCCACGTTAACAACTCACCCTTCTAAAGTAAGACCAGCTTAGCTGGTACAAACACAAATTTCAGGCAGCTAAGATGTGGGCCCGTAAAGAACAAAGCCAGTTGTAAAAACTTTACACTCACCTTAAGGTAATGGCTGCTGAAATACTGAGGTCTTCTTGAAACCACCCCACAGCAACATGGCCAAATGACCAAAGGGGTCACAGAGGAATACTGGAACAACATCTTATTTTAACTATGTCTTTTGCAATTTCTTGTGCACAAGCTGCTAACAACACCCACTTCCAAGATGCCCACTATGCTAAAACCTGTACTTTGAACTTGCTTGTAGGTCTCCCAGCAAGGATTTTTATATCCTTATCATCTTGTAAATAAGGGTTTCTGTTAACCAAATGTCTAATCTCTTCCCTAATGCAAATGTTCAACACACTGAAACCTGAAAGGACCTCTCTCCCTTCACGAATACACAGGAGACATACATAGGGACTTTAAAACAATTCCCAATTCTATCATAAGATGTAAACATGGTTATAATCCCATAATCCACACTTCCTCACGGAACACTTTTCAGGACTAATCTCTCAAAACTACAACCAAATTGTCTGAGGCAAAGTCGGGGTTCCACTTAACCCTTTTAACATTTCCCAAGGTGATGATTTTTGAAAATTCAACCACTACACGCTTGTCGGAAACCAGCTCACATTTAATTGTGACATTTTAAAATTGGACAAGTGTTTTGACATCTGCCCCCCTCCCCCATATTTAGTCTCTTTAAAATGACAGGAAAACACCAACCAATCACAGGCTTAATGGGTTTAATAAGTGTACCCCTTCAGTTCCTATTTGCAGCACCCAATATTCCTTTGAAATACCAGACAGACCCAGCAGCGGCCAGCAGTACACTTCAGACCTTCCGAGTTCCAAGTTCAGGGTCTCTGAGCATTCGGTGTTGCAGTGGCACTTGTCCAGAACTGGTACCTCCCTTTACCTGGAGAACTTCAAAGGTACCAGTGAAAAAGCTTCTTCCCCTTCAAGGGGAAGAAAGAAAATCACTCCCCCAAACCCAGCAGATCTGGCTGTGAGGTCTTTCCTCCTGTCCCATCTCTTCAGACTTGTTTTTTTGCAGTGGAGCCAGAGAGACCCGAATCTAACCTGAGTTACAAGAAACACTAGACAGTGATGGCTATGAAGGGAGTGGCTGGGAGCAAGTGAGATACTCCTTTCTCTCCCACATCCAATACATGTGCTTCACAGAAAAACAACACAAATTAACAGGTCCACAAAACACAACAGCTAGAATTACAAAATCCATTCATCCGAGGGTGGTGGAAGGCAGGACGGGGAGCTGGGAGGGTCAATGGCACAGGGACAAAAACAGTATTCCAATCAGTCCAGGCACGGGGGCTGGCAAGTGCTAGAAAAGAGCTACAGAAAAACCTGTGGTCCATTCAGACTCACCGGTGTTAAAAATCCACACACTGGTGTCAGGAAGATTCTGCCTTAAGCGCACCAGAGACAAAAGTCCCAATTCCTCAGACTGGAATAGGCAGAGGGCCCTTGGCAGAGCGGGTCCTGCGTTCCCTGGCAGAGGAGGGTACGAGGAAAAGAGCTTCTACAGCCTGCTTCCAAACCCACCCATCTCCTCTGGATGGCAGGCGACTCAGTGGCCTGCAGCAGCCTTCAGTTTGGCAGGAGACGGATGCGGTGAAGGGAATTTCTCTGCAGACGTCGAGCTACTCAGTGCGGACTGCAGGTAGACCGTCTTGTGGAAAAGTCTGTTGCTTAAGAAAACCACCAAGGAGAAGAGGCGCAGCTGGAAAAGGCTGGAAGGCAAGAGACCCGACTTGTTAGATCCCCAGTTCATCAAACTTAATGTTTTAATTACTTGACAACTTACCTGACTACATTAAACTTAAAATGACATAGGGGAAAACAAGACAACTGAAATTTGATCAAGGAAGTACTATACAGATTTTAGACACACGGGTTAACAGGCAGCAACTAAAGAAGGCGCTGGGTCCAGCTGCTGTCATGAGTGCAATGGAATCACCGTTTGAAGTATAAAGGCTCAGAGGAAATAAAGTTACATTTCAGATTAATTCTGATTAGAGAAGTACTTTTCTGTAGCTGTTTATAAACCTCCAGCTATGTTTGAAGATATACTATATGTGCTTCATGTTCAAGAGTTTCAAGGGAAAGCCAATTACACCAGAGACTGCCATTACACTAAGCACTGCAGGGTAGTAAGAGTAAGCAAACACCTGAAACAGATCTGAAATTTCTAATACATGTATCCTCACTGACTCAACCAAAATTGATCAAAGATTAAACTTTTTTTAAAATGGTAAAACTTGGGGCGCCTGTGTGGCTCAGTCGTTAAGCGTCTGCCTTCGGCTCAGGTCGTGATCCCAGGGTCCTGGGATCGAGCCCCACATCGGGCTCCCTGCTCAGCGGGAAGCCTGCTTCTCCCTCTCCCACTCCCCCTGCTTGTGTTCCCTCTCTCGCTGTGTCTCTGTCAAATAAATAAATTTAAAAATATATATATATTAAAAAATAAATGGTAAAACTTTAGGATTGCTATTATTATTGCTAAAGATTCACTTCATTTTGTTTTTTAAATTTGTTTTTAGGGAGAGAACATGCACGCACAAACGAACGAGTGCTCGAGTGGTGAGGGAAGGTCAGAGAAAAAGGGAGAGAGAATTTCAAGTGGGCTCCACGCTCAGCACGGAGCCCAACATGGGGCCTGATCTCACGACCCTGAGATCATGACCTGAACCGAAATCAAAAGTCAGACACTGACCCGGCTGCACTACCCAGGCCCCCTGCTAAAGATTCATTTTAAAATATTTTGTTTTGGGGCACCCGGGTGGCATAGTCAGTTTAGCGTCTGCCTTTGGTTCAGGTCATGATCTCAGGGTCGTGGGATTGAGCCCAGAGGAACCTGCTCAGCAGTGAGTCTGCTTCTCCCTCTCCCTCTGCTGCCCGGCCCCCTCATACTCTCGCTGAAATAAATAAAATATTAAAAAATACTTTGTTTTACTATCACTATCAATAAACTCATGTAAGCCAGATCACATGACCCACTATAAAAAGTTGACCATTCTTACAAAAATGGGTTTCACTACAGGTGTCTAAAGTGCCTTATATTCAGTGACTTAAATTTTAAGAATATGTATAACAGCATGATTTTCTGAAACATATGTGCATATGTGCCTGGGGAAAATTGGGGGATATATTCCAAAAGTGTTCTCCTCTCATCATAGTGTATATTAACGCTTTCCTACACTGTAAGAGATTATTTTTTTAAAAAGAGTCTCATTCCTATAATTGTGACCTTATAGTCCCGATCCTTTATACAGAGACACAGCTTACTACACTTTAGCTAATACCGGCTAGTACTTACTATGCTTTGCCAGGGGTCTTTGCTTCATTGGCGCTGATAATAAATAGAGGGAAGA
The DNA here is from genome assembly GCF_054177405.1 of Leptonychotes weddellii. Lineage (NCBI taxonomy): Eukaryota > Metazoa > Chordata > Mammalia > Carnivora > Phocidae > Leptonychotes > Leptonychotes weddellii. Next base: position 76,566,440 of record NC_138379.1, read on the forward strand.
GGATGGAGAAGAGGCAGCCACTGTAAACAGAAGAGAAACAGACACCTTCATGACAACCATGACTCTGGAGAAGAGATTAGAAGCCCAGAGTTCCCTTGCCTCCAGAGCTAACATCATGGCTTGATGAAACCTTAATCTATCAAACACATCTTCAAAAAAAACTTTTTTTGTTTTCCTAAGCACTAGCTACAGTAAACACTGCTCTGGGAGGCAATATAAAAGAATATGGCATTTAGCATCATGCAGACTAGATTTTAATGCTGACAAATGTCTGTCAAAGAGAAAAAATCTACAGGCCTCCTGATGGCCTATAAATAAGTGCCTACCATAACACCAGGCATACAGAAGATGCTCCCTACACTGAGTATTTTTACTAGTCCCCATCAAGTCCCTCTGGCCAAATTACCTGATAATGTATGAGGACTGCATTGCTGTGAGGAAAGCCAAGGGCAAGCCAAATCCAAAGTAGTAAGGCCAATTCCTTTCTATGTTTGACAACCGCTGGTGCATTTCAATTCCTAAAACAAGACAGCCAATACAATTAATAATTAGATTGCTTACTTCCTTTTAGTCAAATGACTACATACGGTAGACAAATTATTTGAGGTTTGAGTTTTTAGGTACACATCTGTCATTTGGAACAGTTAAAGCATATAAATTGGAATTGTCCAAATAATGATATAAGGCTTCTGTGTGAAGTTTTTCAATTCAATAATCACAATTTCAAAGCTGCTAGGAATTATGAATTACAACATCAGCATCCTTTGTCATGATTAGTCTCGAACAAAGTAAGGTATCAAATAAAAAGGCAGCCATTCTCTAGAAACCAAGTAACCTCTTCCAACCATAGACAACCGGACAAATATGCCAAGGTCTTTAAAACATCCCCCAAAGAATATGAAAGCACGGACATCAAATTGATTTCTCGAATTCAAGAAAATGCGTGCTCCTTTATGCCACTGTATGGCTCAGTCAGAACTGCATCACATTAAGCACCATGAAGGTAATGTTACATGGCCACATCCCCCGGCATCAAAGTTACGGATTAAACCCCCTAAACCAAGTGTAAATTCCCTCTTGCCAAAGAGGCTGCTTCCTTCCAAAGATGGTTTACCAAGGGCCTAAGTATTGAACAGTTCTCGAGAAGTCCGTTTAGCAGCACTTCCAAACTGGACCTCCTACTTCTGAGTTTCTTTAGATGGACTCACCTTTATTGAACCAACGATATTCAAAGCAGTACAGTGAGTAGAGAAGGGACATATGCAGAAGACTAACCAGCTGACCAACAAGGTGGATGGGAAAGAGACTCACGAACATCCCCTAAAGAACAAATATGGGAAATCGGAATCCCAAAGCTTCAAGACCGAACACTCTTCGCCCGCCACTATGAGTCATCCCCCTCTGCCTGTGTAATACAGCCTCATAGATGCTCCTCACGTTTCTCGACAGCAGGAGAGTGGAGAATGCCCATGGGCAGGGAAGAGGAGGTCAATTCATGTTGCTTATTATTTTACAATTTTTAAATTTTCTAGTTGTTTCTGTGAAAAAATGATTTAAAAATCATTACCTCCCATAAAGCTTATCTGCCCCAGTTTAAATGCAATACTCTGTCTTTGTGAAGCTCCTTTTAACGAACCTTTTTTCAAAACTTGCCCATGTACCCAGAAGGCCAGTCTCACCTGGATGAGGAAAAGAGCCTGCAGCAAAAGGTTGAAGAGCATATCAGCAATTATTTTGCTGACACTAGGGAATGGGTGAGGCTTCCTCCCTGATACCTCAAATGCCAGGTCAGCTATGTCCTGTAACAGAGAAAGTAGCTCACCAAAACATGAGTAAGATGGCTTCACCACCCACCCCCAAAGCTAAGGTCGCTGGTCTACCATTAAATCTGCCAGGTGAGAAAAGCTCCTGGACATCTGGCCAAGGGAGGCTTTTGTGGCCTGAGACAATAATTCCATTTTACAAGCGCACAAAGATCACCCACTGGCTGCATGAGCAAGAAAGGTTAAGGCTATGAAATCATTCCCTGCATGGCCACCAACCACCAGGCTAAAACCTGCCACCCATCAACCCACCACCCATCAACCATTACGCTGCAGGACCCAGACTCCATTCTGCCATGGACCTACTTGAAACCAAATGGCATTTACAACTTTGCTAAGCACAAACAGAGGGAGCACCCAAAGAGCACTGAAAATGGATGTAAGGAAGAATTCCAGCCACGACCAAACATCTCCATGTAGTGATGGATCACCTAAAAAAAAGGGGGGGAAAGAGTTGTCAGTTTAAAGACCAAACATGGAACTCCTAGGTGGTCACTCATCCCCCCACCCCCCACCTATGTTTCCTGCCAGCGCATCACCATACGGATTTCAGACAGCTGTCCTCTTCGGACACACACCCACCTCTAGTCACAGCTCTCATTCAGAGGAGCCATCTGTGCTGCTTACCTGGTGGTGACTGAGAGGTCCCTAACAGCACACGCTATGCAGGAAACTACCCGAGTTTCAATCCCAGTTCTGTCACTTACTAATGGTTTAACCTCAGTAACCAATTTCTATTTCCTCAACCATAAAAAAGCTATCTGTAACAGTACCCACTCAAAGGGTGGTTGAGAGGCTTGAGCTAAGAACGTCTAAAGCTCCTGGTACGCAGTAGTGTTCCATGAAGTGAGGGAGACAGGGAAATACCTCCCACCCCCATCCCAGGCAGGTGGCACACAGCAATGCATATACTTACCAATAATTTGGGCTGTCACCGACTGTAGTACAGGAATAAACACTCGATAAAACAAGAGGAGACTTAACTAAGGGAAAGAAGTAATAAACATTAACAGCTCTTCTTTAAAACAAGAGTTCCAAGTTTCAGTGTCATTATTTTCCAGATAGAGGTGACTTTTCAAGGAAGCCTGAAGAGACACCAAAACTGAGAGCTATTTCTATCTCCCAATACTCCCCTAAGGTACAAACCTGACATTGCCTGTGAAAACAGTGAGACTCCTGGGGACATAGATGAACGTTTCAAATATTGTTCAGACCAAAACACAGATACATACTAAATATGTAGTAATACTTTATTAAACATCTGGAAACATCTGTGAAATGTTTAGATCAAGACAACTTGAGTTATATTGAATTCCAAGTCAAAAAAAAAAAAAATATTTAACTACCTGTTCTTCAAAGTACTTAAACTTCCCTTAAGTCTGTGTTGGCTCTTGATGAACTCTAGGTAACTTTTTCTGGTATGGGTTTTAATAGTAATCAATTCTAATAGATTGATAAGACCAGATGAGAGGATAACCTTGCCCCTGTCCTTCTGCCCTTCCCTTATGATCCCCCATAGTGGCTCTTAGCCAAAATGTCCAATGTCAAGAGGAACTCTTTTAACATTAAAACTGGTGAAATAGTCATTTTTTTTTTAAATAAAAGTGTAGAGGCGCCTGGGTGGCTCAGCTGGTTAAGCATCTGACTCCTGATTTTGGCTCAGGTCATGATCTCAGGGTCATGGGATCGAGACCCACATTGGGCTCTGTGCTGGGCACGGAGCCTGCTTGAGATTCTCTCCCTTTCCCTCTGCCTCCCTGTTTGTGTTCTCTCTCAAAAAATAAAATAAAAAATAAATAAAAATAAAAGTGTATATTTAGGGCTATCCCTGACATTTACATACAAGTGTTCTTTGTGTGGGAATAAAATCACCACTGGTGCACAGACTCCTCAGTTATGGTCTTGAGCATGTATCACCACGTGAAAACTACTTGTCTCAGTTTCAAGGCAAGAGTCAAGAACTATTAACATAGCAACAACCTGAAGATAAGGCACCTGGCATTTGAGGAAAAAGAACTTACCCAGAATACTCCACCATTCCAAGCGCAGCACTGGAAAATTCTACTAACGATACGTGGCTCACTGGAAAAGACCACATGTATTTAGCTCATAAGATATACAGGCTATTTCCAGATCATCATTCAGTCACTCCCCACCTTAGACCTTTTGTTGTTACTGTTATTTTTCTAGCACCTATTATTCTCCCAATGTTCTCCTAGTGTCAATGAGAAAAATCTAAAAATATTTCTAGAGGGCGCCTGGGTGGCTCAGTTGGTTAAGCGACTGCCTTCGGCTCAGGTCATGATCCTGGAGTCCCTGGATCGAGTCCCGCATCGGGCTCCCTGCTCGGCAGGGAGCTTGCTTCTCCCTCTGACCCTCCCCCCTCTCATGTGCTCTCTCTCTCTCATTCTCTGTCTCAAATAAATAAATAAAAATCTTTAAAAAAATAAATAAATAAAAATATTTCTAGAGAATCAGTTTTTCTTCGTGTGTGTGTGTGGTTCTCGATTCACCATTCTGTCTTTTAAAACACCATGACATTCTCAGCAAGCATGATTGCTAGACCCTAGTTTAATTCAATGTGGGGCGGGGGGGTGGGGGGAGGGGAAGAGTCACCTGTAATATTTTTTGGAAAAAAATGCAAAAATGCAAAAAGCAAACAAGGGGGTACTGAAATTCCAAGTGACTATATAGGGTCTTAATTCTATACTAAGGACCAGTCACTTCCTGAAGTCCCTCCCCCTCAGACATTTCCTGACATCAGCCCCGCTCCTTACCTCTCTTGCTTCCTTTCTATACTTTGGGCTCTCCTTTGTGCCAGCACACTGCTTGCCCTTCTTCGACGCTGCTCCTCTCTCTTTTGCTGAATCCGAGCATCTAGCTTTGAGATGGTACAAATTCCCCAGATGGAGTCTTTGATTCCCTATAGACAAGGGTATTATTTTAAAGTATTTTAAAGTATTAAAGAGGAAGGATTATGGATCACAGAAGACTTCCCTAAGTTACATAAAGTGAAGTTAACAGTGGAAACCACTGAACTTATTTTGCCACATGGCTTAAGGGAGCCTTGACAGCTTGATATAATTCAAAATTTACAGCAGTTCTAAGAACAGAACTTCTAAATATCCTTTCTCCAGATTTACCAATAATAAATGTGCTAAATTAACTTATTATTTACATGTATATATACACATTTTTTCCCGTATTAGAATGCGTATCCCTTTTTTTTTTTTTAATTTGACAGAGAAAAAGAGATCACAAGCAGGAGAAGTGGCAGAGGGAGAAGGAGAAACAGGCTCCTGGCTGAGCAGGGAGCCTGATGCAGGCTTGATCCCAGGGTCCTCAGTAGTGAGTATAGTATAGTATAAATCACTACTAAACTCCAGGGATACAAGGACAAATTAAACACTGGTCTCTAGAAAGGACCAGAGGCTGGACCACAGTTAGGGAAGGACAAAGAAATCAATACTGTAAGATATCCAGTAAGAGCTGGAGGATGAGAGCATGCCACATAAGACAGAAACAACATGGTAGTATAGCTAGAGGAAAGAATGTCCTTAAGGAGTGTATGAAGGGGGAGAGGGTTGTTAAGTCTATAAAGACAGTGACAGAGGCACTTGCCCACCATACTGAAAGAGCTCCAATAGCGGAAAAGTTAGTGCTACAAACCCCAGAATAGCCTATCACCCAGTTCCAAAAACTTCATTCATCCATCCATCCACCCACATGTTAAGCATCCTCAGTGAGCTAGACATTGGTCACATGAAAACGCTCAAGAAACGGGTAGCCTACCAGGACAAGTATACAACCAAAAAACAACAAAAATAGTTTAAAATATGTGCCACAACAGATTTATGTCCAAAATGGATTGGTAGCACCGGGATATTTAACCTCACAAAGAATAGGTGGAAAAAAAACATTCTGGAAGCAAAGGCCAATCTGGACTAAAAAATGGCATTTTTACCTATTATTAGCTACTAACAAATTTTGGAGATAACTGCCAGGATACAGAAAAATGGGAATGGGCCAAGTGGTTATGTACTAACCACTGACAGCATAAATTGGCACAGTGTGCACCTGATCTTTTTATCTGCAAGTAGAGGTTTATCTTGCTTTTAACTTCTAAATCTTCCACAAACTGTTTAAATATTTAAGGTAGTGAAGTTCAAAGGGCTGAGGGCCTTGTATGTGCTAAGACGATGACAGGATTCCCACCCCTGAATGCTTACAGTCTAACTGGGTCAGACAAACATTAACAGTGCATTGTAGAACTGATCTAGAGTTGAAATTTTATAGCACAAGAATGGCAAGATGAGGTAAAGTTATTAAAAGTAGATCTCAGGGCGCCTGGGTGGCTTACAATTGGTTAAGTGTCTGCCTTTGGCTCAGGTCATAATCCCAGGGTCCTGGGATCAAGCCCCTAGAGCCTCCATATCAGGCTCCCTGCTCAGTGGGGAGTCTGGTTCTCCCTCTACTCCTCCCCCTGCTCATGCTCCCTTTCCCTCTCTCAAATAAATAAATAAAAATCTTAAAAAAAAAAAAAAAAAGATCTCATTGCATGAAGTCTCTTTGACCCTTCTAAGATACTCCTTCAATTCTCCCTCTTTTACTCAAAGGTAATAAACTTTTAAGCATTCCCACTGAGGAAGGAGCCCCCTGCTCCCAAGGATATAGCTACAGGGGCTACAACCAGGGCATTAAGCCTCAGACACACACTATAATGGAATTTTCTGCTATTGGTTAATTTGGGTTACTAAGTCCTAAACAGATCTTTACGGGACATTTTCCTAGAGCATCGTCATCTGCACCATGCAGAATGGGGAGAAAGTAGGTTCTGTAATATAAATAAGAATAAAGTAGTTCAAGTAATAGTATTCTATCAATGTTCATTGTTTAATTTTGGCCAGCAGACCATGGTTGCATAGAATAACTTGATGCTGGTGAAGGATATAGGGCAACTCTTTGTACTATTTTGCAACTTTTCTGTAAGTCCAAAATTATTCCAAAATAGAAACTTTTTTGAAAAAAAGGCTCTGGAGTCAAACTAACCAAGGTTCCAATACTAGAGACACTCACTAGACAGCTTTCCCAAGCTTCTGGAAGATGCAAGATAATACTTAATCTCCCGAGTAGTGTGGATGAGAATGAAAACCTATAGGTGAGGGACCCAACAAATATAACAAAAATTGCCCTCCCAAAAAACCTAAAGGATTTCCTAGTCAGTTCCTGCAGCAAAAAGATCAAGAGATGACACAACGATGTACTCACCCTGGCAAGGTCCTGGAGAAAGGTCTTGACACTGTCAGCCATCTCTTCACCACCCGAACTACCAACTACACAGAGGAGGAAGCAGCGTCTCAAAATCTTTCATCATGAAGGACCTAGAAACAGATGGAGCATAATGGGGCAACAAATAGGTATCTTACAGGTAAGTTATTTCACGTACATTTCTACGTAAGGACTTTTCCACATACTTGCATCTCTACCAGGAGTGTAGCAGATTCGGGCACTCCCATAGATAGGAACACAGGGAACTAATGAAGGTATACCTGTAACTGCGGAAACCTGAAAGCAATACAATTTTTAAGTCACTTCCCACCCTTCCTTCCACTTTTACATGGGGGTAAATGTGCTCTCAGTCCAGGAGTCTCCTCTCTGGGCCTTGATGTCCAAACCATCCCTCCTACACATCCCAAATACTTGCGTATTTGGAAATGAGTGATAATTACATTTCAGTATCCTCCTAAGCGGTAGTTATACTTGATGTAGAACCTCAAACGCTTGAATGAAAATACAAGAGCAAGAGGAAGGTTCTGGCAAAAATGACTAAATATGCACTTCACACACAGGGTCCTTTGGCACACAAGTAAGCTTAAGGTACAATGTGAAATCGCCCACCTAGACGACCAAATAGGCCTCCCCATGTTTTCCAACTTTAAATATATACATATATACACACACAATTTTAATAAACATGCAAGAAACAGTGGAATATAAATTAGGTCAAAAAAGTTCCGTGTATAAATATTCCTCAAAACACTACAGCTTTCTCATTTTAGGTATTTCTCAGGTGAATGAGAAACCTCGCTTCAAAAATTATGACAGTTTCACAAGCACCTTGTATAAAACTCCCATTTCAAAACATAAGCACATTTTCCCTCACACATATAACCACTTCAAACTGTACCTTGACCCAACTGGACTACTGCCACCCAGAACCAGAAGAGCAGGGAATATTGCAGTAGGAAGGTACCTGGACAACTTGCACAACACCGTATATACCATCTGCTCCTGGGGTCAAATCCTATTACTTCAGATAAAGAAGTTTCTAGGGTTCAGAAACTTCTGTGAATACTCCACTTAAAAACAAAAACACCTCAGGGTGACAGGGTAACTCACTGTCAGGTGAACAGTAACTATTCAGTACACGATACCAGTTTCTGAAAACTATCACGGATTCATTCTTTTTTTTTTTTTTTAAAGATTTTATTTATTTATTCATGAGAGACAGAGAGAGAGAGAGAGAAGCAGAGGGAGAAGCAGGCTCCCAAGGAGCAGGGAGTCCGATGCGGGACTCGATCCTAGGACCCTGGGATCATGACCTGAGCCGAAGGCAGACGCTTAACCGTCTGAGCCACCCAGGCGCCCTCACGGATTCATTCTTAACCAGCTACTTCCTCCTCTGTAAATTAAGGATATTAAAATTCTTCACAGGTCTTCTTGAATAGGTGTAATAACAGAAAAACAGTAACTTCTATATAAACACAATCCCACTAAAGACTGAGCTAGCTTGGGAGTTTGAGGAAGCCAATCACTGAGTCTGGATTTCTCACAGGACACTGACAAAAAGCGTGAAGCACGGCAGTCCTAGTCCAGCAGAACAGCTGGGTTATCTGAACCGTGGCCATTAACACCTGGCTTCCGCACGTACAAGGGGCAGGTTACCTACTAACCAACAGCGGCCGTCGAAGGACAAGTCACTCAATTCTGTACTGAGACCCTAGCAGCCTTCCTTCACGGATACTTGATGAATTGCCCGGTTTAACAAAAAGCTGAGGCATGGAGAAAAATAGAACTTGCCACGATTTAAGACCACACAGGGGGAACTTTACAACTGAGTTGGAAGGAAATAAGATGCATCTGGTTCTCATCACTTTACAGATGCAGGAACTGGAGTCTCCGAAGTTAAATGCCTGCCCAAGATTACAGCAAATGAAAGGCTACTGCAAACTTCAAAAACGCTGGCATTCTAACCCTCAGTCGGGACTTCTTTTTACTCAAACTTTGCAATGAGTTTGTTTAACCCGAGCATCCCATGGGCAACTTCTCTTGAACCTAGAAATACAGGTGGCCTTTAGATGCCTAATAGTCATTAGAGCTTGTTAAGCATCCTCTGAGGCACAATCCTGTTCTTTCATTTCTAAGCCACCAAACCCAAGTCCGGAAAGGAGGAAGCTGTTCTAGCCCACACCAGGGGCAGAAAGGGTGAGCATCCTCGCTTCTCTCGAGGGCTCCACAGACGGCTTCAAGTCCACGGGTCAGCTCGGACCCGTCTCCGCCGTAGCTCCTTGCCAATTTCGACCGGAAACATAGTTTCCCCCCAGGAACCCAGCCGTGCACGAGCTGCGGAGCACGCTCACCTCCGGTCACACGCAGAGCTAAACATAGACGCGCCGCACCTCGGGCACCGTCTCGCGCGGCGCTGCGAGTCGGGCCAGAACCTTCCTGCTAGGGTTCCCCTCCCGAAGCCCCTGCCCGGAACCACGCACCCCCGCGCTCGGGCCCTCGCAGGGCCTCGCAGGGCCCCAGCCGCCGCGGCGCCAGTGGCCTGGCTCGGCCAGTCTGCACTTACCCGGCCGCTCCGCCGCCGCGGCTCCGGCCCACCCGGCCCCTCGTCCAACGCGGACCCACTCGGCTCCTATTGGACACTCCGCGCCCGGCCGCCAGGTCCCGCCCGGGCGCTCCCAGGGCCGGGGCCGCTGCGCCCGCACTGGGCATGCCCGGGCCGCACGGGGCCGCTGGGAAGTCGGGCGGGCGCCGAGCCGAGCGGAGCCGAACAGAGCCGCGCCGCGCAGCCCGGGGTGGAGGGGGCGGGGTCGCAGCGGCGGACGGGGCGGGGCCAGACGGGGCGGTGGAGCCTGGGAAATGCAGTCCGTGCGCCGACCCCGCCCGTCCCGCGCCGAGTCCGGGGACGCCCTGGAACGCCCAGCACGCTTCGCGGACCGCCTTCCTCATCCAGTCCTGCCGATCCCTCCTCCTGCTTTTTGCCCTTCCCGTTTACTCCTGCGGGGTTGCTTGTCCTTCTAAAACCCTACGAAACCTAACAGGAGAACATAATACAGAGGTCACCTTGCTTTATCTACTTGGAAATTTTCTGTAACCAAAGGGTACTATGCAACGATGGGCTTAAGTCAAGATCATTAAGAACAGGACACGGCGCCATGCAGTTCGGCTGCATTAGGTGTGCACTCTGCCGGCAAAATGATGGTTGAGATTAAAATTCTAAAAGTGAATAGAAGTAAAGCCTTTTCATCTCCATTCCCACCAATCCATTTTTACCCCAGGGATGGCAACTCCTTAGCATCCACATTAAGCCTCACCGAGAACTTTTTCTTTTTTTTTAAAGATTTTTATTTATTTGACAGAGAGAGACAGTGAGAGCAGGAACACAAGCAGGGGGAGTGGGAGAGGGAGAAGCAGGCTTCCCGCAGAGCAGGGAGCCCGACGTGGTGCTCGATCCCAGGGCCCTGGGATCATGACCCGAGCCGAAGGCAGACGCTTAACAACTGAGCCACCCAGGCGCCCCAGAACTTTTTCTTTTCTATTCCCAGCCTCTTATATCTCACCATTTCTTTTCTTTTAATATTTCCATTTACCTCTTGTGTTTAGAACTGCTAGTGCTAGGGCCACCTATAGGATCAGATTTTTACCACGGGAAGCTATTTAGTGCAACCTCCTATTTGTGGGACAGGAAGCCTGGGTGTCAAGTGATTCACTCAAGGTCATTGGCAGAGCAAATGCCCAGGCCTCCTGACTCTTCCAGTTAAGTGGGCTAGGAGTTGTTGCTGACCTCTTCTCCCTGGCTCAACATCCAGCCCCATGCCAAAATAAACCAGCCCCCTACCTTGAGCCTGCAGAAACCTTCCCTTCCCTTCAAGGAAGAGGATCAGTAGAAATGACCAAGATCAGAGAAGGGAATGAAGCATTCAGAATAGAAGCCCTGAAGCAAAGGGCCAACCTAGGATTTATATGTAAACTCCTGGAGAGGTTGGGGGGAGGAGGCTGAGATGGGACATTTTTTCTTACTTGTTTCAATAATCTCATTGTCACTGAAAACAGATCTAGGAATATTCACTCAAGTTTCCTTTTCTCATGAAATCTATTGATGAAGGATAGGTGGAAGAAAGGTGTGCAGGGACAAGTTGCCCCTGCCCTAAGAGGAAACCACCCTTAAAAGGATTTTGCATCCCCTGGTAGGAGCCCTCCACCCTTGCCCACGTGATAGATGACAAAAACCTAGTTGGATGACAGGCGTAGGGAGGGTTAATCAGATTAAAACAGCCCTCCAACAAGCCCATTAAAAACCCCTAGACTGGGGCGCCTGGGTGGCTCAGTCGTTAAGTCTGTCTTCGGCTCAGGTCATAATCCCAGGGTCCTTGGATCGAGCCCCGCATCGGGCTCCCTGCTTGGTGGGAAGCCTGCTTCTCCCTCTCCCACTCCCCCTGCTTGTGTTACTGCTCTCCCTCTCTCTCTCTCTGTTAAATAAATAAATAAAATCTAAAAAAACAAAACAAAACAAAAACCCCTAGACTTAAAAAGCTGATGGCAGCCCTCTCAGGTCCCCTCTCTCTTCCGGAGTTCTGTACTATCCCTTTACTATCAATGAACTTTGCTTTGCTGCCCACTACTTGGTCTGGGCGACCTCTTCATTCTTCAAAGTGGTGACCAAGGACCGCAGGCACCAAAGGAAAGGAAATCCTGCAAAACTATTGCTTTATTTACTCTAGCACTGAAGTCATTACAAAGAGGAGACATTCCTGTGCATTCCTTTTGCCCCCATTCAAGTAAAAATCTTAAACTGTTGATTACATAAAATAGCTTCTTTTTTCTTTTGGAATTTTATTTTGATTAAAGTAAGCAATCCATCCTCTGAGGCTTAGATATCGTGTTATAAAGAGATTTAAGTGGTTTAATGATAGACTGAATATTGTTAACTATTAGAATAGTAGCCATTCCTCCGAACTCTATCCTTTTTCAAAAGTGTGAACTTAGAAAAGAATTTAATACATATTAATCTCTAATTTGCTTGATGGAAGGAAATCTTACGAATCCCAACATGTATAATATGATCTAGAATTAAAAAACAGTAATAATTATACTTTGCACTTTTAAAGAGCTCTCACAAACAAAAGATTAGATGCAACCTATGAGACAAATAGGAGAGGGTATTATTTCCTAATTTTACAAATGAGGAAGCTGTATGGCAGCGCACTAAACTCGGACAACTTGACCTCCAGTCTAGCTGTGAGTCTTAGTTTCTGTATCTGTAACACAAGTTTGCTAAAATAAATGGTACCTAGGGGCGCCTGAGTGGCTCAGTCATTAAGCGTCTGCCTTCAACTCAGGTCATGATCCCAGTGTCCTGGGACTGAGCCCCGCATCGGTCTCTCTCCTTGGCGGGAAGCCTGCTTTTCCCTCTCCCACTCCCCCTGCTTGTGTTCCCTCTCTCGCTGTGTCTCTCTCTGTCAAATAAATAAATAAAATCTTAAAAAAATTAAAGAAAATAAATGGTATCTATGTAAATCTTTACATAGATATCTTTACATAGATATGGCATATTTACATAGATATTTACATAGGTAAGGTTAAAGTTCCTTCTAACTCTATGTGCCATGATTTAGTAAATTGGTGACAATATCAGATCTAGAGGCTAGATCTCCCAGTTACCAGTCTTGGAATCTTCCAGGAGAGAGAGATACTCTGATTTATTAAACATCAAACATGTACCAAGCCTTTCAAACTTACTATTTCACAACAACCACTTAAGTGAGGTAACTAATATAATTAAAAAACAAAAAAACAAAAAAAACCCAGCCCGGTTCATGGGATTCCCAGTGCCATGCCCTTTTCTTCACAATACCTGGCTTTGTGGATTACTGCAAGGCCTCCTAGTGAAACTTAAGCTGTGTATTATCATCACTAAAGTAGTGCTCCTCAAATTTTAATGTGAAAATGAATCACCTAGAGACCTTGCTAAATAGAGATTGTCATTCAGCTCATCTGACTTGCAGACTAGGAGTCTGCATTTCTAAGAAGCTTCCAGGTGATCATTATACACATTTATCAAGTGCCTGTTATCTACCTACGTATCTTGGCCAGGTGTTTGGAATATATCATGTTCTCAACATGCTTCTCTCCAGCTGGAAAACAGACGAGGCAATGCAATGTTATAAAAAAGTCTTGAGGGGCAATGCGGAATTAGCAAAAAGAAGAAAGGATGAGGAAGGAATTCTACACCGAGGAAGCAGCATATTTAGAGCACTGTAATTTGTTCATTAAGGCTGGAACTTAGAATGGGAGGAGAAATGGCAAGAGATAAACTCCCTATTTATCAAGTGGTTTCTGTTTGCCAGACTCTTTTCAAATAATAGGATTTAGTGATAAGCAAGACAGACAAGATGTCTGCATTAATGGGGTTGAGTAAATAGACAGGATGGCATAAAATAGAATAAGATAATTGTGATAAATGATGAAAAAAATAAAACACGGAAGCATCCTAGAGAAGGCTCGGCAAGCTGGCTGACCGTGGCTATGTGAAGGGTAGGAAGGGAAGGCATGTTAAGGAGCTGACTTTGTGTTGGGATCTGAATGCAGAGGAGACAGCCATGTAACCATCTGGGGTAAACAAGGGAAACCAAGTACACAGCCCTACGGCAAGAACTTGGTTGGTATGTTCCAGGAACAAAAACAAGAACAGTGTGGCTGCAAATATGACATAGTCATATTTGGCTTCCTCTTCTTTACCTCCCACATCCCATCCATCACCAAGTACACTGACCCTTGAACAATGCAGACATTAAGGGTGCTGCCCTCCCCCACCCCAGCACACAGTCCAAAATCCACATATAACCTTTGACTCTCCCTGAATTTAACCACTGATAGCCTCCTGTTGACTGGAAATCTTATTGATTACATGAATAGTCTATTAATACACATTTTGTATGTTATGTGTATTCTATACTGCATCGTAATAAACTGGAGAAAAGAAAATGCTAAGAAAATCGTAAGGAAGGGGCACCTGGGTGGCTCAGTCGTTAAGCATCTGCCTTAACGACTGGGATCGAGTCCCACATCGGGCTCCCTGCTCGGCAAGAAGCCTGCTTCTCCCTCTCCCACTCCCCTTGCTTGTGTTCCCTCTCTCGCTGTGTCTCTCTCTCAAATAAAGAAATAAAATCTTTAAAAAAAAAATCGTAAGGAAGAGAAAATACATTTACAGTAGTGTACTGTATCAAAGAAAATCTACACATAAGTGGACCTGCATGGTTCAAAGGTCAAATGTAGTTTTGATTCTACCCCCTAAAAATCTCTCCATTCCACCCTTGAATCCATCTCTACCACCACCACTGCTTTTCACCTAAATTCTTATAAAAGTCTTCCTGCCTCCAGTCAGTTCCCTCTAACCCATTCCCCACATAGCAGGCAGACAGAGCTTTTAGAAAATGGAAATCTGATTATTCCTCTCCCTGCCTAAAACCCTTCAGTGGCTCCTATTCCCATCAGGACAGAGTCTAAACTATTTACCATTATTATGGTTTTCAAAGACTCTGGGGACCTGTGCCTACATATCTCTTTTACCATATGTCTCTCTGTACTCTGTATTTCAGTCATAATTCCTACAACACACCAATGTTTCTCTCTCTTCCAGGTCTTCAAATGGCACTCCGTCTGCCTCCCTCTGCGCCCTCCGTGCACACACACCTTCCTCAGGCAGAGTCCTCCTCACCATCACATCCTCTGTGAAGCCCTTCCCAATTAGCCCCCAGCTCTTCCTCTGAGCTCCTGGAGTGCCGGGAACTTCCTTTATCATAGTACTCATCCTGCTAAATTATAATTACTTATGCAATTATGATTATAGTTGCATTTACGAAAGGCCACTCTGGTAACAAGAAGACACGTGGATTTGAAGAGAACAAACTTAGCAGTAGTGAATGTGGAGGTCGGAGGCTGGTTGTTTCCATTATTTAAAGGCGGAATGATGAAAGCCTGAATCTGCAGAAAACAATTTAGAGACAAGAAAAAAGCAACTTAAGGGCGCCTGGGTGGCTCAGTTGGTGAAGCGTCTGCCTTTGGCTCAGGGTCCTGGGATCGAGTCCCACGTCCGGATCTCTGCTCAGCGGGGAGCCTACTTCTCCCTCTGCCTCTATCCCTCACCCCCTGCTCATGTTCTCTCTCTCTCTCTCTTACTCTCCCTCTCTCTTTCTCTCAAATAAATAAAATCTTTAAAAAAAGAAAAAGAAAAAAGCAACTTAAGGACTTGATGATTGGGCGAGGAGGTAGAGAGAAGGGCTCAAGAATGGCTCTTAAGGGGCACCTGGGTGGCTCAGTTGGTTAAGCGCTGCCTTCGGCTCAGGTCATGATCCCAGGGTCCTGGGATGGAGTCCCACATCAGGCTCCTGGCTCAGCAGGGAGTCTGCTTCTCCCTCTGACCCTCTCCCCTCTCATGATGTTTCTCTCTCGCTTGCTCTCTAATAAATAAATAAATAAATAAATAAATAAATAAAATCGTTAAAAAATAAAAATAAATAAAAAAGAATGGCTCTTACATTTCCAGGGTGGCTAACCTGTTGGATAAGAAAGGTCATGACCTGAAATTGGAAATGCAGGAGAGGTAGGAATCATGGAGGAAGATAAATTCAGTTTTATGCGTGTTGAATTCCAGGTGCCTGCCATATACACAAATGGAGATATTTCAGTAGGCAACTGGATATGGACTCAAAAAAGGGATCTGGGTAACAATACAGATTTGGGAGTCGTTGGCATGTAGGGGATAGTTGAAATGATGGAAGTAGAAGAGAACAACCAGGGAAACACACAGAGATGAAGCAGCATTGGGACGCCTGGCTAGCTCAGTCAGTGGAACATGTGATTCTTTATCTGGGGGTTGTGAGTTCAAGCCCCACGTGGGGTCTAGAGATTACTTATAAAAAATTTTTTTCTAAAGATTTTATTTATTCATTTGAGAGAGAAAGAGAGGGCACAAGCAGGGGGAGAGGCAGAGGGAGCGGGAGAAACAAACTTCCCACTGCGCCAGGAGCCCAATGAGGGACTCGATCCTAGGACCTGGAGATCATGACCTGAGCCGAAGGCAGACACCCAACCAACTGAACCACCCAGGCGCCCCAAAAATAAAATCTTTTTTTAAAATTTTTTATTGTTATGTTCCAAAAATAAAATCTTTAAAAAAAGAAAAAGAAAGATGGGGCGCCTGGGTGGCTCAGTCGTTAAGCATCTGCCTTCAGCTCAGGTCATTGTCCCAGGGTCCTAGGATCGAGCCCCGCATCGGGCTCCCTGCTTGGCGGGGAGTCTGCTTCTCCCTCTCCCACTCCCCCTGCTTGTGTTCCCTCTCTCACTGTGTCTCTCTCTGTCAAATAAATAAAATCTTTTAAAAAGAAAGAAAGAAAGAAATGAAGCAGCATAAACTGAAGTCATGAGTATAACATAGCTTTTAATGAGTTATGTGAGTCCTTCTAGAAAATTATTGAAACTAGGGGAGGTCTTGGGGACTCCTGAACTTGCAAGTGGTGTCAGAAATAAGGGTGCTCTTTATACACTGTGCTCCCTCTATCTTCACAGTTTACCAATGTGAAAATGAAAGGCATACACAGGAATATCTATAGCAGCCCTTTTCCCAACTGCCAAATTCTGGAAACAACCAAAACATGCATCAACAGTAAATTGATCAAAAAATTTTAGCATATTTATAGAGTACTGTATGAATGAAAATGTATCAATCTCATAAATATTAAATTAGGCAGAAGAACCCAAACTCAAGAGGATGCATACTATACAGTTCTACTTATATAAAGGCAAAAAGCAGATAAAGCTAACCAAAGTGATAGAAATCATCTTAATGCCTATATTTGGGAAGAAGGGGAAAGGGACAGGAAGAGGACATCTGGATTGCTGGTAATGTTCTATTTACTGATCTGGGTGGGAGTTACATGGATGGGTTCACTTAGAAAACTTCTTATTGAGCTCTGCACTTAATTTGTGCTTTTTCTTTATATATTTTTACATTTCAGTTTAAACATTTTCATTGGGGTGCCTGGGTGGCTCAGTCGTTAAGCGTCTGCCTTCAGCTCAGCTCATGATCCCAGGGTCCTGGGATGGAGCCCCAGCATCGAGCCCCGCATCAAGCCCCGCATCAGGCTCCCTGCTCCACAGGAAGCCTGCTTCTCTCTCCCCCACTCCCCCTGCTTGTGTTCCTGCTCTCTCGCTATCTCTCTCTGTCAAATAAATAAATAAAATATTTTAAAAAATAACAATTTTCATTAACAAAAGCTTAAATGTGAAAGAATCAGGTAATTAGAACTAAAAAAGTCTTTTATTTTTTAAGCTGGGAGAAAATTGAATTTTTTTTTATAAGGAGAAAGAGCCAGATACAAAGGAAAGTTGAAGAAACCAGAAAGAGAAGCTAGAGAAAGATTCTTTTTTTTTTTTAATATAAGATTTTATTTATTTGAGGGAGAGTGAGCACGATCAGTGGGGAGGAGGGACAGAGGGAGAGGGAGAAGTAGATTCCCAGATGAGCAGGGAGCCTGACCCCAGGACCCAGGGAACATGACCTGAGCTGAAGGCAGACGCTTAACCAACTGAGCCACCCAGGCGCCCCTAGAGAAAAGATTCTTGAAGAGATTTGAGAGAGGATAAAATCAAAAGTTCTTGGGGAGCCTTGTCTATTTCTTAAGGCAAGGTGTGGGATATTTACTAGAAGTACACATTCTAAGGAGTCAGACCAGAGATTTTGATTCAGTGTATCAGGGATGGAGTCCAAAAAATTTGCAGTTTAAACCAGCCCTCCGGGTGTTTGTGGTGCAGGAATTGTTGGACTTAAGGCGGAGAAACACTGCCCAAGGTAGTCATAAGGGCAGGAAGGGCACAGTACTGGGGAATCAGAGGATTTTTGCACGTTTCTTGATTTGCCACTTTACCTTCCATCAGGAGAGATTTGTATCTTTGTATCTTTTGCTTATTTGTTTTGTTTTAGTGTCCACAGGTCATCTACCATGTAAACCTCTGGGCAAGGTTTTTTTGGGGGGGGGGTTGTTTTTGTTTTTTTAAAGAGTTGCTGAGTTGTTGGGTTTTTTTAAGATTTTATTTATTTATTTGACAGAGAGAGCACAAGCAGGGGGAGTGGCAGGCAGAGGGAGCGGGAGAAGGAGGCTCCCCGCTGAGCAGAGAGCGGGGCATGGGACTCAATCCCAGGACTCTGGGATCATGACCCAAGCTGACAGCAGATGCTTAACCACTGAGCTACCCAGGCGTCCCTCCTCTGGGCAAGGTTATTCCACTTCTGCAAGCTTCAGGCGCCTCATCTATAATGGTATTACCTACTGCAGAGTAATCAAGAATTGAATTAAATTATGTGGAAGGGAGACTTCCTCTTCTGGCCAAGATGTAGTAACAGTAACCCTCCTATATGAAACAACTACAGAAACAGACAATATGCACACAACAATGGTTTTCAGATATCGGACATCAGGCAAAGCAGGACAGTGATCCCTGAGTGCCGCGTAAACAAATGAGATGAGCCTACTATTGATTCACCTTACTGTATGGAGGCCGTAACACAGAGTGGAAACCCAGTTGAACCCAGCAGTCTCCGAGGATAGCAGCTGGAGTTGGGGGTCCTGGGAGGCACAGGTGACTAGAGTTCACAGGGCGGAGCTCTAGAGAGGGAAGAGAACAGAGAGAGGGGTAGAGGATCCAGGGAGCTGTAGAGAGGCTCCTCGCAGGTTCAGCTGAACACTCATCAGCACATAAATATGAGGAAACTACTCAAGTTTGAGAAAGAGCCACCCAAAAGGACTTGAGGAAATAATCCCTGAACCTGACAAAGAGCTAGGAATACTTGATGTTCTCACCAACCAGAAGGGAAAAAACTTGATAATTAAAGGACATAAGGTAGAATAATGCCCAGAAAGCTATTGTCTCAGTAGTGGGAAAAACCAGCCCTTACCAAAGGCTGCACTAGTCCTACCTAAGAAAGCTTAAAAGCCATCCTCATCCTTGAAAGAAAGTACCAAAGTGTTGCAAATAAGTCTACTCTATCTCAGAAAGAAGTTCAAGAATATGTATAGGAAGAGAAAAATATCCAGCTCCCCACAAAGAAACATTCATAATGTTTGGCATTTAATCAAAAATGACCAGGCATGCAAAGATGCAGGAAAATATAATGCATCATGAGAATAACCAATCAATAGCAACAAATCCTTAAATGACGCAATGATAGAATAAGTAAGAACACCAAGAAGAGTTATTGTGATTGTATTCCATATATCCAAGAAGGTAGTGGGGGCACGAGAGTGGCTTAGTCGGTCAAGCATCTAAGTCTTGATTTCGGCTTGGTCATGATCTCAGGATTGTGAAATCAAGCCCCCCGTCGGGCTCCGTGTTTAGCAAGGAGTCTGCTTGGGATTCTCTCCCTCTGCCCCTCCCGCTGCTCACGAACGTGTGTGTGTGTTTGTGCACTCGAGGCATGTGCGTGCATGCTCGCTCTCAAACAAATAAAATCTTAAAAAAAAAAAAGCAGAGAAGAAACTGAGCAAGTTAAGTAGATGTATGAAAATATTAAAAAAGAACCAGATCAAACTTCTAGGGATTTAAACTACAATGTCTGAGATGAAAAATACATTTTATAGGATTACACAGCAGATTAGGCACTAAAAAAGAAAAAATGATGAAATCATAAAGACAAGAACGGAAAATATCCAAAATGAAACAGAAGGAAACCGTGGATCAGTGGGCCAGGGGACATGTTCAAGGGATTTAAAGAATGCTAAAGGAGACTAAGGTGAGGAGGGGAAGAATGGCTGAAAAATGTCCACATTTGATGAAAACTATAAGCCCACAGATCTAAGACACTCAATCACAAGAAACAGCACTACATACACCAAGGCGCATCATAATCAAATTGCTTAAAACCAGTGATAAAGAGAAAATCTTAAAAGCTGTCAGAGAGGGGTGCCTGGGTGGCTCAGATGTTAAGCGTCTGCCTTCAGCTCAGGTCATGATGCCAGGATGCTGGGATCATGCGGGGCTCCCTGCTCGGCGGGGAGCCTGCTCCTCCCACTCCCCCCTGCTTGTGTTCCCTCTCTCACTGTCTCTCTGTCAAATAAATAAATAAAATCTTTAAAAAAAAACTTGTCAGAGAGAAAAGAAATATTATGTTTAGAGAATCAAAAATCAGAATGATGGAAATAATGTAAGCCATATGAGAATGGAGGAACATCTTTAACATATTCAAAGGAAATAATTGTCAAACTGAAATTCTGTGCCCAGCAAAATACTTTTTGAAATAAAGGTGACATAAAAGAATTGATACAGGTACAAAAATGTTCATAGCAGCACTATTCACAATAGTCAAAAAGTGGAAAGAGATTAAATGTGCATCAATGAATGAATAGATAAACAAAGTGCGATATATACATACAGTGTATTCAGTCATAAAAAGGAATGAAGTATTGATACATGCTACAACTGGATAAACTTCAAAAGCATTATGCTAGGGGCTCAGTCGTTAAGCGTCTGCCTTCCGCTCAGGTCATGATCCCGGGGTCCTGGGATCGAGCCCCACATCGGGCTCCCTGCTCAGCGGGAAGCCTGCTTCTCCCTCTCTCACTCCCCCCGGCTTGTGTTCCCTCTCTCGCTGTGTCTCTGTCAAATAAATAAAATAAAATCTTAAAAAAAAAAAAAAAAGCATTATGCTAAGTGAAAAAAATAGTTACAAAAGGTCACATATTACAGTAATTCCCTTTATATGAAATATTCATAAAGACAATGCAATTGGTGATTGTCAGGGGCTGGAGAAAGGAAGAATGAGAAGCTACTTAATGGGTACGGTCTTTTATTTTGGAGAGATGAAAATGTTTTGGAACTATATAGAGGTAATGTTGCAGGATTTTTCCTCCGTCGCTGCCCACGGTTCTTGGTCACGCCGCTTGGAAGAATGAAGAGATAGACCAGATAGAGTGGTCGGCAGCAAAGCAAGGTTTATTGAGTGATAGCAAAGTGATAGTACAAGGCTCCCAGGAAGGGAGGGGACCAGAAGGGGTTGCCCCTGGAGTTTCTAAGTCTAGGGGTTTTTATGGACTTATTGGTGGGCTGTTTCCATCTGATTAACCCTCCCTGATCAGGCCTGTCATCCAATCAGATTTTTGTCACCTATCTGTCATATGGGAAAGGGTAGAGGGCTCCTTCCAGGGCGTGTAAAATTCCTTTAAGAGTGGTTTCCTTGTCCCTGTCTGCCTGCCTTCCAATTATCCTTCATCAGTAGTAGTTACACGACTTTTGGAGTGTACATTTAATTTTATGCCACTTAACTGTTTGCTTTAAAATGCTTTAAAATGATTTTTATGTTATGGGAATTTCGCCTCAATATAGTTTTTTAAAGGTGAAATAAAGACTTTTTCAGAGATAGAAAAGGTAAAAGAATTCATCACCAGAAGACCTACACTGCAAGAAATATTAAAGGAAGGGGCACCTGGGTGGCTCAGATGGTTAAGCGTCTGCCTTCGGCTCAGGTCATGATCCCAGGGTCCTGGGATCGAGTCCCGCATCGGGCTCTCTGCTCCTTGGGAGCCTGCTTCTCCCTCTGCCTCTCTCTCTCTCTGTCTCTCATGAATAAATAAATAAAAATCTTTAAAAAATAATAAAAAAAGAAATATTAAAGGAAGTTCTTCAAGAAGAAGGAAAATTATACCAGATAGAAACTCAGATTTACACAAAGGAATGAAAAGCTCTAAGAATGGCGTATATGTGTATAAAAGATTTAATACAATTTTTTTAGATCTCTTTCAAAAATAACGAGCTGTTTAAAGCAAAAATAATAATATATTGGAGGTTCATACCATGTGTAGAAGTAAAATGTATGACAATATTACAAAGCCCAGGAAAAGACAAATGAACATATATTCTTTTAAGCTTCTTAAAATACACATGAATACAATATTACTTAAAGGTTGAATGTGGTAATTTAAAGATGTAGACTATAAACCCTAAAACAACCTGTAAAATAAGGAATAAGAGTTATAGTTAATAAGCCAACAAGGGGTATAAGATGGAATCATTAAAGAGACTCAGTTAATTGAAAGGAAGGTAGAAGGGGCGGGAAGAGACAGATGGGATAAACAAAAAATAAGATGTTAGATTTAAATCTAATCATATCAATAATTCCATTAAATGTAAATGGTCTAAACACCCCAATTAAATATATGAATCTAATGAGAAAAATGCCTCTTTGGCCATCTTTAGAATCTGGTATTCTAGGAGTCTTGGCCACAGGGTCCATAGGTAGATAGTAGGAAGGAGCCCAAATTCAGTTGGCAAAAATCCCCTACACAAATAAACCAGTGAAAATGTATTTCAGCCATTGAAAGATGTTATGAATAATAATGTCCTATCAGGCAGCAATTTACAAATGAAATAGAAGCTTTACTTTATTCACTTGAACTCAAATAATTTTTTTTAAGATTTTATTTATTTATTTATTTATTTTAATTTTTTTTTTTAAAGATTTTATTTATTTATTTGACAGAGAGAGGCACAGCGAGAGAGGGAACACAAGCAGGGGGAGTGGGAGAGGGAGAAGCAGGCTTCCCACCGAGCAGGGTGCCCGATGCGGGGCCGATTCCAGGACCCTGGGATCATGACCTGAGCCGAAGGCAGACGCTTAACGACTGAGCCACCCAGGCGCCCCGTGGATTTTATTTATTTATTTGACAGAGAGAGACACAGCGAGAGAAGGGAACATAAGCAGGGGGAGTGAGAGAGGGAGAAGCAGGCTTCCCGCCGAGCAGGGTGCCCGATGCGAGGCCGATTCCAGGACCCTGGGATCATGACCCAAGCCGAAGGCAGATGCTTAACAACTGAGCCACCCAGGCGCCCCATAAATTGTTTTTTTTTAAAGATTCTATTTATTTATTTGAGAGAGACAGGGAGCATGAGCAGGAGTGGGGGGGGAGCAGAGGGAGAGGGACAAGCAGACTCCCCACTGAGCTCAGAGGCCCATACAGTGCTCAATCCCAGGACCCTGAGATCATGACCTGAGCCAAAGTCAGGTTGATGAAATGTCTGTGGGCCAAAAGGAAAAATCACCATCCTGGTTTAGGATGAGGAACGGGTAAGGTAACCACAAGCACAGAACCCATGGGAGGTGGAATAGGAAGGAGAGGCTGGTAAGGTGAGCAAAGACCATTATGGAAGGTGGTAAGATGGGAGCTCTGGGTGGCTCAGTCAGTTAAGCATCTACCTTTGGCTTAGGTCATGATTCCCTGGTCCTGGGATCGAGTCCCGCATCGGGCTCCCTGCTCAGCGGGGAGCCTGCTTCTCCCTTTGCCTGCCACTCTCCCTGCTTGTGCTTGCTCTCTCTCTCTCTGACAAATAAATAAAATCTTTGAAAAAGATATACAAATAAATAAACTGCTAAGGCGTTTTACTTTTTTTTTTTTTAAATCAGTTACAGCTAATTGAGCTCATTGTACTTCTCAGTTCACAGTATACCTGCTATCATTGGGCTGTGCAAGGCCTCGCTTGTTTGTTTGTTGATTGGTTTGTTTACATTTGTGCATTCCCCTGTATCACTAACCTCCACTCCCCTTTCCCCATCCTTTCCTACGCAGATGTTCTGTGTGTTTGATATCATTTTATTTGAATATGTTCTTATAAAACATGAATCATCTTATAATATGTACATAATTTTTTAATTTACATAAATGATGTGCGATAGATGTCAGCCTGCTTCTAATTTTTTTTCACTCAGCACTGCTTTGAAGATCGCACCAAGGTGATATGGACATCTGATTCTTTCCCTATCGCTGCCTAAGGAGACAGTTTTGTCTTGACTTTTTCCTGCAGACCCAGAGGAACTGTTCAAACATGGCTTGTAAAGTCAGATGTCTACAGGGCCCCTGAAGCAGGCTGAGCAGCGTGGATGGTGTGGAGGAAGTTGTGACTTGGCTCTGGGAGTTGCTGCTATCTGGTGGCAATGCAGAAAATGTTGCTAGGTGATAAAATTCTTCGAGAGGCCAGAAATCAGGATTTCCATGTGAAATCTGATTTTTTAAATATTGGAAAAACTGAAAGATTCAGCCATGCACTGCCATTTCTTTACCTTCACATTAAAACATTTGGATCCGGGGGGTGCCTGGCTGGCTCCGTGGGTAGAGCCTGTGAGTCTTGATCTCAAGGTTGTAAGTCCGGGCCCCATGTTGGGGGTAGAGATTACTTAAGAATAAAATCTTTAGAAAAAACAAAACATTTGAATCAGGAAAGGAATGAGATCAGCTTTGTGTTTCAGAAATTAAGGGGAAGATGAAACAGTAAAATGCAGGAGATTGCACCTGGTTTAGGTGCCTAGAATAGTGGTTACCAGAGGCTGGGAGCAGGGGAGAACAGGGGTTATTGTTACACAGTTATGAAGTTTCAATTGGGGATGATGAAAAAGTTCTGGAGATGGAATAGTGGTGATAGTTGTAACTAATGCGAATGTATTTAATGCCAAACTGTACACTTAAAAATGGTGAATATGTTAAGTTTTATCTTTATGTATATTTTACCGTGCACACGCGCATGCACGTGCACACACACACACACTGATTCTTAAACCAGTCTTTTCTGCTAGTAGGACAGGGCTGAGTTTAGTATGGAAAAACACACCACTGGGGGCGCCTGGGCGGCTCAGTCAGTTAAGCAACCTGCGTCTGTTGGTTTCTGCTCAGATCAGGGTCTCAGGGGCATGGGATCCAGCCCCACATGGGGCTCCCTGCTTAGCACAGAGTCTGCTTGAGATTCTTTCCCTCTTCCTCTCCCACACTCGCTCTCTGGCCGTGACTCAGAGGGGCAAGGTAAGTCAAAACGGACTGAGAACTTGAAGTTTGGTTTAAAGTAATTCTTTCAATACCGGGGACTTGATTGAAGGTAAGATTGAGTAAGAATCATGATACAACAGTCTAGGACTAGTGGAAAAAGCAAGGCAAGGATGTGAGAGGATGGATTTAGAGAATTAAACAAAAATGTAACAACTATAGTGAGATATAATTCCCACCTGATACAGTTCGCCCATTTAAAATGTACAAATCAATGGCTTTTAGCGCAGTTTCTGCAACCATCATCACAATTTTAAAACATTTTCACTACCTGTAAAATACTCCCCTCCACCCATTAACGGTCATTCCCCATTTTCCCCCAGGACCCACTCCAGCCCACCCCCGCTAGGCAGATACAGATACACTTTCCGTCTCTATATAGATTTACCTATTCTCTTTGCCTGGGTTGGGAGGGAAATCTTTTCCTCTACCAAGTTCGGTTCAGTAATGGGGGCCTTTGAAATAACAATAGACAGACGAACAGAAGAAAAGAAGTTTTATTTATAGGCATGTGAGACCAGCTGAAGAGGTTCTCTGAACAGCTAGAGATAGGGGTTTATATATCAATTTAATAGGGGAAAGGTTGGTGGGGGGAGACAAAGGGTTTCTATGGGAAGAATAAATGGTTTGGTGGGGTTTCTTGTTTGTTTTCAAGAAAGAAAAATGAGCTTTTAGGGAAGCAAAGGGCAAGTATGACAGTTTGTAATAAAGTTTGTTTATGCAATTTCTCTTCCCCGCATGAGTGGCCCATCTTCTTCCTAGAAGTGAAGCACCCCAGGGGATATTTACGGTAATTTCACTCTTGGAAGTCTTTTTCTTTTAGTTAGATAAGGGAACCTTTGAAG
>NC_138379.1:76592751-76659433 GCF_054177405.1 Leptonychotes weddellii
TTTTTAAGATTTTATTTATTTGACAGAGAGAGACACAGCGAGAGAGAGAACACAAGCAGGGGGAGCGAGAGAGGGAGAAGCAGGCTTCCCGCGGAGCAGGGAGCCCGATGCGGGGCTCAATCCCAGGACCCTAGGATCATGACCCGAGCTGAAGGCAGACACTTAACAACTGAGCCACCCAGGCGCCCCTTATTTTATTTTATTTTTAAAAAAGATTTTATTTATTTATATGCTAGAGAGAGAGAGAGAGCACAAGCAGGGGAAGTGGCAGGCAGAGGGAGAAGTAGGCTCCCTGCTGAGCAAGGAGTCCGATATGAGGATATGGGACTTGATCCCAGGACCCTGGGATCACGACCTGAGCTGAAGGCAGACACTTAACCGACTGAGCCACCCAAACACTAATCTTTCTATATCTGTAGATACCTATGCTGGATGTTTCATATAAATGGAATCATACAGTAGGTAGCTTTTCGTGTCTGGCTTCTTTCACTTAGCACAGTGTTTTAAGGTTCATTCATGTTAGAGCATGTATAGTACTTCATTCCTTTTGTAGCTGAATAATACTCCATTGTGTGGATACACCACATTTTGTTGATCAATTCATCAGTTGATGGACTTTTTTGACTTGTTTCAATTTTAGGCTATTACAAATAGTGCTGCTGTGAACGTTCCTGCACAAGTTTTAAATGGACATATGTTTTTATTTCTCCTGGGCACATACCTAGGATTGGGATTGATGGGACGTATGGTAAGTCTATGTTTGTTTGGGTTTTTTAATTGTAGTAAAACACACGTAACATAAGATTTATCATGTTAACCTTTTTCACATTGCTGTGCAAACAATCTTCAGAACGTTTTCTTGTAAACTGAAACTTTATACTCATTAAATAACAACTCCCCATTTCCTTCTTCCCCCAGCCCCTGGCAACCACCACTTTACTTTCTGTTTCTATGAATTTACTCTAGATTCCTATAAATGGAATCATACCTATTTGTCTTTTATTGACTGGTTTATTTCACTCAGCAAATGTCTTCAAGGTGCATCCATGTGTGAAAATTAATGAAAGGAAAACTTTTTTATAACCATGAATATACAGCCAACACTTCCTGATAATTAAGAGCATGAACTTTACTTTCAGATGGACCTGAAGTTACTTTGTATAAGTTATCCAAGCTCTTTGAATCTCAGTTTCCCCATCTATAAAATGGAAAATAGGGGCGCCTGGTGGCTCAGTCATTAAGCGTCTGCCTTCGGCTTAGGTCATGATCCCAGGGTCCTGGGATTGAGCCCCGCATCAGGCTCCCTGCTCTGCGGGAAGCCTGCTTCTCCCTCTCCCACTCCCCCTGCTTGTGTTCCCTCTCTCGCTGTGTCTCTCTCTGTCAAATAAAATCTTTAAAAAAAAAATTAAAATAAAATGGAAAATTAAAAAAAAATAGTATCTACTTCATAGTAGGTGTGTGAGGGTTAAATGAGGTAATACTAGTAAAGCACACAGTACAGTGCCTGGCATATGGTAGTTGCTCAAAACAGTTGATTTCTTTCTTTTTATTGTCCTCAAATACTGTATTTACTCACCCCTTTGCTTGCTTTCAAATAATATACCAGTGTATTATTTATTATATGTTATAATTGGAGACATCACGGACCTGTGGTTAAGAGTTCAGATTCTAAAATTTAAATGTCAGTGTTCAAATGTTAACTCTGTCAATTATATGCTGTATGACTTTGAGCATCTGTAAAATTAAAAGATAACTAATCTAAATAAATAAATAAATAAATAAAAGGAAACCTTGTTTAGAAAGGAGTTGGCAGACCAGCAGGGGGAGCTCTCTTGCCCTATCACTCATAGTTAATTGCAGACCTAACAGGAAGAGATGGACTTTGCCCATGGATACTACTTTACTACTCCAGTGAAGGATGGCAAGCTTTCCTCCTCCCTCAGCAACAGCCTGGCTAAAGAGAGAGAGAGTCACAGCTCAGCCAATGAAAATCCGCTATATTTCAGTCTTCCAAGTTACTCCAGTGGACTTTTTGTTTATAACAACTCTTCCAACTTCCCCCTTTCCTATATAAAAGAGACTTCCTCCCCTTTGTTCTGCAGACTTGCCTATAGTTTTGCCAGAGCTTGCTCATCCTAGATGTCAATTCTCTGCTATCACGAATAAACCCATTTTTTTTAACTGGTAAAATAACTGACAGTTTTATATTTAAGATTAAAACATGTTATATAGCATGTGTCAGAATTTCCTTCCTTTTTAAGGCTCAGAAATCTTCCATTATATATATGTATATATATATATATTCCATATTTTGTATATGCATTCATCCATGGATGGACATTTGTGTTGTTTCCACTTCTTGTCTGTTGTGAATAACGTCGCTATGAACATGAGTGTGTTAGGAAGGAAAAAAATTTTTCTCTACTCTCTCAAGTTCTGTACCTGGAGCCTGTGAATTAAATGGACAAAAGATAGATTAACAGGAGAAAAGGCACTTAGTTCATGTGCATGGGAGATCACAGAAAAGAAGTGAAAATCAAAGAAGCATTTAGATTGGGGAGCTTATATACTCTTTTAACTAAGGAAAGTGGGTTTCAAGGGACAATATATTGTCGGGAAGTGACTAGGAAATATAGAAGGGAACTAATGTAAGATAAGGGCTATTTTAGTAAGGTCTGTTTATGCAAACTCATCTTGGTGTGGATTTCTCATCTTCAAAGGTAAGAGTCTCTTTTCTCTCACTGGTACTGGGGAAGAACACTTTCCTCAAAGGGAAATTTATGCCCTGCTTTTAGGCACTGAAGGTAACTATGTTTTTGTTTTGTTTTTAGGAATTTCCAGGTTTGTTTTTTTTTTTGAACTGATAAATGCCGAGAGAAAATTCATCATGGCAAAATATAAATAAAGTAAATTGTATTTCAAAAATGATGTTCTACAACAACATAAGATAACCCAGTAGCAATAAAAAATGTATATGTTATTTATTATTATTTTTTAAGATTTTATTTTTAAGTAATCTCTATACCTAAGTGGGACTTGAACAAACAGCCCCAAGATCAAGAGTTGCACACTTTACCAACTGAGCCAGCCAGGTGCCCCCTCTCCCTGCAAAATGTATATTTTAAAAAGAAATAAATATTTTTGTTTTGGAACTGTAAATCACTTTGTCTTATTTTCTTTATTACTGAATTTTATATTAAAATGCATTTCTTTATATTTGAGAGAAAACAAACTTTGATTAAAAAAAAAACCCAAAACGTTGCGTGACCTAAGATAGTCAATCCAGGGAGGAACACCATAAGGAGAAAAGCAGATTTCGGGGCACCTGGGTGGCTCAGTCAGTTGAGCGGCTGCCTTCGGCTCGGGTCATGGTCCCAGGGTCCTGGGATCGAGCCCCGCATCGGGCTCCCTGCTTGGTGGAGAGTCTGCTTCTCCCTCTCTCTCTGCCTACTTGTGCTCTCTCTCTGTCAGATAAATAAATAAAATCTTTTAAAAAAAATGCAGATTTCCAGGCAAGACATCCAGCTGAAGAGAGAGTAAAGCATGTTTAGCATTTTGCCATTTTCCTAGCTCGACAAAGAGCCCAGATGTGTTAGTATATTTACATATTAACTTGTTCTTCACAGTGCGGTGTCTATTCAGTCCCCACAGTAGGCAAAACAATGGACTTGAACTAGTGCCAGGCACCTCTCTCTCCAGGTTTAGGGAAGAGAGAATTTGTAAGAAGGCAATGGGAATTGGTCCAGGGTCCAGCCTGGAGACATCAGAGAGAAAAAAGATCTGTCCTCTAACATTCCCTGAGCTGAGACCCCTTCAGTCCTTGTTTTTGCCCTGGGGGCATAATGGTCTCCCTTTCTCTTTGGGTAGACTGTCCCTGCCTATGGGAATGCAGTAGCTCTTCTTAGTAACCATGGGAACCTTATTGGCATGGCAACCTGGCAGCCACAGTGAAAGTCAGCAAAGGGTGGAGGGATGGAAGTGGTGGGAGGTAGTCCTGCGGAAGAGGGGAGGGGAAAGCAGCCTTCCTTCCTGCTGAGGAGGGAAAAGGGGGAGGAAAATGCCCAGCTCTCTGAATGGCCTCAAGGAGAAGCCCCTGATCAATGCAAAGCTCACTCTATAATCCAGTTCAGGGGGCTTGGGTTAAGACTCTATGCCAAACTGGACACCAGGAGCTAGACCTCTTAATATTTTTCTGTACTCAAGTGTGCCTCAGCAGCACCAAGAAAGGAATAAGGGCTGGGAGACACAGACTAAAACATCTCACAACATGTGGGCAAATTCTGACATTAAGTTTTGATTGCAAGCAAAATACCACGCAGAGCTTTTGTAGGGCTCTGAGAGTCCAAGCATCTTTTATTAAAGACGTCTAGGGGTGAGGAAATTTCCAAGCAGCATCTAAGGCAAGAGCTAACCATGCAATGAGGTTGAGGAAGGCTAAGAAGGTAGTAAAAACAAAACCACCGAGATCCGTTGGGGAGATGGAACTTTTGAAGAGGAAGGATTGAATAGCGGGGCCACTGGCAATGCCCTGCCTGTCCTTTTTCTAGGCTTAGCTAGAATCCCTATGGATCCTGGTTTCTCTGATGGACAGGGCGTGAACTGGGGCTATCCCAGGCTTAGGAGTCAGATGGCCCTGGGGTAGAACCTCTGCCCTGCACCTTACCTACCTGTGCCAGCCTCAAACAAATTACTCTGTTTCTCAGAGTCCATTTCCTCTTCTCCCAAGACAGAGGGTAATGGCACCTACTTTTCCGGACATTGTGAAAATTAAATAATATAAGAAAAGGTTAATTAAGAAGTAGTATTAGAGCTCCTTGCATGAAAAGCACCCAAATAATAGTTGCAAGTCTTGTTACTCTCTTGGCTCTTTAGAAATGGCTCTGTTTGGGTAGTTCTGTAGCATCATCTGAGATCTGAGCAAGGTTTTCTTTTAAAAAAATAATAGCTTTATTGAGATATAATCACATGTCATAGAAGTCTCCCTTTTATAGTATACAATTCAGTGGATTTCGGTATAGTCATAGACTTGTACAACCATCACATTATCCATTTTTAGTACATTTTCATCTCCCCAAATGAGAGTAAAGAAACTACACATTCATTAGCAGTTACTCACCATTCCCCTTCCATACGGCCCCTGGAAACCACTTATCTACTTTCTTTCTCTATGGATTTATCTAGACATTTTATGTAAATGAAATCATGCAATTTTTGGCTCTCCACATCTGACTTCTTTCATTTAGCATGTTTTCAAGGTTCATCCATGTTACAGCCTGTGTCAGAACTCTGTTCCTTTTTATGGCTGAGTAATATTCCACTGTATGGATGTACCACAATTTGTTTATCCATCATTGGCAGATGGACATTCGGGTTGTTCCCACTGTCTTGGCTCTTATGAATAAAGTCACTATGAACATTCACATACAAGTTTTTGTGTATATGTACTGACCAAGTTTTAGTTTATGGTTTATCAGGCCCCATGGTCTACTGTGATCAGATAAAAAAACGGTAAATGTGAGAGGCTGATGTCATTACTTCTTTTAAAATTTCCTCCTTACTGACCTTCCTTTACACCTATTCTCCTTACTCTTACACTCATCTCTCCTTGTTGAGTGGTCTAGTCAGTCTTTTGCAAATATCCAGATAAGGCAATCTGAGAGGCTCATGAAAGATAATTTCCCCCCCCCAACAAAAGATATTCTATAGGTGTGGAAAGGGGAGAGAGAGAGAGAGGAACAATGATATATAGGCCAGACTTATTACTCAAGGATAATTAAAATATCATTTAGAAATATTGTTTTTAACTTTTTTTATTGAGAGAAGCTATACAAAAGTATGAAACTCAATTTAATATGTATGTATGCATGCGCACACACACACACACACACAATCATTTAGGATTTGCCTATCTCCACCAAAGTAAGGGTAGATGTAGGGTTGCCAGATACAATATGGAGATACAGAGAGTCCAGTTAAATTTGAATTTCAGGCAAACAATGAACACATTTTTAGTACAAGTCTATTCTATGCAATATTTGTGACATATTTAGAAAAAACTATTCATTATTTATCTGAAATTCAAATTTAACTGGGTGTCTTGTATTTTTGTTTGGTAAATCTGGCAATACTAGAAGGGGATATTAAAGAACATCCACTGGGTATAAATCATTCTTATGACTGAGTAGCAGCTGAAGTTGGGTTAGAGGAAATCCCTGAATAAAATGCAATTTGGAGTTAGTTTGTAGATTTAATTCACTTGGCTCTCTCCCTAGGGCTTTGTATAACTAAGCGTTGTGGCATCTTGTTTTCTCCTAACACCTCTGCGGAATACTTAGGAGTCTACAAACGGACATGCAAAGGCAAGGGAATTTAAAGACATTCCAAGATCCCTCAGAGTTTGGAGTCAATTTAAACAAAATGTTGCAATTGGTTTTGGGAGGAAAACATAAAGTTTAGATTGATTAAATTTAAGAGAAGGAAAAGATCTCACTTGAAACCCTTTATATTGTAGATGAGCAAACCGAGGTCAGAAAACCTAAGTAATTCTCCCTAAGTCACAGAGCTAGCTAATGGTTAAATTGACGCTGAAACCCAAAACTCCTGACTCCTAGTTTATGCAGCTTTCCCAGTTTGCCAACACCACACACCCTTCTGCTTCTCCTCCCTTCCCTTTAATTTTCTTTTCTTGTAATGTGGTCTGGATAATCAGATCAGCCATAATCATACAGTTATACGAAACACTGGACTGGGGCGCCTGGGTGGCTCAGTCATTAAGCGTCTCCTTTGGCTCAGGTCGTGATCCCAGGGTCCTGGGATCGAGCCCCACATCGGGCTCCCTGCTCAGCGGGAAGCCTGCTTCTCCCTCTCCCACTCCCCTTGCTTGTGTTCCCTCTCTCGCTGTGTCTCTCTCTGTCAAATAAATCAATAAAAATCTTCAAAAAAAAAAAAAATGAAACACCAGACTGAGAATTTTTCCTAGATCTTGCAAGTATAAAGACCTGGATTATTCAATATGGATTAAATATTTTTCTGTTCTAAACAAGGTTTACAAAAGGATTAAAGAATAGGGGCACCTGGGTGGCTCAGTTGGTTAAGCGACTGCCTTCGGCTCGGGTCATGATCTCAGGGTCCTGGGATCGAGCCCCGTGTCAGGCTCCCTGCTCGGCAGGAAGCCTGCTTCTCCCTTTCCCACTCCCCCTGCTTGTGTTCCCTCTCTCGCTGTCTCTCTCTCTGTCAAATAAATAAATAAAAAACCTTTAAAAAAAAGGATTAAAGAATAATCATCATTAGATTATGGGGTAATCTTTTCTCTTCTGATAGGTAACGAGCGAGCTTCCTTTGATGTATACATTTTCCATTTTGTTCATGTCCATTGGACCCAATGAACACATTCTTAACCTGGAAAGAATCTGGATTTTTTTTGAATATGCAACCCTACAAAATCAGCAGCTTTTGAATGATTATAGGTTGCCAAGCTTCTTGAAGTTTTTGTGTTTATATTCGTTCTATATCTAACTGATCTGTGTGTTTCTAAGTCAGTATTTGCCTCATCGACTTCTTTTCTCACGTCCCAGGAATCTGATCAATATCTAACACTGGATTTTTCCTCTCATAGCTCCCCAAGACCCAATTGCAATGCCATGCTACATCAAGACTTTTGTAGGATGTCATTTGGTCTGTATATTTTTGGGGAGCCATCTTGCTCATCACCAGCCATAACTCTTCTTTGGGGCTTGTTGTTCAACATTGTGAAGCTCTCACCTTGTAGGATGTGACAACTAGAAGAGACTGGTTTATTTAAATCCTGGCGACAATGACTTTGTGAAAAAAGCTTAACTGCTGAAAGTGAGACTTTGGGGGTTCTTTGCTCATCATTTCTACAGGGTGGAAAATGCTGTTGTGACTCAGAGTCGAGTCTTAAGGAGGACAGCTGTGACCTGGGGCAGCATTTGCAGAACATGAGGGGCTTTGGGGGTTTGCTGGTGAAGTGATTTTTATATGGCCAGACGAGTGCAGTGAAATGACAATGTTAATTGGCATTTTCACCTCCTCAAGTTCATTTCTGAATCATCACATTTCTGAATACCAGGGCATCCTGGAGTAGCATAAATTAGAGATTATCTGAGATAGAGGGCAGGGGGAGTCAATCCTCAGGGGTTTATATAAATGATGTGTCTGCTTGGCCTGGTGAACGTATGAAGAACCAAAAATTAATCTAAAAGTGAGCTCATGGACCTGAACCATCTCATGAGTGGCCTCCCCTCATGACACTGTGGTTGAGGCTTTATTTCCTATCGAGAGTAGGAGACAACAATAAGCCTCTTGTGTCCCCATTCACCCAGGCACATGCTGACCTGCGCTGATAAATCACTTGGTAGCTACAGAGAGGGAAGGTTAACGACCTTTCTTTTTTGACCACTGTAGATCTAAAAGCTTCCCCCACACTGGGAACCTCATTTTCCTTTTCCAATTAAAATCTGTGGTTCTCCTTTCCTGAAATTGCCAAGTATTATCTTTATAGAAAAAAAATTGTCATCATATTACACTTAATGGAATTTCCAGTATCTTTAGGGATCTCATTCTTTATTTGCCCATTAGTTCATGTATTTTGTCATTTTTCATCAGGTAATGGAGGTGACTATTCTGGAATTTGTAATTATTCTTGGGGTTGATTTATTGTCAGTTTTTATAGTGCTGCTTATTCTTTTTGAAAGTAATGTGCTCTTGTTCTTGGTGCTTGTGCTTTGTGGTGGAGAGTAATTACCTACTGACTAGATGGCTATGAATAGATTTTGAATCTTGGGGAATATTCCACTTCCCTTGTAGAAACAAATCAGGGAGTTTAATCAACCCTGGAGATTGAGGATGGAGATGAATATGGGCTGAAATTGAATGTTGGTGTTCAAGAGCTACCAGTGATGGAAAAAATCAAGCAGCCTTAAAATGTTCACAGCTATGAGCTCATCTTTATTTGCTGGGCTGTGATTGATGTAGGTTTTCAAAAAAGATTCAGCAGCTCATTTCCAGAATGCCATGGAAAACTGGCTTCTTCAAGAAGGATCCTTCTAAGGAAAATCAGATAGAACGAGCACAATCCATATCATGCTATCACTGAATTTCTAACAATAACAAGCTGTTTCTAGCCTTGAAATCCATTAAAAGCATAAAAAAAAACAAAAATAAAAAAGGAATGTGCTATCCTGCAAGGTCAGGTTTCTCATCACAGGAGGTATCTAACATCACCCAAGAGGGGTATTGGTTTCTGAGTCAGGTGGGAGGTTAGATTAGATGACCTTTAAATGCTCTATATTCTCCAAGATTCTTTGATTATATCAAGTAAACTAGGGACTAAAATAAGTTCAGTTCAGGCACTAAAATCAGCCCCTAGAATGGTATTAGTGTGATTCCAGCAATATTATTTACCCTGTATTTCCTACAACCAGCAGTTTGAACCTATGATCAGCCTCAAGTTTTTCTTACTTAAAAGGCACATGTATACCTTTCCAAATAACCCAAGCTTTGGCTCTGCTAGTTCTCTCTGTAGGAAACGCAGCCCTGAGCCAGCAGAACATTCACTTACCCCTTAAAGACCTATGTCTAAGGCGGCGGTTCTTGACTCTGGTGATTTTGTGATTTTCCCCTCCAGGGGTCACTTGAAATCCAGAAGCATTTTTGGTTGGTTACAACTGGGGGAATACTACTGCCACCTAGTGGCCAGGGATGCTGCTAAGCCTCCTGCAACACACAGGACAGCCTCCAACAGCAATCGCCCAAAATATCAGCAGTGCTGAGCTTGAGCAAACCTGCCCTGAGGGTGTCCGGCATACACCCTGCTCTTTTCCCCACCATCACATAGCAATCATAGAACTTTGTTTAAAACACTTTATATCTGGGGCGCCTGGGTGGCTCAGTCGGTTAAACGCCTGCCTTGCACTCAGGTCTTGATCCAGGGGTCCTGAGTTCCGAGTCCCGGGTCCCAAGTGCTGGTGGGGCTCCCTGCTCAGCGGGCAGTCTGCTTTTCCCTCTCCCTCTGCCCCTCCCCCCCGCTTGTGCTCATGCTCCCACGTGAGGTTTCTCTCTCAAATAAATAAATAAAATCTTTTATTTTATTTTAAAGATTTTATTTATTTGAGAGAGAGAATGAGAGAGAGAGAGCACAAGACAGGGGAGCGGGAGAGGGAGAAGCAGACTCCCCGCTGAGCGGGGAGCCGGACGCGGGACTCCATCCTGGGACTCCAGGATCATGACCTGAGCCGAAGGCAGTCACTCAACCAACTGAGCCACCCAGGCACCCAAACAAAATCTTTTAAAACCCCGCACTTTATATCTTCTTTAAAGCACTGATCACTTTGTCTAATTGGAGTGTCATTTGCTTGGAAACTCTCTTAAGTTCTAAAAGCTCTTAGTATGTATAAATAAAATTGGACTAACTCTGATTGGAGAGGTTGGGAGGTGGGAATAGCTCTACCTATCTACCTTAAGGAAGATTTTTGAAACTTTTAACAATAACATATAAGCAACACTTACTGAGCACTTACAATTTGCTAGGTCCTGTGCCAAAGCTTTACATGGATTGCACATAGGAGGTTTTAATATGAGTTGAACGTTGAATTATCTCATATATTTCTTCTGGGATTCTGTATTAGTTTCTTGAGACAGCCTTAACAATGTCACCAAGTTATTGGATTTCAGGCCCACCCTAATCTAGTATGATCTCATCTTAATTAATTACATATGCAAAGACCCTATTTCCAAGTAAGGTCACATTCTACAGTTTGGGGTTGTTAGGGTCTGAATTTTTGTGTCCTCCTAAAAGTCACAGGTTGGAAACCTAATGGCCACTGTGATGGTACTCGGAGGTGGGGCCTTTGGGAACCTCACGGGTGAAGTGAAGCCCTCATGAATGGGATCAGTGCCTTTATAAAGGTGGCCCAAGGGAGATCCCTAGCTCCTTCTACTTTGTCAGAAAATGGCCATCTGCAACCCGGAAGAGAACCTTCCCTGGAAACCATTCTGGCACCATGCTCTTGGACTTCCAGCCTCCATAAGCACTAAAAATAAATTTCTGTTGTTTATAAGCCACCCAGACTGTGGTACTTGGTTATAGCAGCCTGAATGGACTAAGACATGGGTGGACATGAGTTTTGGGGGGACACTACCCAACCCACTACAGTCTGCCCTCTGGTCCTCTTGTGCGAAATACATTCATTCCAGCCCAACATTCCCAAGTCTTGACCCATTTCAACATTAACTCTAGATCTCATCAAAATGTCATCCACTCAAAAAGTTCCAAATGTGATCCTCTAAATCAGGTATGGGTGAGATAGTGGGTGTGATACCCCCTGGAGCAAACTTGCCCTCCCTTTATGGACCAGTGGAACTGGTTGGCTTCTAAAATACAAGGGTAGGACAGACAGAGGACAGGGAGAAAGTGGAAGGAGGAAAAGGACCAGTGATTTAAAGCAAGCTTGAAACCGAGCAGGGCAAATTCCATGAGGTTTTAAGGCCTAAGAATGATCCTCTGTGCCTCAGAGCGCCACCGTCCAGGTCCAGGGCAGCCACCCTGCCTTCAGAGTTGTTCTTCCTTCTTCTTGGAGGATAGCGGGTGTTCGCAGCCCAGTGCCTCAATCAGCCTGTTTCCTGACTGTGGATTTCAGAAGTCGAACAGTCTTCCTTCATTTCATCCCATCCCTGATCTTTTCGGTCCAGGCTGACAGTGTTTCCGTTGGGATAAAATTCTCAGACACCTTATGTGCAACACAATGCATAGGAGTGCAGGGGGTCCAGGCCACCATTCCTCATTGCATTTTACCCTAAGCTTAGCAAGGAGATGCTGGCCACATTTTTCACCCTTTAAAAATCTCCTCAGCTAGGGGTGCCTGGGTGGCTTAGTCAGTTAAGCGTCCGACTCTTGATTTTGGCTCTGGTCATGATCTCAGGGTCCTGGGATCGAGCCCTGAGTTGGGCTCCCTGCTCAGCGGGGAGTCTGAGATTCTCTCTCTCCTTCTCCCTCTGGCCTTCCCCCTACTCACGCACTCACTTTCTCTCTCTCTCTCTAAGATAAATAAATAAATTTTTACAAAAAAAAAAATAAGCAGGGGCGCCTGGGTGGCTCAGTCATTAAGCGACTGCCTTCGCCTCAGGTCCTGATCCCAGGGTTCTGGGATCGAGCCCCTCATTGGGCTCCCTACTCCCGGGAAGCCTGCTTTTCTCTCTCCCACTCCCCTACTTGTGTTCCCTCTCTCGCTGTGTCTCTCTCTGTCAATTAAATAAATAAAATCTTAAAACACAACAAAACAGAATGTGGTATATCCACACCATGGAACATCATTCCATTTTAAAAAAGAATGAAATTCTGACCCATGCTACAACATGGATGAACCTTGAAAACATGTGCTACGTGAAATAACCCAGACACAAAAGGACAAACTTAGAATAGTCGAATTCATAGACACAGAAAGTTGAGTGGTGGTTTCAGGGTGTGCAGGGAAGAAGGAATGGAGATTTATTATTTAATCAATACAGAGTTTCAGTTTGGGATGATAGAGGTGATGACGGCAATAATAATGTGAAGGTACTTAATGCCACTGGATTGTGCATTTAAAAATGGTTAAAATGGTAAATTTTATGTTGTGTGTTTTTTACCACAATTAAATGAAAGAAATATTTGCTGGAAGAATAACTTCGCTTGTGTTTTAGGACAATCTCATTCCAGATGCTTAGAGTATCAGTCATCAGCTTCTAGTTCCTTTAAATCCTCACAAAAATAAGAACAACAGAATTCCCTTACTGAATACTTACTATATGTCAGGTACTATGTTAAGCATTTTGCGTGCATTATTTTATTTAATCTGCACAACAACCTTGTAGGAGATATTGGAATCCCCACTTTACAGATGAGGAAACTGAGGCTCAAAGCTTGTAAGTACCTTGTGCAGGGTCACCAGCTGATACACAGAACACTGGGGTTTGACCCTAAATTTTCTGCAAAGCCCAAGCTCTTTATCACTTTGCTGTGCTTCCTCGAAAACCTCTCTCAAACCTGTGAGTCCCATGCTTTGAAGAACAGGACAGAAGGTGGCCTCTGGTACAGTGTCCCCAAGCTTCTCCTAAAGAGGATAATGGCCAAGACTTACATAGTGCCTTCTATTGTGCCTGAAAGTACTTTACATATATTAACTCTAATCCTACGACAGGCCTCAGAGGTGGGTGCTATTTATTTATCCTCATTTTACTGATGAGGAAATGAGGCACAAGAAGGTTAACTCGCCTAAGTCACAGAACTGGGTTATCATCCCAACAAAGTAGACTCAGGAGACCCTTTTTTAAAAATTTTATTTTAATTTATTTTATTTTTATTTTTTTAAAGATTTTATTTATTTATTTGTGTGTGAGAGAGCACGAGCAGGGAGAGTGGCAGGCAGAGGGAAAAGCAGGCTCCCTGCTGAGCAAGGAGCTCGATGTGGCGGCACTTGATCCCAGGACCCTGGGATCACGACCTGAGCTGAAGGCAGACGCTTAACCGACTGAGCCACTCAGGTGCTCAACCTCCCCCCCTTTTCTTTAAAGATTTATTTTAGGGGGGCGCCTGCGTGGCACAGTCGTTAAGCGCCTGCCTTCGGCTCATGTCATAATCCCAGGGTCCTGGGATCGAGCCCCACCTCGGGCTCCCTGCTCAGCCAGAAGCCTGCTTCTCCCTCCCACTCCCCCTGCTTGTGTTCCCTCTCTTGCTGTGTCTCTCTCTGTCAAATAAATAAATAAAATCTTAAAAAAAAATTATTTTAGAGAGAGAGAGTGGGGAAGGGCAGAGGGAGAGGGAGAGAGAGAATCTCAAGCAGACTCCATACCCAGCGAGGAGCCCAACCCAGGGCTCCATCCCACGACCCTGAGATCATGACCTGAGCTGAAATCAAGAGTCTCACCCTTAACTGACTGAGCCACTCAGGTGCCCCGACTCAGGGACCTTTTACCTACCTCCTTTTTTTTTTTTTTTAAGATTTTTATTTATTTATTTATGTGAGAGAGAAAGAGAAAGAGAGAGAATGAGCAGGGGGAGGGGCAGAGGGAGAAGCAGGCTTCCCTCTGAGCAAGGAGCCTGGTGCAGGACTTGATCCCAGGACCCCAGGATCATGACCTGAGCCAAAGGCAGACGCTTAACAGACTGAGCCACCCAGGTGCCCCTAACCACCTTCTTCTTTCCCCACTCTATCTGGTTGATGCCGCCTGAAGGGCAAAGTGACCAACTCTTCCTTTCCTCTCAGTGGGACCTTATTCCCTTGCTCCACCTTTGTCTCATGATTGAAATGTCTGTGGAATGAATGCATGAATGAGCAAAAAAAGGGCTCCAGCTGCTTTCAGCTGACCCTCTCAGCGTTGCCCAGGGGTCCTTCACCACACTTCCGCCAGTTGATCTGACTTCATTTCTAACTTGACCAAAGTATTTGGGTTCTCCAAGCAGACATGCTCATCAGGTGCCTTCCATTGATACCTGCAGAGCCTGTGTTTTTAGTTATCTGCTTTCATGAATTACTAGACTTTGCATTGACAGCATCCATAAGGACAGACTTATGCATAGTGGACAAGATAAATGAATGAGGAGTTAATTTTCATAAGACCCCAGGGTCCTTCCTTATAATCCCCTGGTGAATTATCCTCTATTACCTCAAGTCCTCCTGTGCCAGAAACCTCACTCAGCTTTATCAGCCTGGGTCCAGCTCTCATCCTGCATCTTGGGACGGTAAACGCCTTTATCACTTTTGGCTTGAGGTCTGAACTGGGTTCGGGCTGGCAGGCATCCCTCAGTTTGCCCACCTCAGTCTCCATTAGAGTAGAATGAGTCAGAGCCCAAAAAAGTCCAAGGGAGTCTTTGGTGTGTTTGAGGGCATCCGCCTGCCCATCCACTCAGCCACCTGCCTGTGTATTTATGGAGAATCTACAGTGTCAGGCGCTGTGAGGTATCCGTATTGAGAGTTACTGCACGCACACATCTTGGAGCTTCTGAATATTCATGAGGGAAGCAGAACGTCCAATGTTAGAGGGGGGAGAAATAGTAAGTCATAAATATTAATAAAGGCAGGCCACATGCTGCCGGGAAGGCTCGGAATGCTAATGAGGAGATGACGTCCGGCCCGGCGCGGGCGCGCCCCCGAGCGCCCGGGCACGAGCACGGGGAGGGGGCGGAGGGGGCGGGGTGGAGGAGGGGAGCGGAGCCGGGCGCCG
The DNA here is from genome assembly GCF_054177405.1 of Leptonychotes weddellii. Lineage (NCBI taxonomy): Eukaryota > Metazoa > Chordata > Mammalia > Carnivora > Phocidae > Leptonychotes > Leptonychotes weddellii. Next base: position 76,607,971 of record NC_138379.1, read on the forward strand.
ACCGAGCTGCGGGGGGAGCGCTCTCTGGCTCGCCGCTGCCGCTGCCGCCGCCGCCGCCGCCGCCGCCGCGCTGTGCTCCGGCCGCTCCCCGCGGCCCGTGGATGGAGGTGTCCCGCTGAGCCCCGCGATCCGCCTCCCTCCGCCAGGACCCGGACAGGTGCCGTCGCGGGGGGCGACCTTAGCCCGGCTGACCCACTGCCGTGGGTGGGGGTTGGACGGGGGTGGAGAAGGAGGGGCCCCGCGACTCCGGCTTCTCGGCCAGCAGGTCGGGGGGTGTCGAAGCCCCGCGCCCCCAGCCCGTCCCATCCTGGAATCGGAACGGAAGAGCCCCGAGGCCGTCGCCCTCCTGCCCAGCCCTTCACGGGAGCGCAGCGCCCGGGTCGGGAGCTGTGGGATGATGGGCACTTCAAGCATCATCAGATCAGAGCCTCGGCCCCCCAGCCAGGCCTGGCGTGCGTGTGCGTGCGAGTGTGTGTGTGTGTGTGTGTGAGAGAGAGAGAGCGAGAGAGCGAGAGAGAGAAGGGAGGCGCGGCGCGGTCTGGGGGCTGGGGGAACCGGGAACGCTGCCCGATGGTGTGGGGCAGTGGGTCTGTACCTCCTCCCTGGACCGTTATCTGGTCCGGCTACTCTTCAACGCCCCAGAGTCATCTATGCTCCTAAGAGCCTGAGCCCGCACCCGCCCGTGCCCCTCCCTGGGGTGCCGAGCCCGTCCCCAGCACCATGCATTCCTGCAGTGTCAGAACCTCTATCAGCTGCCGCAGACGCTGCGGGAACGATTGTTTTACTACGGACCAGGTCGGAGAAAGGACGAGGGTGGTGGTGGCTGTGGGGGGCGCTGCCCTCCGGTGGGCCCAGGGCCTCTGGGGCTCAGGGGCGCGAGGCTTGACAGAGCCCCAGGACGGGCGTGTTATTCCAGCCCTCTCTTCTTTTTTGCCTATCCCTTCCCTTCTCGCCGCTCGACACCCCCGGAGCTCCCTGCCACTCCCGTGTCCCGCTCTTGTTTGGCCAAAGGGCCGTGGGGTATGTGTGCGGCCTGCGCGGGGTGAGCCCAGCTTTCTTGGAGCGCCAGCCATTGTGCTGCTTGGAAAAGCCTTTCTTTACCCCAACAGACCCGGGCGGGGGGGGGGGGTGGAGAGGGGGATGTGAAATGAGGGTGAACGGAGAAGCAGGAGGAGGGGAAAGAGGGGGAAGCAGAACCGCAAAGCGGTTGCTGACTTATATGCAACGAAATACTCTTTCTGCGGAAATGGGAAGCTGGCACAGTCCTGTGTCCTGGCTGGTTTTGCTGAGCAGCAGTGGGACAACTGCGGTGGATCAGTGCAGGGCAGATTTTAGGGATGAGGCGGGTGAGGGGCTAGAAATCAACTGATCTATGGGACAGGTAAGAGGAAGAAGGGGGAGATGGAATGGGGCCTCTGTGGAGGTGCAGAGGCCCAGCAGGGGGAGGCATGGTGAATTCTCCTCTGCTCCGGCTTCACTCTGCTCAGCTTAGCAAAGCAAGGAGAGAAAATTTGTTACTGCAGCCCCAAGCTGCATCATTACGCTGCAAGGGAGAGGCTTCTGTGTTTCCTACCGGGTCTCTGTTAAGCTCAGAGCCGTCTTTTCTTTTCCAAATTATACCATCTATCGGGAGCCAAAGTAAATGGAATAGATTATAGGACATAAACTATAGCCCTGCACTGTGTTCTAGGATACAGAGAAAAAGGCAAGGTGACCCTTCTGCGGTTCCCTTTCCCTGCCATTCTTCCTGCCTGCCTTTTTTTAAAAGTTGGTTTGGGAAGCGTAGAGACAGAGGATAAGCTCTGAATTGTATTGACCCTAGCTTTTCAGGGAGGAGCCCTCTGAGATGAGTTGGGAGTGAAGACAGGGCCGAGCTTGTCAGGATGCAAGAGTAGGACATTTCAGTGCGGGTGCAGAGGCACCTCACCAAGGGAGAAGAGCCAAAGAAAGTGAGCTAAATGAAGGACAGAAGGCGCACCGGTTCCAGAAGGGTGGCCAGCGCCAACCCAGAGGCCCTTCCTTGAGCCAGGCTCTCTGGCCTGTGCCACAGCCTGGGGTCTTTCTACAAATACCTGGCTCAGCTTGGGTGTTGAGTAACTTTCAGTTTCCAGTGCAGGCTTTCAGTTTTTGTTTCATCTCCAGGTGGTCATTCATCCAGAGCTGCTTGGCTCCTGGGTCGTGCGTGAGTCAATGAAAAGAAATCAGGCTACATTGTGGATTGTTGAGATGACCATGTTTCTGAACTCTGGAGCTGTGATATCCCGTTCTTTTATAATCATCTAGGCAAATGCATTTTCTCCAGAGGCTGCCTGGGCTGAGGATAGGTGCTTTCAGCATAATCCTCCTGTTGCCAACACCCAAATCTCCATCTTTGTCTTAGATTCTGGTTAGATTGCTCTCTTGTTGCTGGTTAATAGTATAGACTATGCCATTTCAAACTAGCACCCCACTGGTATTGCTTACTCTTTCCGGCTCCCCCTTCTGTCTTAGAGAAGAGTACAGATTTAAAGGAAGTGTAAATATCTGGAACATCAGCTGGTTAGCTTTCATGTCTCTCTGAAATGGGGCCAGTGTTCCAAGAAACTTTGACCAAATAAAATCGAAAAAAAGGTGATAAAGTTTATTCAGCAATAGTTCTCCCATTTGATCAACATTTGGAGCATTGCACGTAGACTGTCATGGCAGGGAGCATTTTTTTTTTTTTTCACTTGAAACACCCTCCCCCTACATTTCCATGAAACTGAGTTATCCTCATTTTCCTAAATTCATTGACATTTATTGGCCACTACATATGCCATACATCGTGCTTAGCACTTCCAAAGATTATCTTCATTATTCTACAAAATAACCTTCAACTTAAATACTATTTTATTTTTTTTAAAGATTTATTTATTTGAGAGAGAGAGAGAGCATGAGCAGGGGAAGGAGCAGAGGGAGAGGGAGAGAGAGAATCTTAAGCAGACTCGCCACTGAGCATGGAGCGCGATGTGGGACTCCATCTCATGACCCTGAGATCATGACCGGAGCCCAAACCAAGAGTGGGATGCTTAACTGACTGAGCCACCCAGGCGCCCCTAAATACTATTTTAAACTTCATTTTATGGATGAGGAAACTGAGGCACAAATTTATCAGAGGCTGATAATTTGCCCAAGTCTCACACCTAAGAAGTGATAGGATCAGGAGGGGAACCTGGAGTCCAGGCTCTTAACCATCACAGAGTCCTGCTCTAGCCCACACAAATCCCTCACCTGTAAAGCCTTTTCTTGCTCCCTGTTATACTCTGTGATCTTTTCTCAACTTACTTTGGCACTCAGGGATTCTCAATCTTTTTTGTGCTGTTGGCCCTTCTGGCAATGTAGAGAAACCTATGGGATTCTCCTCCAAATATGTTTTTTTTTTTTAAAGATTTTATTTATTTATTTGAGAGAGAATGAGATAGAGAGAGCATGAGAGGGGGGAGGGTCAGAGGGAGAAGCAGACTCCCTGCCGAGCAGGGAGCCCGATGCGGGACTCGATCCCGGGACTCCAGGATCATGACCTGAGCCGAAGGCAGTCGCCTAACCAACTGAGCCACCCAGGCGCCCCAAATATGTTTTTAAGTGCATAAAATATAGTTATATTCAAAGAGCCCTTTTAGGGGTCTATAGACCCTAGATGAAGAATCCTCAGGAGGAGGCAGAGTCCCTGTGTCACTTACTAGCCACCTCCTGGGGTCTTAACTGTAGTCAATAATTGGCAATTAGTTGTGTATTGTTTTATAGCTGCGTTGTCCAATATGGTAGCCATAGGCCACCTGTGGCTAGTCTAAATGGAAATGTACAGTGAATACACACTGGATTTCAAAGACTTAGTATGAAAAAAGAATGTAAATTGTTTCATTAATATTTTAAAATATAGATTACATTTTGAAAGGCAACCTTTTAGATATATTGGATTAAATTAAATACATTATTAAAATATATTATTAAAATTAAGATCATTAATAAGTTATTAAAATTAAATTGCAAAGCTATTAGCTCTACACCAACACCTTCATATTTTAACAGATGAGAAAAACAGGACTCATGATGCTTGTCACTTAGCCACACATTGGCAGGTCTGTTTGGCTCTTGAGCATATGTTCTTTCCAAGATATCATACTGCTTTTCTATCTCTTTATCTTGATATCTTATCATGTTGCCTTTGCGAGCCATAAATACTTAGAATATGTTTTGATGGGATGTGATGGTAATTGGCTTAATTCCAGTATAATCCCAGTAAGAGCTGGCTAGGTCCTCGCCTGGCATGACCTTTGCCTCACTTATTTAGAGTTTAAGTTTTATAGACAGAGAGGGAGAACGGCACTTGCAGGGCAAAACCCCTGGGTTTTGCTGTCTGTCCGGTTCTCCTCAGGTGGTGGTTCCAATTTCAGCATCTAACTGGACCAGTAATCACACACAGGAGAGAAAAGTTTGGTTGCCTTTGCATTTTACAGGGAAGAAAGTGGAGTGTGTAGGGAAGGGTATGATAGACAATAATGCTGGGCTGCTGAAATGGAAAATGAGAAAATGTATGTGAGGGACAGATGATCATTTTTCAATGAGCGCACATTGATTGATTGCCTAGCTGCACACCAGGGGGTGCTAGGAGCCACGCGTGATGTCCAGAGGACGTCTGTGCCCCCTGAGGAATTTACATTAAAACTGGGGAAGGGCTTAGATATCCACATGGTTGGATAAATCACAGTTGAAGGCAGTGTGTGAGGAGGACCGAGAGCCATGGAAAAGAAAGCAGGCCCGAGTATGCAGCCTTTCAGCTGGGGGTGCCCGAGATGGTTATGGAGGCTGGCTTTGCAGCGCATGGGTATTTGGGTCTCTCTCTGTCAAGATAACCAATCATCTGATCCATTCCTTTAGCCCCAGACAGAAGCTCTGTATCTTAGAAAAGCTCAGGTGCTTGTTTGAAAGTCTCTATTGGTCTATGATGTATTTATTGATAGTAATACCCAGGTCCATGAATCCCTCTCCAAAACCCTTGGGGCCAGGCATTTTAGAAAGCAGTAATAGAGTGCATATTCTGCATATCACCTCCTGGGACTGGGGCAGCAATCACCGTAATTAAAAACATTAATATTTCCGCAGCAAAACACACTAAATGGGATAAATTAAAACCATAAGCAACTTTGTATTCATGTAGATCAGCTTTAGTTGCCAAGTGAGGTCAGGTCAGGTTTTGCCACCAAATAAGTTATGAAAGACTTCTGGTTTTCAGAGCATGTGGTTAAGGATGTGGACCTATGGTAATAATAATAATAATGATAATGATAATAATAATAATATTAAATGGAGAACGTATGGAACAACAATGATGTTTATTATCTTCCAGGCACTGTTCTAAGCACTTACCTGGGTTTACTCCCTTAACCCTTAAGATGATCCCTTGCAGATTATTATTTCTGTCTTGACAAAAAAATAAAAGGAAGTACAGAGAGTTAAGTAAGTTGTCAGGTTGCAACTGGTAAGGGTCAGAACAGGGTGCAAATCTAGGCAGTCTGGTCCAGGGGCTGCATCTTAAACCACTGTGCTTTGTCTTTTGGAGCAGGGAACTGGAAGCAGGCATGTCTCCAAAGTTTACTCCTCTTAGGTTATTCACACTGACGACACTGTTTGAACGCTTCACGTGTATAACAGTGAGCAACAGTGATGGATACCTGGAAAGTGGAATCTTCGTTTTCAGAGGGATCCAGAGTCAGGGACTACCTGGTTATGGCTCCTCAGCAGGGCTGGCACAAAAGCCCAGTCCCAGCTCACGTTACCTTGTTTATTTCTCCTAGATAAACGAGTCCTGAGAGTTGCCCTTGTCCTATCGCTGGGCAAGAATGGAGGCCCCCCTGGTGAGTCTGGATGAAGAGTTCGAGGACCTTCGGCCCTGCTGCTCAGAGGACCGGGAAGAGAAACCACAGTGTTTCTATGGCTCATCTCCCCACCATCTAGAGGACCCCTCCCTCTCTGAGCTGGAGAATTTTTCTTCTGAAATAATCAGCTTCAAGTCCATGGAGGACCTCGTGAACGAATTTGACGAGAAGCTCAATGTCTGCTTTCGGAACTACAACGCCAAGACGGAGACACTCGCTCCCGTGAAGAACCAGTTCCAGATCCAGGAGGAGGAGGAGACCCTGCAGGACGAGGAGTAAGAAGTCTTAATTGCCCTCTGTTGCTTCAGACGCGAGCCCCGTAGTCTGGGGCTCCTTGACATAGAACTGGTTTCTGTCCGTGGGCTCTTGGCATATCACTTAGACTTTTCTGTGGTGGGGCAGGGCCCCGGTAATTGCTGACATTATACTGTTGTGTCCCTGTACAGTGACCTGAAGAGCTTTCTTAAAATGGAAACCTTAACGGAATGAAAGATTTTTAGAAAATAGGTTTTCTTTTATACGAAATGGAATTTTAGGAGCATGATCCATTTTAGGGTCTGCTATCTTCAGTTTTCTTTTTTTTTTCCTTTCCAAAGATTTATTTTGCACAAGCCTTCTATGGCTTTCTTTTTCCTCATTAAAGCACACATTTTACTTTGCTTGCATGTGGAGCTGTTTCCCTTATTATTTCTAGTAGCTTTAATTACATACATTAATTAGAATTCTTAACCCTTAGAAGGCTTGCTTTCTGGGGAAAACGAAGAAGTAAACAATGGTGAACTGTTTGTTATAACAGCATTCTTCAGACTGGCTAATTTAGGGATACATTTAATAATTTCTAGAAGCACATGTTACAGGACTTTTTCCTTTGGTGCCCACTGTGCTTGGTCACACCGCTTTGAAGAATGAAGAGGTAGATGGGGCAGACTGGTGGGCAGCAAAGCAAAGTTTATTGAGTGATAGTACAAAGCTCCCGAAGAAGGAGGGGACCCGAGAGGGTTGCCCCTTCTTTTTTATTTATTTGAGAGAGGGAGCATGAGAGAGAGCACAAGCAGTGGGGTGGGGCAGAGGGAGAGGGAGAAGCAGATCCCCCGCTGAGCAGGGAGCCCGATGCAGGGCTCCATCCCAGGACCCCCGAAATCATGACCTGAGCCGAAGGCAGACATTTAACCAACTGAGCCACCCAGGTACCCCTTCAGTTTTCTTTATATCAGTAGTAATTCACCCAGATACTAGAAATAAGGACCAGGAAAAAATTATTTAACTGTGACAGAGGAATCTGTCACTGGAACAATTTGCTTCAAGAAACAGCAGAATTATGAAAATCACCCGTTTACAAACCCTCCTCAGGACTGGAAAGTCGTCTACAAATGTTAAGATATGTCCAAACAAGAAAGCATACAAACTGAACTGAGAGCCCAGGGAATTACCTTGGACACAATAAAGGTGATAATTAGGTGACCTGGCTTTTGAGGAGGCAGCGTCCCTGTGTCACTTACTAGCCACCTCCTGGGGTCTTAACTGTAGTCAAGAAAAGGGCTTTGAGAAAAGTGCTGTTTGAGGAATGACTAGAAAAACAAGAAGGGGTTAATTTGGTACATAAATTAAAGAAGGGTGTTTTGGGCACTTAATAAAAACAGGCCTGAATTCCCTATAGAGAGAAAATATGCATCAATTTTTTTTTAAGATTTTTAATTTATTTGACAGAGAGAGACACAGTGAGAGAGGGAACACAAGCAGGGGGGGTGGGAGAGGCAGAAGCAGGCTTTCCGCGGAGCAGGGAGCCTGATGCGGGGCTCGATGCGGGGCTCAATCCCAGGACCCTGGGATCATGGCCTGAGCCGAAGGCAGATGCTTAACGGCTGAGCCACCCAGGCGCCCCTGCATCAGTCGTTCTTAAGGAATCACACAAGAAACGTCAAGTAGTTGTAATGCAACTTTGGAGCAATTGGGCTTTTGGTTTCTCTTTTTATGAACTTGAGCTGGGGGAGGGGGGAGTGTTGCCCATAAATAAGTGGGGTAAAAGGGCATGTCCAAGACAAGGGAGCCTGACCTGTGTGGGAGGTAGTTGCTGACTTGATGACCCTGTGAGTGTACCCGGGCTCTGTGTCTGTCTGTCTCATTCACTATTATATCCCCATGTCTAATATAGGGCTTGGTTGTGTTGTAAGTAATCCAGGAATATTTTTTGAATGAAATACTGAATGTCGAGTGAATTGGGTGAGCCATTATGGCTGGCTTTGTAGGTGAAGGTAATGCATTTCCAGACCCACACCATTTCCTTCTCTCCTTTTTAATTAATGTTGGCCTGAAGTCATGATCAGAGAGAACATTTTACTCTGGTGACCAGTGCTGTAACTGTGAGCTATGTGTTTTAATTCAGTTTTAAGTTTGAAACTGATTCTTAAATTCTGAGCCTGTTATAATTTGTTCAACTCCTGTAAGTCTAAAAAGAATGGCTCTGGGGCTTTATTATACAGAGTATTTTTTTCATTCCTCGTGCAATGAACTAGAAACACAAAGACTGTGAATTATAATTTTCATACTCTTGCTAACTCACTGTGTGACCTTGGGCTAGTCACTTAACTCTAGTCGACTGTGTGGGTCCTTATCTTGGAAACCTCCAGAGTTCAATCTTGATGAAGCGGGGCTAAGGACTTGGAAAGAACCTAGTTCTTTACCTCACCCAGGCTGTGCTCTGAAAATGACATTTTATTTATTTTTTTAAATATTATTCTTCTTTTGATTTTTTTTTTAAGATTTTATTTATTTGATAGAGAGAGACAGCAAGAGAGGGAACACAAGCAGGAGGAGTGGGAGAGGGAGAAGCAGGCTTCCTGCGGAGCAGGGAGCCCGATGCGGGGCTGGATCCCAGGACGCTGGGATCATGACCTGAGCCGAAGGCAGACGCTTAACGACTGAGTCACCCAGCCGCCCCTGAAAATGACATTTTAAGATGCGTCCCATTCCTTTTGCTTCCAACAAATCATTTCTTCCCTATCTAACCACCCTCCCCCACCCGCCCGCCGCCACTGCTCCCCACTGCCTCATTAAAGATGAAGGCCCAGTGAGCAGGTTCTTACTCTCTTCTAGCACATTAGCAGAGGCCACTCAATGTTAATTACCATCACATGGGGTTATTGGTCCACTCACCCTGATTTTTCTGACTTGCCTGCCTCATTGACTGCCTCAGCTAAAAGATCAAAGGTTGAATATTTCCTTAGAGATAAGGTACAGTTTGGGGATAGCATAGAGGGAGGAAGCCGGGAACAGAGAAATTAACACTGGGCTTTCTAGGCGGTCAATGTATCTAAACCTTTCCAACTTAAAATAAAAATCAGAGTTAAATTGCACATTTTGGCTGTAGATACCTATCCAGACACTGTAAAATTATAACCTATAAAATTATGATGGAGTAAGGAAAAAGATAATTTAATATCTAATCTGGTTATGATTCTCCTGAGCATAGCTTGTGATAAACTTGCTTAGGTTTGATATTGGGATGGGTATTTCATCCACAAATGGACTGAAAGTGTTTTGGCTGGGTTAGAGCTAAATAATAGAAACATAAAACAAAAGCTGTGGGGGCACCTGGGTGGCTCAGTTGGTTAAGCGTCTGCCTTCGGCTCAGGTCATGATCCCGGGGTCCTGGGATCGAGCCCCGCATCGGGCTCCCTGCTCGGCGGGAAGCCTGCTTCTCCCTCTGCCTCTGTCATTCCCCTGCTTGTGTTCTCTCTTGCTCTCTCTCTCTCTCTGACAAATAAATAAACAAAATCTTTAAAAAAAACCAACAAACAACAAAAGCTGTGAAATTCTTAGTCAAACTGACCTCCTTAAAGTTAGCACAAGTCATAAAGCGAGTGCAGTAATTCCCTTTAAAGTTTGGATTTCTTTCCTTCTCATGTGGAACTATTTGGCCAATAGGGAATTGGCTGAGATGTCAACTCTGATTTGTCAGGGCGTGGAAGTTTTAGATACTACAAGAGAGTCAAATTTGAATAGCTATTTCCTGGTTGTAAGTTTAGAAACTTCCAGAATCTATTCTTTGCACATGTGTGATCATCCTTTCCTTTGTCATAAGAGATTGAATATGGAGGCCAGAGACCCTTTAGAGACCTCAGCCCACCGCCTGCCTCACTGGGGTTGTGATAGGCCCTGGATGCAGGGGGGCCAAACATGTGAGAACAATCACAGTTCCCTGTTCTTTAGATAGAATTATTGGGTTAAAGGTGTTAAAAATAAAGTCTACACGGGGTTGCGCCTGTCTGGCTCAGTCGGAAGAGCATGAAACTATTGATCTTGGGGTTGTGAGTTCTAGCCCCACGCTGGGTGTAGAGATGACTTAAATAAGTAAAAACTTAAAATCAAATAAAATCCACACGGTAAATAAATACCCCGTAGTCAGCCATACTTGAAGGTGAAGACAAGTAAATACCAAATACTCAGGATAGGGAAAGCCGATGGATAACTGATTTTTAAGAAAGTTGTTTCTCTTCTCAGAGGTTGTTTCCCCAGAGGGCAGAGGTAGTATTGATTCCAGTTAAGTCCTTGAAAGAATCTAAAAAGTTGTTCAAAGCCATTACGTGCTAATAGTAATTCCTAAGTCTTAACTGCGAAACAAGTATTAACAAACTCACGTGAACACGCAGCCAAGTGTTGCTATCGGCTTGACTGGACACAAAACACTGGCTGAGGGCAGGAGCCAGCCTTGAGGGTATTAAGGAAAATGTTATCAAATTGGAATTCTAATAAGCGCTCTAGGCTAGCTCCCTGCCATATTGTCAAGAAAAGGTACAAAGAGGGAGGCATGCGCGTGTGTATGTGTGCGTGTGCGTGCGTGCGCGTGCGTGCGTGTGCGTGTGTGCGTGCGTGTGCGTGTGTGCGTGCGTGCGTGTGTGTGCGTGCGTGCGTGTGTGTGCATGCGTGCGCGTGTGTATGTGTGCGCGTGCGTGCGTGCGTGTGTGTGCGTGTGTTGGGGGCTGGGCAGGACTCACGGAGCCTTGATGGCCATGTTGCCAGTAGACCCAGATCTTTGTATTCGGGTCCTGTCACAACCCATCCTGCTCAGTCCGTTTGCTCTGCCAGTGTCTGTTTCCGAATCCCCAGCCCTGTATGGTGAAAGAGAGTTTAGTCCGTTCCATAGGCATCTAACTAAGCCCAGGCCATAAACCACGCACACGAAGAGCCTTTTCTGTCATTACAGGGACCGAGAGAGCAAACTGAATCGTGCATGCCATGGCAGCATGATGACAGGAATTGAGGCAACCTGTTTAATCTTGGCTCTTTGATAACAGATCTAGGAGGTAACATTCAGAGTCTCCCTTCCCCAAGATAAGAGTAAGTAGCGGGGTGCTTCTCAGGGAAGTAGAATTTCACGGTCCCCCTCAGGGTGCCTGTAAAAGGGAGTATATTCATTCCCAAGGCCCCTGCTGTGGGAGAACAGATAGCCTCTCTCGGGAAGAAAGCCCTTCCCATTCTCTTCCTCACAAAAGCTTTGTGTTTTTCCCTCCCACCACTGGCTCTTCGCTCCCGTGGCTGGCTGCCTGCCGGGAGTGTTCTGCCTTTGGCTTCCATTTAACCGTCGCTGGGGCAGGAGAGCTAGACCGGAAGCCCTCATGGCCCCCGCTGCCCCCACCGTTCCTCCTTTTGTAGGCCGATGAAAGCATCCTGTCCAAGGATAATGTAGTTAGAGATCTTTCACGCAGAGCCGGTTTCTGAACTGCTCTTCTAGCTTGTGATTGGGAACTTGGTATATTATTCTCATGCCCCTACCAGTGCCCATCATAAAATTATAAAGAATCGGAATGGTTATGTGGTTAGGAATATAGGCTCTGTAGCCATATTGCCCAGTTTCAAATCCCACCTCTGCAATTACTGGCTGTGTGAACTTAGACAAGTTAACGGACTTCTCTGTTTCAGTTTTTTTCTCCTTAGGATCTGCCTTATAGAGTTGTGAGGCATGAATGAATTGATCCACAGAAAGGTTTAGAAGAGTATCTGGCTTATGGTCAATGCCCATGAAGTGTTGGCTGCTAGTGTTGTTATTGTTACGTGGGCACTGAATGCGTGTGGGAGTGTGGGAAGGTATGCGAGCAATTACAGAGAGATAGAGTCACTCCATCTTAAAGGTTCTTTATGAACCTCAAAGGGGAAAGAGTACTTCAGAAAAGAAGAAGAAAATTCGGACAAAACAGGAAAGAATGAGGATGGTTTGAAATCCTGAGGAGACAAGTGTGTATGGAATCATCCCTAAAAATCTAGAATTAGAAGATGAAATCCAGAGCATGTCAGTGAAGGCTCACATGAGAAAAGTTGCCCCTCCCTACGTGATTTGACAGAGTCCCTACTTGTCATTTTAAGAATGCACACGGTTTCAAGGTCATTGGCAAGTGTGCAGTTCATTAAAGTTCCCAGCTTCTATCCAGCCTAGGAGAGGCACAAAAGGCTCCTGGCTATTTTGGGCTTTGCTGAATTTCATTTTCCCAGGCACTTGATGCAGGGACAAATCCGAAGGTCAATGCCCGCATGCTTGTTGTTGATTCTTGCAGCAGAGGATGTAACGCAGCGATGCAAGGAGGAGTGGTCCGCTGGCCTTCCCTGTGGGTGTGGTGCTTGGAGCTTTGTCTTGGAGACAGCAAATCATGTTTGCCTCTTGGCTTTAGAATGCTACTGAGACTTGGCGTTTAGCATTAGGCTGGATTAATGAAGCTCTAATGGTGCCTGATGGAGATTGGATTATCACCCATGTTTAAGAAGCAGACTCTGAAATCCTGCTGAATGGATGTCTAATGAACACTTGATGAGTCCTCTCAAAGTGCTTTCTTGTAATTGTAGGAAAATAACGAATAAGCGGATCACCCAAGCATGGCTATGAAATTGTGTTTTCTTGAGTTCCTTCAATGTGCTTCATGACCAATTGTATACCTTGCGCAACTACGAAAAATCTCTTTGCTTCTATGCCCATAAATCATATATCATTCTGGATTTTACATATGTTAAGAGCACTCCCCTGTCCAAATTTCAAGTGTCTGTGCTCTTGTCCATCCTGCACTTACCTTTTCAGCATCTTACCCTGGATTTTGTCATGTTTTGAATTTGATCCATATGTATACGTAGTTGCTTATTTTTAAATGGCTGTTTCTTTATATTAGTCAATCTAAATAAAGTTTACTTTCTTAGACCTTGTTTTCATAGGTATCGCTCATGTTTGACATGCGTAGGCACCTGAGGGAGATTGCATAGAGCCCTCATTTATCATTAGGTAATATTAACTCAAGCGTCACTGGCTACCTTGGATGGCATTATTTTAGGAATTTGGTTTACTGATTTACATTAATCTCTCAGTGTTGACTCATTTGTTTATTTTCCTGTGTGTGAGAGTTTGTGACTTTAGGTAATTTCCCCTAACCCCCAAGAACTCTTTCTGAGATAAGTGAATTAAATGACCTGAATTGTAGAAAAGGGTTTCTTATAATGCACATATCGGAATTTTTAAAAGAAATGTAATAAAGGGAGCCCCATCTTCCCTCACTAAAAACCAACTGTTAGAGGGTATTTTTTTTTTTAAAGCTTTTATTTGTTTATCTGACAGAGAGAGAGAGAACAAGTAGGCAGAGAGACAGGCAGAGGGAGAGGGAGAAGCAGGCTCCCAGCTGAGCAGGGAGCCCGATGCGGGGCTCGATCCCAGGACCCCGGGATCATGACCTGAGCTGAGGGCAGACACTTAACCGACTGAGCCACCCACGCACCCCTGTTAGAGGGTATTGATTGATTCCTTTCATATATTTCCCTTAGAGTGTCCACGACGGAGACTTATATTGCTAGAGGGCGGCATTGTGCCACCTGTGGGCTCAATAGAGCATTTTGGGTAATAAGTAAGCACAAATAGCATGGGCATTATCCTCTTAGCTACATTAGATGTCAAGGAGTTAATTCTTGACCATTTAGATTGCAGGCCTCTGAAATTGAAATGCATCTAAACTCTATGATGGCCCTGATCTTAATGAGATTCAGCCAGAAAATCTACCTTGATATCCACCTGCCTCTATCTATCTATCTATCTATCTATCTATCTATCTATCTATCTATCTATCTATCATGATCTTCCTCCTTCTCTCTCAATCTTCTTTGCCCATAGGAAAGGAAAGGAAACATGGGTATTTTTTTTTTTAAGATTTTATTTATTTATTTGACAGAGACAAAGCGAGAGAAGGAACACAAGCAGGGGGAGTGGAAGAGGGAGAAGCAGGCTTCCCACTGAGCAGGGAGCCCAATGTGGGATTCTATCCCAGGACCCTGGGATCATGACCTGAAGCCAAAGGCAGACGCTTAATGACTGAGCCACCCAGGCGCCTCCAACATGGGCATTTCTTTCTTTTTTCTTTTCTTTTTTTTTTTTTTAAAGATTTTGTTTATCTATTTGACACAGAGAGAGAGAGCACAAGCAGGGAAGCGGCAGGCAGAGAGAGAAGCAGACCCCCTGCTGAGCAGGGAGCCTGATGCGGGACCCGATCCCAGGACCCTGGGATCATGACCTGAGCTGAAGGCAGACGCTTAACCGACTAAGCCACCCAGGCGCCTCCAACATGGGCATTTCTTAGGTTCATGACACATGAACTATTTGGTTGAGGGGCAGATTTATTTTCAGGGGCAATTTATTTTTTGCCAGAGGTGATTTGACTGTAGACTCTACCATTTATATCTCAATGGTGAGAAAGCCCTCTTCTCTTAAGCAAACACCTTTCATGCTGAAGCCCCTGGCCAGGGTCCATTCACTTGGCTCTTTCTCTTCTGGTAGTGCCTCTAATTCCATTTCTTTTTTTTTTTTTTTTTAAAGATTTTTTATTTATTTATTTTGACAGAGAGAGACACAGCGAGAGAGGGAACACAAGCAGGGGGAGTGGGAGAGGGAGAAGCAGGCTTCCCGCCGAGCAGGGAGCCCGATGCAGGGCTCTATCCCAGGACCCTGGGATCATGACCTGAGCCGAAGGCAGACACTTAACGACTGAGCCACCCAGGCGCCCCTCTAATTCCATTTCTAAGCTGCTTTGCTCTTGCATGCTGGAAGGCAGATGATCTCAGCCTGGCACACACAGAAGCCTCTCTCCTCCACTGGCCCAGCTCTTCCTTCCTCCAGGCGGGGCCAGGCCACAGATGTGTGCTAATAAGAGCTTCTCTTTGTTTACAGGGTTTGGGATGCTCTGACAGAGAATTACATCCCTTCACTCTCAGAAGACTGGAGGGACCCAAACATGGAGGCTCTGAATGGCAACAGCTCTGATATTGAGGTACCTCTCTGGGGCCCCTTACTTAATAAGGCTTGAGAAGATGTGGATTCCAGTTAGAAAATCATTCAGTAATTCAACAGTCTTCCCCATTAGGTAATGAAGCTCAGCAACAGCTCTAAAACATTGCTGGGAAGGCAGGAGTTGTGGAGGAGGTGAAGAATAAGATGAGGGGACATCCAGTGTATATGAGGTGATCCAAATGGCTATCCGTAAAAAGTGTAAATGCAAATTACTCTGTGGTTGATCTGTGTCCTGCAACGTGCAAAATAGGGTGGTCTGAAGTAAGAGAGTAGGAGAGTGACCATAACAGGCTTCTCTTGTGTTCAAATAATAATGATTTAAAAAAAAAAATCAAGTTTTTCTATCTAAAATGAACTGTTCAGTACCACCAAAAACAAGATGGCAAATACTGATAGATTTGTGTCAAGGTCAAAGCCTGGCAAATGACCAAAGCTGGGGCCTAGACATTAGTGAGGTGGCCACTCAGTGGAGAGTGGCCAATGAGACGGTTATAGACTCAACCAAGAAGACGTTTATGCAGCTGAACCTGAGTCACATTCTGTGCTTACCGATGCCAAAGAAGAAAGTAGCCTAAAGGCTTCTGAATAAAGAGAATACTTGTTTTGAGTTGATTTGCATGGGCTGAGGAGTGACCTTTCAGAAGATCCAAATCGCCCTTCCTAGCTGAATCTACGTATAGAAAAGTAAAATCATTTAATAGCTCTGTCCTTCCTAAAAGCCGATTTCTACCTTGCTTGGTTTTCTAGTTTCAGCTGTATAGGAAATTTGACAATTTCTTATCAGGAAGGGCTGTTACGCCCTGTGGGCTCAGCAAATGAGGGAAAGGGAGGTGGATCTCATCTTCCTAGGTCCTCCAGAATTGAGTCCAAGTAAAAGAGCAAGAGACACATTTCCCTTACTGGGCGATATTTCTGCAGATCATTGCCCCAAATAGCACAGCAAAGAGATCAGCAGTTGGCTGATTTGTTGAAAAGGTGGCTGTACATCCTTAACTCGTTTAATAATTAGCAATCCAAAATTCTCAAAACCTCAAGGTTTCACTGATGGGGTAGGTAAGGTGGCGACTTTGACACTAGGAGATTTGGGACAAGCCTACTCAGTGTGGATCCAGGAGGCTGTGTCCCCAGTCCTGTTTTGGCTCCCGACTGCTTGTTTTCTCTTGAGATGCTAATGTATATCCTTACCCCAGATGCAAAGGACAAGGAGGCAACCATGGAATAAATCTAATTACTGAAATAAAATCAGGTCCATCATGGTGCAAAAGGCAGATTTTGCTTTGTTATCTCTTTGGCCACCTTTCCAACTCATTTTGTAGATTAAGCCAAAGGGTGTATAAGATAGCCTGCCCTTCATAAGTCTCTAATTTATCCTCATTTGCAGATTTCCCTCAAGAGGTTTAATATTTCAGGGCAAATTGAATGACCCTGAGAAGGATGATCTTGAGTTCCACTCCTTGTGAAATTTCTTCCATCCAACCCATGGGAAAATGACAGGGTAGCAAAAGTGGATGGATTAAGGCTGTTTTGTTTCATCTCCTTTATTATCGGGATTCATTACAGTAGAAGCTCTTTTAACTGACCTCAGTTTAAATGATTTGCTTGATTAACCAGCGCTCTGTATTCCTGTAAGAGAGCGGCCAACCCAGTGCCCTTGACTTGCTGAATGCACACAGCTGGTAGGGTTCTTTGAGCAAGCCCTCATAGTTCTTCTTCTACTTAAGTGGTTCATCGCCAAGAATCAGTTGTGTTTGTTCCCAAACCTCTTTATGCTTGTCCTTGTGACTCTAAGAAATGTAATCAAACATTATAGAAGCTGTTGGATTATGACAGCAAAGAGAGTCGTGTTTTGCTCTTTTAAATCAGAGTAACACATGTACATAGTCTTTTTCTTAAAAAATATTTTTTTATTTGTTTGAGATAGAGTGAGAGCGAGAGAGAACATGAACGTGGGCGGGGGGCTGGGAGGGGAAGGGATAGAGGGAGAGGGAGACGCAGGCTCTCCACTGAGCAGGGAGCCGATGCGGGGCTCAATCCCAGGACCCTGAGATCATGACCTGAGCTGAAGGCAGACGCTTAACCGACTGAACCACCCAGGCGCCCCACACATGTACCTAGTCTTAAAAGTCAAATAATACTTTAAAAATATTATAAGACCTAAAGCCTCCCCCCCTCCCTTGCCACCAGCAGCTCCTGAATTGTCTTTCCTTACTCCATAGAGGCAACCACTTTTATTTCTTTTGGCATATACCTCAAATTTTCTAAGTAACACATTTATATTGCTGTTCGCTTGATGATTCAAATCAACAGTTTGGGCTGTTATCTATTAACTTTATACTATAGAAGATAAGATTTAACGTTTTCACACCACCTCAAATATTCACACTTAGCCTTCCCCCTTCTAATAGAGGGTTGTCACCAATTTATAGTGAAATCAATATTAAATATATAAACTATCATAGCTATGTAAATACTATTTCTTACTGAATCATATAGTGTTGTATAAGAATATTTCTTATCTTATACAACCTTTTGTTTAACTTGGAGTAAAGAATTACCTTGTTTTTTATTTGTTTAATTTTCTCTATACCTATCTATCAATAGTTCAACCCCAAACTCTGAGTGAAATTTAAATCTCACAATATGGTTAAAAAAACCCCAGACATTCAGGGGTGCCTGGGTGGCTTAGTTGGTTGGACGTCTGCCTTCAGCTCAGGTAGTGATCTCAGGGTCCTGGGATGGAGCCCTGCGTCCTCATCAGGCTCCCTGCTCAGCGGGCAGTATGCTTCTCCCTCTGCGTCTGCCCCTCCCCCCACCTCCCTTGTGCTCTCTCTCTCTCTGTCAAATAAATAAATAAAATCTTTAAAAAAAAAATCAGACATTCTATCAATTCTTTTTTTTTTTTTTTTGTCTTGAAAACATCCAAATGAGTACCTCCATCTTTCTACTATAAACTACTCTGGTTGTATTCTAGATCTAGTGCACGGCTATTGTTGTGGGACTTTCCTTCACTTTCATCCCCGGGGTTCTTCCTGCCTGACTGCTGTATTTTTTTATCTTTCTGGGTATATTCCCTTGTTTTGGTGGGGAAAAAAACTCACTATATTCTTGAGAAAGGGTATAGAGGAATATGTTTTTTAGACTATACTAAAATGTCTTTATTTTCCTGTCATATACTTGATTGAGAGTTTGATTTGATAATTATTTTAGATTGCAAATTTTTTTTTACCTGGAATTCTGAAGGCATTGTTCTCTTATCTTCCAGCTTTCCCTTGCTGTTGAGAAGCCCTCAAATCCATTCTGATTCTCCTTTTATATGTGACTCTCTTTTGGTTCTTTCTGAAAGTGTTTAGGATCTTCTTTTTTCTTTCTCATTTGAAATTTTCCATTGATGTGCCTTATAGTGAGATTTCCCCCCCACCCCCATTCATTCTGCATTATACTTCATGGGCCCTTTCAGCCTGGAAGCTCATGACTAAATTGTGGCATGTTTTCTTGTGTTATTTCTCTGAAGATGAATTATTTCTGTTTTCTGCCTCAATTGAGATGATTATGTATGGAGTTCTCTCCTTTATGATGTTAATGGGATAAATGACATGAATTGATTCTCAAATATTAAGTCAACCTTGCATTATTGAGATAAACCCAACTTGGTCGTGGTGTATTATTCTTTTCTTTTATTTCATTGTGTGGTTTTCTTTTTTTTCTCATAGCTTTACTGAAGGATAATTGGCATACAATAAATGGCACATTTTAAAGTTTTCAATTTGATAAGTTTTGACATATGTATACATCCGTGAAACTATCACCACAATCAAGATACCAAGCATATCCATTAACCGCTCCCTTTCACCCCCGAATCTCCAGGCAACTCATTTCTGTCACTATAGGTTAGTTTGCGTTTTCTAGAATTTTGTATAAATGGAATCATGCAGCAGGTACTCTTTTTTTTTTTGGTCTGGCTTTTAAAAATTCAGTATAATTATTTAGATATTCATCCATATTTTGCTTATATCAACAGTTCACTCCTTTTTATTGCTGAGGGGTGTTCCATTATAGAGATATACCATAATTGGATTATTCATTCACCTGTTGATGAATATTTGGGTTGTTTGTGAATATTGTAAATAAAGCTATTATGGATATTCTTGCCTAAGTCTGTTTGTAGACCTATGTCTCCATTTCTCTTGGGTAAAAAAAACCTATGAGTGGAATGTTGGGGTCTTATGGTAAATGTATGACATTTTTAAGAATCTGCCAAACTGTTTTCCAATTTGAGAACTCCAGTTAGTCCACATCCTCACCAACACCTGTTATGGACAGCCTTTAACATTTTAGACATTGGAGTAGGTATATAGAGTACCTTATTTTGGTTAAATTTGCACTTCCTTAGTAACATGATATTGAACATCTTTTCATGTGCTTAGTTATAATCTGTGTATCTTCTTCAGTGAATCCTTTGCCCACTGTGTATTCTTGTTAAGTTGCTATTGTCCCTTATATTAAAAGATAAAATAGGCATACTAAAATTTTAAGAGTTTATTTAAGTAAGATCAAATTGGACAGCCCCAAACCCAAAGTGCTTAGGAGTGCTCCACCAACGGGAACTAGAGGAACAACTTTTATATACAAAAGGTGGAAGCAAAGGAAGAAAATTATTTGATTGGCTATAGCTTAAATAGTTGTATTATTTGGGAAAGCCTAGTTGGCTGTTTGTGAATGGTTGTTCTTTGATTTGAATTCTTACCCTTGAGGCATTAGAGGCTTAGGTTTTGGTTTGCTTGGTAGGCTATTAAGGCATTAAAACCACCTCAGTCTAATGGCTTCCTTGTTTAATTAACACATACATTCTAGATATAGTCCTTTGTCTGATATATGTTTTTTTTTTTTAAAGATTTTATTTATTTATTTGACAGAGAGAGACACAGCAAGAGAGGGAACACAGCAGGGGGAGTGGGAGAGGGAGAAGCAGGCTCCCCGCGGAGCAGGGAGCCCGATGTGGGGCTCGATTCCAGGACCCTGGGATCATGACCTGAGCCGAAGGCAGACGCTTAACGACTGAGCCACCCAGGCGCCCCTGTCTGATATATGTTTTATGCACATCTTTTTGTCTATGGATTGCCTTTTAACTTTTTTAACCTATTTTGAAGGTCAAGTGTTTTTTAAATGTGATGAAGCCCAATTTGTTGCTTTTTTCTTTTTATAGTTTGTGCTTTGTGTGCGGTATTTAAGTAGTCATTCATTTTTTTTATAAGTCTTCTAGAAGTTGTATAGTTTTAGCTCGTCTGTGGCTTATGATTCATTTCAAGTTAGTTTCTGTATGTGGTGTAAGGTAAGGGTCAAAGTTCATTTTTGTGTGTGTGTGTGTGTGTGTGTGTCTATCCAATTGTTCTGGTACTATTAATTGGAAATACTGTTCTTTCCCTATTAAATTGTCTTGGCACCTTTGTCGAAAATCAATTGACCATGTATGTGTGGATCTATTTCTGAATTCTTTATTCTGTTTCATTGATGTATGTCTATCTCTATGCCAATACCATGCTGTCTTCATTACTATAGCTTTGTGATAAGTCTTGACATAAAGTAGTACAGCTACTGACCCTTGAACAACATGGGTTGAAACTGTGTGAGCCCACTTACACGTGGATATTTTGGGGGAAAAACAGTGCTGTACTATAAATGTGTTTTCTCTTCCTTATGATTTTCTTCATAACATTTTTTTCTCTCAAGCTTACTTTATTGTAAGAATACAGTATATAATACATATAAAATACCAAATATGCGTTAATCAGCAGTCTGTACTATCAGTAAGGTTTCTGTCAACTTAACCAGTAGTTAAGTTTTGGTGGAGTCAGAAGTTATATGTGGATTTTTGACAGTGCCGGGCATCCGCACCCCGAGGGTCATTGTTCGAGGGTCAACTGTATACGTCTTTCAACTTTGTTCTTTTTTTTTTGAAGTTGTTTTGGCTATTTTTGGTCCTTTGCATTTCCATATAAATTTTGGAATCAGCTAATTAATTCCTCTAAGTTGCTGGAAATTCGACTTGTGATGTGTTAAATCCATAGATCAATTTGTATGTTAATGTGGTGAATTACACGAATTGATTTTCAAATATTAAACCAACCTTTCATTCTTAAGATAAACCCCACTTAGTCATGATATAGTATCCATTTTATATAATGTGGGATTTGATTTGCTAATATTTTATTAAAGATTTTTGTGTCTCTGTTCACAAGGAATCTTTTTCTGTAATTTTCTTGTAATGTCACAACATGAATTGGGAATTTTTCTTTCTCTAGTTTCTGAAAGAGTTTGTCTTAGATTCACATTATTTCTCCCTTACATGTTTGGTAGACTACACCAGCGAAACCATCTGGACCAGGGGTTTTCTCTGTGGAAGGTTTTTGATGACGCATTCAATTTCTTAAATAAATATAGGGGTGTTCAGATTTTCTGTTTCTTCCTTCAGTTGATCATGGTAAATAGTGTTTTTCAGGGAATTTTTTCATTTAATCTAAGTAATTGAAGTATTGACCTTCTGTTCCTCCAGTTGATTTTGGTAGTGTTTTTCAGGAAATTTTTTCATGTAATCTAATTAATTGAAGTATTGACCACAAAGTTGTTTATGATATGCTCTTATTATTTTAATGTTAGTAAGATCTACAGATCTTACTATAGTGATACTCTCCTTTTTATTTCTGATCTGCTAATTTGTGTTTTCTTCTCCTTCTCTCCCTCTACTTCCCCTCTTCTCTCTTCAGTCTAGTTATGGGTTTATCACTTTTTTTTGTGGGGGGGGTTATCACTTTTATTAATCTCTCCAGAGAACCCTCTTGGTTTCTTTTTTTCCTCTGTTGTTTGTTCATTTTCTAATCTGTTGATTTCTTTCCTTAACTTTATTATTTCCTTCCTTATACTTACTAGGTCTTACTAAGCCTTTTAAGGTGGGAGCTTAGATCAGATTTTAAACTTTAAAAATAATTGTCTTAGTCCACCCAGGCTGCTATAACAAAATACTACAGACAGGGTGGCTTATAAACAACAGAAATTTATTTCTCACAGTTAAGAAGCCTGGACATCCAAGATCAGGGTGCCAGCATGATTAGGTTCTGGAAAAGGTGCTCTTCTGGCTTGCAGACTGCCAATTTCTGGCTGTGTTCTTACATGGTACAAGGAATCTCAGGAGCTCTGTGGAGCCTCTTTTATAAAGTACCAATCCCATTCATGAGGGCTCTACCTTTATGACCTAAGCAAATCCCTGAGGCCCCACCTCTTAATACCATCACGTTGGGCATTAAGATATCAACAAATGAATTTTGGGAGGACACAAACATTCAGACCAGCAACAACATTAAGCACCTTAAAATAATAAAATTTCCTTTAAGCATTACTTTACCTGAATCCCACAATTTTAAGATGGTATGTTTTTACTAACCTCAGTTTGAAATATTTTCTAATTTCTCTTGTAATTTCTTCTTTGACCTATGGGTTATTTAGGTGTATGTTACCTAATTTCAAAATGTTTGGGGCTTTTATAGTTATCATTTGTATTGATTTCTGATTTAATCTTATCAGAGAACACAATCTGAACAAATTCAATCTTTTAAAATATATTGGGATTGATATATAGCCCAGCATATGTTGTATCTTAGGAATGCATTATGTGCCATTGAAAAGCATGTATAATCTGTAATTATTGGTTGTAATGTTCTGTAAAGGTCAACTAGATTAAGTTGGTTTATAGTATTGTTGCGTTCTTCTAGCTCTTAACTGATTTTTTTGTCTGTTTATCCATTACAATTTATTTTTTTGTTTTAAGTTTTATTATTGAAGTATAGTTGATGCACAATGTTAAATTAATTCCCTTTTCAGGTGCACAACATAGTGAGTTGACAATTCTATACATTATGCAATGCTTAACCATGATAAGTGTAGTTACCATCTGTCGTCAAACAATATTATTACAATATTATCGACTATATTCCCTTTGCTATACTTTAAATCTCCATGATTGATTGATTGATTAATTTTAAGTAAGCTCTACACCCAACATGGGGCTTGAACTCACGACCCTGAGATCAAGAGTCACATGCTGTACCAACTGAACCAGCCAGGCGCCCCTTGATTTATTTATTTTATAACTGGAAGTTTGTACCTCTTAACCCTCTTCAGTTATTTTGCCCATGCCTCTCCCCACCACCCTTCCCTCTGGCAATCACTAGTTTGCTCTCTGTATTTATAAGTATTTCTATTTTTGTTTGTTTTGTCTTTTAGATTACACATATACGTGAAATCATGGTATTTGCCTTTCTCTGTCTGGTTTATTTCACTTAGCATAATACCCTCTGGGTCCATTCATGGTGTCACAAATGGCAAAATCTCATTCTTTTTTATGGTTGAATAATATTCCATTATATATAGATATATGTGTCACATCTTCTTTATCCATTCATCTATCAATGGACACTTGGGCTGCTTTCATATCTTGGCTATTGTAAATAATGCTGCAATAAATGTAGGCGTGCATATTTTTTTTTGAATTAATGTTTTCATTTTCTTTGGGTAAATACCCGGTAGTGTAATTACTAGATTGTATCATGTTTCTATCAATCCTTTTACTTTTCACCTGTGTCTTTGTTTATTTTTTCTAAGATTTTTAAAATTTATTTATTTGACAGAGAGAGACACAGCGAGAGAGGGAACACAAGCAGGGGGAGTGGGAGAGGGAGAAGCAGGCTTCCCGCTGAGCAGGGAGCCCAGTGCGGGGCTCAATCCCAGGACCCTGGGATCATGACCTGAGCGAAGGCAGATGATTAATGACTGAGCCACCCAGGCACGCCTGTCTTTATGTTTAATGTGTGTCTTTTATAGATTGCATACAGTTAAATCTTTTATGTTTAGTCTGACAATGATGATCTATGCTTTTTGTTTATTGAGTTTAGTTCATCTGCATAGTATTCAGTTCATTAGCATTTAAAGTAACTTTAATAATTTGTGTTTAGGGGTATGATCTTGCATTTCTATTTGTCCTATCTGGGTTTTTTGTTGTTGTTGTTCCTCTGTCCCAACTTCCTTGCCTTCTTTTGTGTTAATCAAATTTTCTTGGTATTCCATTTTCTTTCTTCCATTGGATTTTATTATTTTTATTTTTTAAAGATTTTGTTTATTTATTTGACAGAGAGAGAGAGCAAGCACAAGCAGGGGGAGTGGCAGGGCAGAGGGAGAGGGAGAAGCAGATTCCCCACAGAGCAGGGAGCCCAACGTGGGGCCCAATCCCGCGACCCTGGGATCATGACTTGAGTCCATGGCAGACACTTAACAGACTGAACCACCCAGGCACTCCCTCTTCCATTGGATTTTAGCTATACCTCTTTGTGTGCTTGTTTTTTGCTTGTTTTCTTTTCGTTTTTTACCGACTGCTCTAAGGATTACACTCTGCATTATTAAGTTATCATAGTCTATTTAGGATTCATATTATGCTACTTCACATAAAACGTAAAACACTTTCAACAGTGTAAGTGTATTCCTGTCATCCTTTGTGCTATTGTTGTCATATAATTTACATCAATCCACATTCGTACCCCACAACACAAATTATTATTTTTGCTCTAGACAGTTAGTTGTCTTTTAAAGAAATTAGGAGAAGGAAAAAACATAATTTTTTTATATTTACCATTTCTGGTGTTATTTATTTCTTCCTGTAAATCTGATTTTTAAGCATTTTTTTTCAGGCCAAAAAACTTTCTATAATATTTCTTATAGTGTTAGTTCACAGGTGACAGATTCTCAGCTTTCATTTATTTCATGTTTTCCCTTCTTTCAATGATCACAGCCTTGCACTGTCTGTGCCCAGTGCCTCAAAACAATCAGCTCTTAGATTTATAGTTGTATGTGGCAGGGAAAGTCCAGTACTAGCTACTCTTTTGTGGCTGAAAGAGGCCATCTCTTCTGTTCTTGCTTTTTGGAATTCCTTTATTCAAGTGTTGGACTTAAACTGATCTTTTGCTTTTTCTCCCCTCCCATTCTCTATCTACTTATTTTCTTTTACTCTCTAGGTGATTTTCCCAGCCTTATCTTCAACTCTTCTACTGAAAATATAAATTTTGCTACCATAATTTTGATTTCTAAGAGCTCTTTCTTGTTGTTTTTTAAAATTAATTCTACTAAACAGGCCATGTTTCAAGGAAGCAATGTTTTCTTGGTATCCCTCTGAGTGCAGTAATGATAGGAAGGAGTCTCTCCTGCCCTCTGTATAGCTTTTGATTTACCTTTCCTATGTATTTGTTTTAGTCCCTGTTTTTCATGTCGGGAATTGTCTGCAAATGTTTGACAATCCTTGGGCATATTTAAAAGTGAGGCTAGACTCACAGAGATCTTTCTGTGGGGACAGGGCTTGTCTCCTACTGCCCCCCACTGTAATGATCAGTAAGGACCTGGTCATTTTGTTAGGAGACCCCAAATATTGGCATGTATCTGTACGTCTTTTATTTGCACAGTGAAACAGAAATGTATTGACCACTAGGTGGAGTCCTCCAGTGTTTTGCTTGAGGAGGATAAGTTTGACTGCCAGCATCCTTGGAGCCTAAGCAGGGCAGGAGGCTGAGGGTCTCTGGTGAGTGGGTAGACTTTCACTTAATCCCTCTGTTTTCGGCAAGATCCCTCACCCCTGCTTTCAGGTGGGCTGGTGTCTCTTAGGTCCAAGTCCTCCTTCGCTCAACCTTTCCAAAGTGAAACCTCCACCTCTTTTCATGGTGAGAGGGTAGTAGTTGTCTTTCTTCATGGGAGAGGAGAAGAGACTTGGGGTCTCACTGCTCCTATGAAGAATCCTGGCAGATCCTTCCTTTTGCAGCCCCACCTCCCAGTGCCCCCGAAGTCTCCAATTCTAGAGTCTTTCAGCATTTTGGGGGTGAAAACACATACTTTGGGAAGGTTTCTCCCATAGGGCTTAACCCTCTAGCCTGCTAGCTCAGCATCTGCTTTCTAGCATCTTGTTCGCTGTTGTCTTTCCTTGGGTTTGTTTTGTCCTTGCAGGATATTCTCTTTCGGTCCTTTTGCTCTCACTTTAGTAGGGTTTCAGAAGGAAGAGGAGATAAATGTATGCTCAGTCACCTATGTATTTTCCTTCTGCTGTTAAAAAAATGGAGGGCACCTGGGTGGCTCAGTTGGTTAAGAGTCTCCCTCCGGTTCAGGTCATGATCCCAGGGTCCTGGGATCGAGTCCCGCATCCAGCTCCAGGCTTCTCCCTCTCCCTGTGTGCTCTCCCTCTCTCTCTTTCTTGCTCTTGCTGTCTCTCAGATAAATAAATAAAATCTTTTTAAAAAGATAGAAACGGGGCCCATTTAAAAAAGGGTGTTCTGTTGTGGATGGTAGAAGGCAGTGTGGAACCTCTATTCAAAGGCCCATCATGGAGAAAAAGGCATTGACCTTACATTAGGAGCTTGGGGGAAAAATCAGTATATTCTTTTATTTTTAGGTCAAAATAATATGCTCAAGCTATGTAGTATTATTATTTACAACTCTCCACATTTATTGGGTTTTTCAATTAATCAATATTCTGTTCCTGACTTATATAAAAGATAGTCTCTTTTATCCCTGCAACTGTAATTAATAGCAGATGGTGGTTGTCTTGGACAAGAGGAAAAAAAGTCCAGGACAGTGAGTTCAACGCTTCTGTTTTCCAGGTCACTGAGCAGCTAAGTTGTCTGTGGAGGTGGACTGACTGTAGGAGGGGATAGTGCAACCATTCCTCCCTCTTTCATTTGTTCATTAAGTCTTTCACGAAACGTCTGTTGTCTACATGCTGTTTGCTGTGCTCTGGTGCGTCTCCCTGTGGGGATTCAGAGGCGCTGACTTAACCCCACACAGATGTTTCCTGGTTGTTCACAAGCATGGAGGGATATTGTTGTCCTTTCCTCGGGCTGGGTGCATGTCGTGGATTTTTTTTTTTTTTTAACTTGTTGACTGAAGGTGAAAATGGATCTTCGTTCTCTTAATTTTGGTCAGGAAGGCAACCACCTATGTGGAACAATTGTGATAAGGGGAGGGAAATACAATGGGGTAGAGACTCCCTTTCTCGTGAATAGAATCATCTGGATTGCTCTGACAAGAGACGCTGGTTAATAGTCACTTTCGAACACAAGGACTCAGTGTCATTTTAGTCCTCACTCAGACTGCTGTTCCGCAAGATTTAGCAGCATGGTAGGCCCCAGGGAAGGTTCCCTCACTTATTGCCAAACTTTAAGCGACCACATCACAGCCTTAAAGGCACACCCTTTAGGGAAAGCAGAAGGCAGAAACAGCTTGCCGAGGAGGATGGCCAGACCTGTTCTGGCTCTTGGTCTTCTTTCCTCCGTTCAGGAAAGAAGTCACTTGGAAGGATGATTTTTCTTGGAAGAGTCATAGTCCACTCCTACGGTGTGGAACCAACTTGAGTTTCAGTTTACACAGAAATTCAGCCCCGAATGACCTGGCCTGAAGGTTGTTTGTGGCTCTAGCCTTCCCATTGTCACACGAGAGGCTAAAGAAACTCCCTATGGTGATTTCTAGGTCTCTGGCATATGTTAAGAATAGGAGGATCCATATACGTGTTCACCTGCATAAGTGTGTGTGTGTGTGTGTAAATCATATAATCCTATCCATATACACAACTGCCATCATTTTTCAAAATTCCTTCTTTTTTCCCCCCGTTAGTCCCCATCCAGCTTTACACTCTCTGCACTAGATATTGTCCTGGTAACGAAGGGCAGGTAGGGATTCTGTAAGTGGCATTTGTAAGGCAAGAGGGCTCATTGAGAAGTGACAGAAGCGGTTGGGGTGGAACAGAGTCTGCTAGGACCGGAGGAAATGTGGGAGGAGCACTAGAGGGGGTGCAGAAGGATGAGAGCCTCAGACCCAAGACCTGGAGACCGGAGACCGAAAGTTAGAGAGGGTGGAGGAAAGGTCAGGGACAGGGTGGGTGTGGTGAAGCAGGCTGGGAATAATCCACACGGGGAGAGGGAAGGAGCCGGGGCTTTCTTTAAGTAACTTGTGTTTGCTTCTCCTTTTATTTTAGTTTTTAGTGGCAGACTTCTGAGGTCTGAGAAAATGTGGGGTAGGTGCAGCTCCCACAATCCTAGGAACTCAGGGCAACTTGTCAGTGATTATAGGTGATTCTCAGGTCTTTTTTCACCCAAGCCTGACAAGTCAGACCTGTAGGCTTTGTGCCAGGGACAGGGAGAGGAGAGAAAGCTCTAAGAGACATCCACGCCACTGCTCAGGTTCACTAACATTTAAACAACAAGAAGAGTCTATCCCTAGAAGCTCCCTCCCTGCCTTCCACCAGGAACTCAGAGGGAAGACCTCGTGAGGGGGGACGGTTTAGCTCAAAGATGCAGTATTAACAGTCAGTGAAAATTGGCCATATCTCAGAAGACATAAACCTTCCATCTTTAGAATACACTTACTGTCAAAAAAAAAAAAAATTCCGGTTATAGACTAACACTTGCTTATAAAAAAGAATCCAAACAGAAAGCAAGGAACTCTCACTTCCAGCACAGGCCTTTCTGGCCCCGAGGAAGTTTGCCCTAGGAGTGTAGTCATGAACAAACTGTGGATCCAGGAGCTTCGTTCTGCAGAGTTCTGGGAAAGCGGAAGCCAGGCGGCTACCACAGGTGGTAGACTTGGCAGAGAGAGGAGCATATGGGCTCACCAGCAGAAATAGATGTCACCATCTGGCACACAAGCCCCTCAGCAGATCCCATTACCTCCCTGCCCTACCCCTATCCAGGTGGAGTGCAGATGGCATTTAAGATACATTTGATTAATTTTTTTAATGACAGAGTCCTGGTTTTATGCAAACGTAGATAGAAGGTGATGTGTTTTGTTAGGGGTGTCTGCCCAAGGTGGCGCTCAAAGAATAGGGGAGAAGTTTCTGAGGATAGCCCATCTCTGACATGATTGCTTGGGATGGAACTGGGTGTCTTCTCTTCTAACAGCAGGAGTGTAATCCCCGGGAAAGAGGCAGATCAGCATGCCAGCTATCGATGAGCAAGGAAAAATTGATTCCTGGATGGGAGGTGTCACTGCAGAAAGACTTCCTGGAGGCATTCCTCCCCAGCCCCTATAGGACTTTCAGATTCGACTTCTGGACACAGACAGATTGTTGGGTGATTTAGTGGTTTATTTTGTGCAAGATTTGAACATAAATGCCAGACTGTGGCCGTTTGGGATATGGTCAGGAAAGCCAGATGTGCTGGGGATATCTTGTTGGATTGCAACATCTAGAATCTCAGTGGTTGTGAACCTTCAGAATCTTACTTGGCACTATGGAATCTTGGAGGAATGGGGCACCTGTTTCAATGCTGTTGTTGTTGTTTTGTCTGTGCCTCAGTTCACGTGATCAGGTTGTTCCGTGGCACGTCTCGTGTAGATTCGCTACACCCTTCAGCGGCCGTGACACCCTGCCTAGATTCCAGTCACAGGGTGGCCTTGCATCCAGTTCTAAAAGCTTGACTCTTTGGACTGGAACAACCCACCCCTTAAAATGCCTCATACAGTAAGCTCTGGAAACTAACCCCCAGATTGAAAGTCCTTGTCTAAATAAGAGAGCCTTCGCTGCTGGAATTGGTTGCGGTATCACCCACCTTGGGAAGGTTCCTTGTTCATGCAGGGATGACCTGTCTGTGGGCTGAAGAACAGTGCTCCTTCCTTCGAGTCAGACATCCCTTGCTGGACTCAGGGATGCATGCTGTGCAGAAGGGGTGTGTTTGGAATTGGATGAAACTCTGGGCATCTCTTCAGATTCCCTCCTTACACAGTGGATGGCCGGAGGGGCCTCTCAGTCCGTGTCTGTTCTAGAGACCAGACAGTAAAGAGAACCCTAGTTCTGCTGATGATCAATCAGAATTCCACCCCCCCACCCCCCTTCAGATCCATGAGAAAGAAGAGGAAGAGTTCAATGAGAAGAGTGAACATGATTCTGGTATCAATGAGGAGCCTCTACTCACAGCAGATCAGGTATGAATATTTCTCTTGGTTCTTGGGACTTTTTGTTCTTTGGATCAAGAAAAAGTCTAAGTACATACTTGTCTGTCCGTTTAAAGCAGAAGACAAATATATGGTCTCATGGTTGCCTGGGTCGATGACTTGGAGTGTCTTTGATAAGGGATTTCATGTTTCTCTAGGCCTCAGTTTACCCGCCTGCAGTAAACTGGAACATAGTTCCTGACACTCGGGTTGGGCGGGGCTCATGTTTGATTATAGCCAGAGATAGGCCTGGTGTTGATGGGCTTCACTTCTTGCTAAGCCTCTGAGTGTAATCTCATTAAGAGTCAAGACACTGAAATGAGGGTCTCAAATACCTATTCTTGCAAAAATAGAAGTGACAGTTGAGGCTTTTGTATGGTGGGTATTTTCTCATATTTCATAGAACACCCAAAATGTTGAGCCTTCCAAAAGGAGTCTTAATGGACAGTTGTGTCTTTGTTAAAAAAAAAAAAGTAGTGCTTGACATTTGATTGAATTAATTATATTTTGGCTTTAGTCATTTATTACTTAGCAGGGAATAATCTTGGGTCTCTGGATTCTTTTTTCAACTTTTCGGTCGACAAATATTTCTGGGCGACTTTTTGAGCAGGTACCATACAAGTTTTTCACAAAGTAGTTTCGAAAAAGCTCCACCAGGAGCCTGTGGGGCCAGAAAGTGCTTTTCGGCCAAAGGAACTCTTTCATGTCTGTGGCAAAAAGGTGGGATATTAAACAGGTAAGGATCAAGAGATTGAAGAGCACCAGATGAAAAGAGAAGAGGGGCTGACAGTTCTTCTTGTGAACTGTAAGGGATATACAATTCAGTGATCCAAGGTTAGCGATCAGTTCTCTGTGGGAGAAGGAGAAACTCAGCCGTAAGATTCTGAAGGGGGTTTGTCATTTGCTTGTATTTTATAAACGGCTTTCAGGAAGCAAAGCCTAAGTATTCCCTAAATTTGCTGAATGGAGGTGAGAAGGTGTGGGAATAAAATAGAAATTATTCTTAAGGTGTGGGCCCCCTGAGTCCCCTTGTCCTTGGTCCAGCTAACGTGAAGAAGCCTGCCTCAGACAGAACACAGCCCAGGGGCCTGGAGACTGAATCCATCACAGAATTGAGGACAGACAAATGCAGAGTGCCCTGTCGTGACCAGACCCATCCATGGACGGCTTTCAGACTGTCTTTGCTTCTTCCATTTTCTTTACGTGTCAACAGTTAATGAACGCAGCAGCTCACCCGTCTTCCTCTGGCGATGCTCTGATTTAGCTCTCTCTTCTGGGGGCTGATCCCTAGTAAGAGTGGAGATTACAGCTGGGTTTCTTAGCTCTTTTCTGCTCTCCAGACCCTACCTGTCCTTTTGTTATGTTAACCTCCTGTTTGGCAATTGTAGCTGCCCAGCTCAAGTTCCTATCCAGGTGAATTCTGGAGAAATTTCCTCTACGTAAAAAAACAAAAAAAGCCTCCCCATTTTGAGTTGTTCTAGAACAGCGGAAGCACTGTAACAATTAACGGACTGGGTTTTGTGTTAAAGTTGGGTGGCTAAAGTGTTTTCCCACTTAGAAATAAAGTGCTCAGCACACTGAGGTAAATGTTCCTTCCAGGCAGCTCTGCTTTGTTTCCCGAAAGGGGAGTTTATTTCCAATAAAGCACTCATCTAAATGGTGTTCTTGGAAGAGATTTCACATTCAGGAGTGCTTTACATTAATGAAAGAGTGTGTGTAAGCCTTTGGTCAGATCTATTTTTATTATTATTCAACATTTATTAAATAACAATATTGCTTTAAGAATTTTATAGGCAGCAAATTAGAGACATCCTTAGCTGATCAAAATCCGAGCCGGGATGTCCCTCCAGCAGAGAACAGTTAGCACTCTCTTGCGTACCTTCTTCAGGTGATTGAAGAGATTGAAGAAATGATGCAGAACTCCCCAGACCCTGAGGAAGAAGAGGAGGTCCTGGAAGAGGAGGATGAGGGAGAAACCTCCTCCCAGGCAGACTCAGTCCTCCTGCGGGAGATGCAGGCCTTGACCCAGACCTTCAACAACAACTGGTCCTACGAAGGTGAGGGGCCTGGTGGGTGGGCTTGCCGAGGATGAGCCCTCCTGCCTGTGGGCCAGGCCATGGGCACACGCTTCACATGTAGCTAGCAGGACCTCCAATCCAGGGAGTTGGCAATCCCTTTCTTACTGGGCGTCAGGAGAGAACTTAGCAAATTTTGGGGGTGAGGGGGAAAGGCAATTGAGCAAAATCAAAATGGTAAAACTAACCAAAGAACAAGACTGGAGCAGAATAAGCAGAAGAAATCGGAATCCACTCTCCAAAATGATGCTACCATAAAATCAATGAAAAAGGTAATAATCATGATAGCTGATATTTTTGGAAAGCTCTCTATGTGCCAGACCCAGTTGTAAGAATTTCTGTGCATCATCTCATTTCATCCCCACCCCAACTCCATTAGGACTGGGGTAATTGAGGAGGCTGAGAGGCTAAGTGACTTGTTTGATGCCACTGCTGGGGACATATGATTAAAAACAGAATCTCCTCCCCACCCAGAAAACCTCTCCACAGAAGGAGAAGAGAAAGCCAACAATTTTATTATTGGATAAGCGTGAAGCCAGAACAGAGCGCCCTTCACAGGCAACTCGCTGAAGGGATTGCAAAACCAGAAAGAAATCCTACTCTCATCTCTGGCGAAGTGGATACAACCCATTACATTAAATCAGTTTAACAGTCTGGAGAAGGGCGACTAGTTAGGGCCCTGTCATCTTCCTTGATGATGACTTTTCCAACCTGTGGCTCCCAGGTGGTTGAGGAAATATTGCTGAGTCCTGAGACTGACAAGGGGCTTATTTTGCTGTTCAAATGATTGGCATCCATCTGCAAAGGACAGAGGAAGGCATTCGCAGAGAACAGGCAGGGGAAGGAGAGAGAAAGTCTCTTTCCTTACTTTCAACAGGGAGAGCCAAGCTTCCTATTTTTCATGTGTATCTGCCCCAACACCACATCCAGGTGGTGAGGGGTGGGGCCCACGAGCAAAGCCAGGCAGGTTAACGCCAGAATCCACACTCTTTTTTTTTTTTTTTAAAGATTCTATTTATTTGTTTGTCAGAGAGAGAGAGAGAGAGCACAAGCAGGGGGAGTGGCAGGCAGAAGGAGAAGCAGGCTCCCTGCTGAGCAGGGAGTCTGATGCGGGACTCGATCCCAGGACCCTGGGATCATGACCTGAGCTGAAGGCAGACGCTTAGCAGACTGAGCCACCCAGGCATCCCCAGAATCCACACTCTTAATCTGTGTGTCGTGTTAGCTCTCTGACAGGTTCGTAGTAATTATGATCACGCAAAGAAAGGGGTGGATGAGGTGTAAAATGAAAGGATATGACGCAGCGAAGGCAGAACTGAGTATAAAAGCCATCCATCTGGAAGGGTAACGGGGCCCATCCTGCAGGAGGGGCCGCGCTCCTTGGGCGGAGGTGCACCTGTGGGCTGGCAGAGCCTTAGAAACACCACAGAGGGAAGGCCGGCCGGGCAGGTGTCAAGGTCCAAACACGGGTGAAAATCGAGGCCTGCTCTGAGGAACCATGTCCTGAAAACGAAACTCGGTGGTTCTAAAGAGCAGAGGCTGGGCCAGGGCAAAAGCAGAAGGAATGTGCTCGCAACGATGGGGCAGATTTGGCTGCGGAGCTGCATTCAGGCTGGTCTCAGCCACACAAAGGCCCCAAACATAGCCGCGCTCAGCGGAAGACTCAGGAAAACAGCTGAAGTGCACAGCGAAATGGCAAACGCAGGAGGGGGACAGCTCCAAAAAGCAGAATAAAGGGGGAGGTCGAACCGAGTCAGCAAATCCACAGGCCACGGCAGAAACAGGG
The DNA here is from genome assembly GCF_054177405.1 of Leptonychotes weddellii. Lineage (NCBI taxonomy): Eukaryota > Metazoa > Chordata > Mammalia > Carnivora > Phocidae > Leptonychotes > Leptonychotes weddellii. The sequence goes on from NC_138379.1 coordinate 76,642,036, forward strand.
AAGTAAAATGGATTCTGGGGCAGAAACAAAAGATGTTAGAAAGAGACAAATTTGAAAAGATGCTCCCCCCCAATCTATTATTTTTATTATTTTAAGGAGGCTCCCTGCCCACCGTGGGGCTTGAACTCATAACCTTGGGATCAAGAGTGGCATGCTCTACAGACTGAGCCCACCAGATGCACTTTCCCCCCCAATCTATTTTAAATGAAGAAATTGGAAGGGAAAAGAATTTAAGACAAAGTTTTCTGTACCCCATTATCTCAGCTTCCCTTTCGTTTTCTCTGACAGCAGGCTCGGTATCAGCCAGCCAGGGCGCACTTTTCAGTCTGCGGTCCCAGTCTGCCGCACGTTTCCCGTGTTTCTGAATATCTGCACTGTCGCGCAGGACCACGGGGTGAAGGGGGCTCAGATCGCTGTGCTTATTTTGCTGGCCGGCTAGATCTTGATCAGTTCTTGGGACAAACACCACCTCTCTCCTGTCTGCAGCACCTATGCCCAAAACCTCCTCTTAATGTTTTCTCCCCCGATCCTTGACCCATTTCGCACCAGGAATATCAGAGACACAGAGGAAAAATAGGAAGAGGAAAAAGGGATCAAAAAGTCACATGTTTGTCTATGCACATTTTTTTTTTTAAGATTTTATTTATTTATTTGTTAGAGAACACAAGCAGGGGGAGTGGCAGGCAGAGCCGGCAGAGGGAGAAGCAGGCTCCCTGCAGAGCAAGGAGCCCGATGCGGGACTCGATCCCAGGACCCTGAGTTCATGTCCTGAAGCCGAACGCAGACGCTTAACTGACTGAGCCACCCAGGCGTCCCCGTCCGCGCACATTTTTGTGAACGGAGTCCACGGGCTTCTGTGGGGGCGCTTTCTTCTTCCTCTTTTGTTGCCCTGAGAGTGGTGTGCACTTTGGCTGTCGTACATGGGTCCCTTCCTTCCTGGCGTGCCCCTGAACTGCCAGTCCTGTAAGGAGGCGGGAGGGGTCCCCTCGGGGGCAGCGGCCCCGGGGGCCGCCCGGTGGGCTCTGGCTCGGCTGCAGGGATGATCACCTGCGGGACGGTCTCCCCCTGCAGGCCTGAGGCACATGTCTGGGTCGGAGCTGACCGCGCTGCTGGACCAGGTGGAGGGCGCCATCCGGGACTTCTCGGAGGAGCTGGTGCAACAGCTCGCCCACCGGGACGAGCTGGAGTTCGAGAAGGAAGTGAAGAACTCCTTCATCACGGTGCTTATCGAGGTTCAGAACAAGCAGAAGGAGCAGCGAGAACTGATGAAGAAGAGGCGGAAAGAGAAAGGTCTGAGCCTGCAGAGCAGCCGGATAGAGAAGGGAAACCAGATGCCGCTCAAGGTAGGTGAACCGCCCGCGGGCAGACGAGGTGCATCCAGCCTCGCAGCCTGGCCGTGTGGGGCCCCGGTACCAAGCCTGCGCAAGCCCCAGGAGCAGAGCGGGATTGAGCAGTGACTGCGAGCAGGACCCTTGGCAGACAGTAGGGCTGTAAAGAGAGAGAAGGCACCCCTTTCTCCTTTCCTCCCCTTGAGGACCTCGGTCTAGCTGGGGGACACCAGACGTGGACATGGGAAAATACTTGGCATGTGGTCTGTGTTCCCTGAGGCAAGACCTCAGAAAGGGGGTGAAGGTGGCTAAGACTGAGGGGCGCTGTGCCCTGGGACTCAGGGTCAGCATCCCTGCTACTTGTCCTGACTGCTCTCTTTCGGATGGCGGGGGCGGGGGAGGGGGCTCGCGGTTGTTTCAGGATTGAAAATTCTGACGCCTTGCTGTAGACTAACAGGATTCTTCAAACCAGTGGTTCTTGATCAGGGAAGCTCAGGAGAATCCTCCAAGGAGATTGTTCAAAATACCTTGGCCGAGGCTCTGTCCCAGACCTCCTGAATTGGGCGTCGGCTTGTGCATTTTGGAAAAGCCTTCCCAGATGAGGACAGCAGCTTTACATCTGCCCTCCCCAGTGGCCGACGTTTTGTTTTCCTCTGTGAGATGCTTGCATCATCACCTGCCCCAGGCGTAGGGTCCTGCTTTATTCTTTCTGTCCACACGGAGGCTGAAATGAGGAAACCAGGGGGGTGCAGGGCGACCCGTTGCCCCGAGGGACCTACTAAGAGTCTTTGAGACTCTACTTTTGGTTCTTGCAAAACTCAGGCTTAAATTTTGGCCTGTTTTTTAGCCCAGGTTTTATCTGGGGCAGGGTGGTGGCGGGTGGGTCTGGGTGGCTTAGGGAGGACACCCAAGTCCCCAGGGAGTGATGACTATGAAGCAGGAAGCATGGAAGGCATCTCCTTCCCCCTCTCTCCCCAGCGCTTCAGCATGGAAGGCATCTCCAACATTCTGCAGAGCGGCATCCGCCAGACCTTTGGCTCCTCAGGGACGGACAAACAGGTACAAGCAGTTCCCCGGCTCCCAGCTTTCCTCCTGGACTCTTGCAGCCCGGCCTCCCCTGCAGACCGGGGCGTGGTGACTCACTAGGGTTATCCCAGCCCTCGGGCAGGGGGAGGTCTTAACATCTTCTTCCACTCATAAGAAGGGACAGGCAGGTCTTTTATAAGGTGAACTGGGTTTTGTTTTGTTTTGTTTTGTTTTGTTTGAGCTATTGCTGGGCCCTCAGGTGCAAAGATGGGTCAGTCCTGGTCTCTGCTCTCACGAAGTGCATAATCTGATAGAAAGGGCATGTGCATAAATGGACAAGTTTGGAGTAAGTGCACGTAATTGTGTACGAATGTCAGACATCTTTGTAGCTGAATCCTAAGGGTGAGAATTCTGGCACTGCAGCATGTGAATGGATTTGGGGAACATCTAATCCAGTCCCCTCATTTTGCAGCGGTGAGAACTAAGATCTGGAGAGATTAGGTCTTCTCTCAAGACCACACCGCTAGGGGCAGAACCAAGACCAAAATATAAGTCTTTTGGCGTTTGGGCTGGAGCCCAACCTTCAGGATCTCTCTGGCACCCTGTTCTCGGGCCCCACCAGGCCAAGATGATCTTGTTGTAGAAGCACCTCATATCCAGCAGAGGGAGCAAACCCAACGTCCGAGACCAAGGGTGGGGTTGAGGTTCTCTCCCCTGTCATTTTTGACAAAAGAGAGACCGTTTGATTTCATATTGCACAGCAAAGCATACAAAAGTATAATCTCCCTTTAAAATGTTCTCTGTGCTCAGCCTGAAGGAGAAAAGGCTCACCAGGATTCCTAAATATCCAAAAGCTTGTAGTGTCAGAAGAATGTATTCGATGGTATGGAGGGCTGATATGGGAAAGACTTATAAAATGAGACTTTCGCCAGAGATGGGGAAAGGGTCCCGAGGCAGTGGTGGGCAGAGTGTCATGGGGGTTGCTGAGAGTGTCAGTTTCGATGGAGCATGTTGGGGAGAGACGATCACAGTCCCCATGCAAGTTGTCAACGCGTCTCACCTGTGGAGGGACCAGACTTGTGTCTCCAGCCCTGCCTGGCATGTTTGTATGTTTATCTCGTAGTATCTGAACACGGTCATCCCTTATGAGAAGAAAGCCTTGCCCCCGTCAGTGGAAGATCTCCAGATGCTGACAAACAGTGAGTTCCTCTCATCCCCAGAGAGATGGGCCGCTCGCTCCGTGCCTCCCTCCCCGTGAGGGGCAGCATTAGATGGGTCAGAATGTGCTCCATGTCCCTGCGTCACTCCCCCCCTCCCTTGTCTGTTCTCTTGGCAGCAACTTGCGGTTGCTTTGTCCCACCTATGGCCCCGCGGCAGGGGGCTTGGTCCATGGGGCTGGCTGCATTTTTAAGGAGAAGCAAGGTTTCTTGGGTGGCAGGGGTGGGTGACTGGAAAGGGTGGTTTTCCTTCCAGGAAATGACTGCCCCCTCTCCTCTGCTTTGGCTCTACTGTCAAATATTAATAAACATCCTGAGCGATGGGAGAAACCAGTGTGTGATAAAGAGCCCTTTGTAGGCAAAATCTTTTTACGTACATCAAGCACAACAACCCCCAAAGGGCTGGGGGTGCATAGTATTAGCCATCAGTGTTAGCCTGATTCTTTTAGGAAGAGAAAAATGTGAGGCCAAGGTGGGGTGGCAGGCTCAGTGAATCACAAGAATGTCCATCTCCCTGGCAACCGTGCGCTGTGCCGAGTGACATAGTCACCGGGCCAGTCCAGCCCATCGGCGCCCCGCCTCTACCTCGGAGGGAATGGCTTGAGCAGCGGGCTGGGCTAGTGCAGGGCCATTTGCTACCCCAGGGGAGGGCAAGAGGAGCTTCTTCTGTTCAGCTGAGGAAGACAGACACCTGGTGCCCCCTTCTCCCCCCGACCCTGGTACTATAAAGGTGACCAAACATTTTCACTGTTAATCAATCTGGGGAACCAAAGCAGAAGGTTCTGGTAAACAGAAACCCTTCCTACATCCATGGATACCGCGTCCTTGAGAATCTCTCCTCTTCACTCCTTGTAAACTCCTTTATTTGCATACATAGGCACGAAGATTTTTTTTCAAGGGAGCAGACAGCAACGAACTGACATTTATAGGTGTTTGTGTTTTCACAAGTAGTAAGCATTTGGAAAATAATTTGGACAGATTACGAGGGTTGATATATGTAAAGTACTCGATCAATTTTTTTTTAAAGGAAGAGCTATAAATTTATTACAAATACCCATTCAGGAATTCAGTGTGAAATCCTTTCATTTTAATTAAGAAACAGTGGGTTTATTTACATGTTTCAAGTTCGTTTAAAACATTTTAATTGGAGTGTATCCATCATTTAGAATAGTTTGGAAATACAGAACAGTGAACAAAAAAAAATAAATAATTCATTGTCCCCTCCACTGCGGTTACTATTTTGGTGTTTTCAGCCATAATGTTTTATGTCTTCTCCACATACTTGGGATTATACTGGCTATAAAATTTTGTATCATGATTTTAGTCATATCAGTTAACATTTGGTTAACATTCTTTTTATGGCTCTCTCTTCTATCATGTGGGTACACCACATTCCAATATTTTATTCTTTTTAAAAGAAAAAACTGCCATCTTCCCTGAATGTGAATTCTGCTGCAGGTTATAAAAGCTTTCTTTTTTTTTGGCCAGTCCTCATATGGATCTGTGAATGTCTCCTCTTTACTCCTGAACCAAGGATGTCCTGGACCAGCTCTTGGGACCGGACAACTCCTATACATTTTGGATTTTGACAATGAACTTAGACACATATTGGCTGAATGCAAGGATTACATTTTTACAGCTGTCTTCTTCTTCTTTGTTTTTAGATTTTATTTATTTATTTGAGAGAGAAAGAGCACAAGCAGGGGGAAGGGCAGAAACAGATTCCCCACTGAGCGAGGAGCCGGAGGTGAGGCTCCATCCCTGGACGCTGGGATCAAGACCTGAGCCGAAGGCAGACACTTAACCCACTGAGTCACCCGGGCGCCGCCCACAGCTGTCTTCTTGGTGCAGCATTTTGTGTGCCCATATTCAGTTGTAAAGTACTTCCAGCCTGTTAGGTTGACAGGAATACACATCCAAAACTACAGAAGAAATAAAAGAAACCAACACCTGGAGGGCCCCAGTTTCAGGCTCTTTCTTTCCTCCGGACCTGGCCACTGACTCATGCCACCACCGGGTCCATCACCCACTCCCAATTTTTGGAGTCAAGTTTCGTGATCCTGACCTGAAGCAAGGCAGGGTCAACAATGGAGAGCAAGGCCATGGAAATGGATGGAGGTCCATCCCCATATTGTCGAGGCTGCCTCCTCCTGGTGACCGGTGTCGGCTGAACTTTACTGCTTTCCCTGCTCGCAGAAAAGCAAAACGTACTCATTGAAGAAGGCCAGACCCAGGGCGCCTGGGTTGCTCAGTCGTTAAGCCGCTGCCTTCGCGGCTCAGGTCATGATCCCGGGGTCCTAGGATCGAGTCCCGCATCGGGCTCCCTGCTCGGCGGAAAGCCTGCTTCTCCCTCTCCCACTCCCCTTGCTTGTGTTCCCTCTCTCGCTGTTTACAATATCATAAATATCTCTCTGTCAATACAATATCACATATATCTCTGTCAAATAAATAAATAAAATATTAAAAGAAAAAAAAGAAGGCCAGACCCTGCAGAAATAGGATGTAGAAAGGAACATCCCCTGTGATTTTGCACCCAGAGATAACCAGTCTTAACACTTTCATGCACATTCTTCCAGATTTTTTTCTATGAATATTAGCATTTATTTATTAATTTAGAAGTTAATCCATAATGTTCTGCAGCCTTCTTTCTTCACCGGTAAATATGTCTTGTACCCATGGATCTGTTTCTCATTTTTCATAGAGCTCTATAAGACTACATGGGATAGGGGTGCCTGGGTGGCTAAGTCAGTTAAGCGGCTGCCTTCGGCTCAGGTCATGATCCCAGGGTCCTGGGATCGAGTCCCGCATCGGGCTCCCTGCTCCGCGGGAAGCCTGCTTCTCCCTCTCCCTCTGCCTGCCTCTCTGCCTACTTGTACTCTCTATGTCAAATAAATAAATAAAATCTTAAAAAAAAAAAGACTACATGGAATAGATACACCATGGTTTATTTAAGGGATCTGTGATGAAGAATACTATCGGTGCATTCTCTCCTCCCCTCATTTTATGATATTGTAAACAAAGTCCAACAACATTCTTAAAAGATTTTCTACAAAGCTGACTTCCACAATATGAATTATGAATATGAGAAAGCGCTACCTCGTTTACTAACAGAAAAAACTATTTTCAAAACTTCTATAAAAAAAGCCTTTACGCTTTTGTAACTTCCCTCTTGTTTGCCTTATATGTGTGTAAATCATCAAGTGTCTCAATGAGAAGTCTATGAGCTCCTTGAGGGTCCATAATTCTTCTGCATTTCCACAAATTCTAGCACTGTAGTGGGCATAAAATAGAAAATAAATTATTTGTTAAAATAAGTTCATTTGTTATTGATAAATAGGAATAATAATTTATGATTATAATAATTACAGAAAATTTTCCAATATCTGCTTACATGAATAGAATGTCCTTAAAGAGTTTTATTGGTGATTCAATAATGTGATGACTGTTATTCTTTTTTCTTTTTAATATTTTTTATTTATTTATTTGTTTATTTATTTATTCGAGAGAGAGAGAATGAGAGACAGAGAGCATGAGAGGGAGGAGGGTCAGAGGGAGAAGCAGACTCCCTGCCGAGCAGGGAGCCCAATGCGGGACTCGATCCCGGGACTCCAGGATCATGACCTGAGCCGAAGGCTAATGTGATGACTGTTATTCTTAACATTTAGATTGCATCTGAAAGCTGATTCTTTTTAAAATTGCTTTATTTCTTTTCATGCTTATTAAAGATAGATACTTAGGAAATAATGTGGAGATACAGATGAGCAAAAAAAAAAAAAAAAAGTAAAATATAAAAGAAAATAAAGTCACCAAAAGGCCACTCAGACTTTTTGGATGTATTCTACTCCATCAGCATGTGGAATGTTGATGCTTGACAGAAGCTTCTAGACGTTTGCTCCATACTCAGTGAATGTCTGGTTTTGTTGAATCATTTCTCACTCTTGGGTTGGTGGGTTGTCTCCCTAGAAATGAGCTTTATGCCCTGCTGGCATCTCGGCTCATCTCTCTCTCTCTCTCCTTCCCTAGTTCTCTTTGCCATGAAGGAGGATAATGAGAAGGTGCCCACTTTGCTAACGGACTACATTTTAAAAGGTGAGAGCAGCCCCTGGGGCCCCTGGAGCGGGGGCTTCCCGGGGTCCCCTTCCCCAGGCCTGCCGCTGAAGGGCTGGGAGGCCGCTCTGCTCCGCAGCCTTCCCAGAGCGTCCTTCCACCCAGACCGCGCAGGGCACACAGGGCCAGGGGCCGCCGGTGGGCGATTATGAGGCCCTCACAGGAATGGGGTTTTGTCCTTGCATGTTGCCAGGAGGCGGGAGAAGGAGATTCCTTCACCCTGGAGTCACCAGAGCGCCTCCACATTAGAGCAGTGAAACCAGATTGTGAAAGTTCTGGAGAGTTCAGGCTATTCCGTGGGGAAAAACCAGAGCCCCGGGCTACGTGTACTAGTCTCAGCTGCTTGAAGTCATGCCTAGCTACATCCTTTCCTGACTTTTGTTTTATCTTTTATTAAGGAAACTGTTAACATATATGAGTCGAGTGACTGGAATAATGAACTCTCATGTACTCATCCTGCTTCAGTGATCATTGATTCATGGCTAATCTTTGTTCACTTACACCCCTACCCAGCTTCTCCCCTCCATATTATTTTGAAGCAAATCCCAACCATCAGTTTTCTTAATCTATAAGTATTTCAGTGTACATTTCTAAAACATAAGGACTCTTTACAAAAAATCCTAACCACAATATCGTTATCACAACTAGAAAAATAAAAAATGTCTCAATATCTTTGACTATCCAATCAGTGCTCACATTTCCCTGTTACATTTTCTCAGTCTATTTGAATCAGGATCCAGTGAAAGCCCATACATTGCAATTGGATAATATGTCTCCTAAATCTCTTTATATATATATATGTTCCCTTTCCTTTCCTCTCGTTCCTTGAAATTTATTTCTTGGAGAAACCAGGTTGTTTGCCCCATAGAATTTCCTTGTTTCAGCTTGTTTCCGCCAGTCGGTTATGTCCCCATGGTTTAATTTAATATGTTCTTCCATTTTTTTTTTAAAGATTTTATTTATTTATTTGACAGAGAGAGACACAGTGAGAGAGGGAACGCAAGCAGGGGGAGTGGGAGAGGGAGAAGCAGGCTTCCCGCGGAGCAGGGAGCCCGATGTGGGGCTCGATCCCAGGACCCTGGGATCATGACCTGAGCCGAAGGCAGACGCTTAATGACTGAGCCACCCAGGCGCCCCTGTTCTTCCATTTTTTGTATTTCTTGTTAGCTGGCAGAGCTAGAGGCTGGATCAGACTCATTCTCAAATCTTTTGATAAACATTACACGATCAGTGGTGCTAAACTTCCATTAAGAGACACATATTCTCTGGTTGTCTTTCTTTTTGTGACGTCAATATCTGTATTAGTCTGCTCAGGCTGCTACAACAAAATACCGGGGTGGTGGGCGGGGAGGGGAGGGGCTTCAACAACAGAAAGGTATTTTCTCACAGTTTCAGAGGCTAGAAGTCCATGATCAAGATGCCACCAAATCCAGTTCCTAGCAAGGGCTCTCTTCTTGGCTTGTAGACAGCCACCTTCTTGCTGTGTCCTCACGTGGCCTCCCTCTCCTGTGTGCACGTGAAGGGAGAGAATGCTAGGGCTCTCTGGTGTCTCCTCTTATAAGGACACTAATTCTATCAGAGCAGAGCCCCATGCTATGACTCATTTAACCTTACCTCCTTAGAGGCTCCATTTCCAAATACAGCTGCACATGGGGTGCCCCGGACATTCAGGCCATAACAATATCCACTGCTGGTCATCCATTGTCTGGATTCTCAATTTCATTCAGCTTTGGCCCACATGCACACACGACGTTGGGTGCAGTTCCAGTAGGCTTGTGGATCTCGGTTAAGAACCTCTGGGTGGTATTGTTTCCATAAGGATCAGAAAGATTAGTCTTAAATTCCAGCAGGAGGACTTCAGGCTAAACATAGGGAAGAACTTCTGCCTCTTAAAGGCTTTCAAAGCCAATTTCTCAAAGGAGGTCTGTGGAAATGGGTTCGGTAAGTCTGGGAGCCTGAGGGCTGGACCCCTTTTCCCACCGTGATCCACGGAAATGTCAGTGAATTCATAAAACTAGTTAACATTTACTGAGCGCTTTCTATTTGCTTCTGAACAACCCTGTGGGGTAGGCAGAAGCACCGTCTATTGTACACACGGAGGAGCGAGCGCAGAGAGGTGGAGCGATTTCCCCAAGGTCGTAGAATTAGCACAGGCCGGATCCAGGGTTTGAACCCAGGCACACAAGCATCCGAGACCTAATCAGCGCACCAGACGGGCCACCTCCCATCATCTCATCCTTCTTCCGGAAGGAAGACGCAGTTATTCCTGGGTTCTGGGGGGCGGCTCGCTGCTCGGGATAGGACCGCCTCTCGGCCGGGGCCACCCTGGGCTGGCAGGTCCTGACCCACGCTGTGCTTTGACCTCTCTCCTCTCGCCTTTTCTTTGCAGTGCTCTGCCCCACCTAACCTTGCCCTCAGGGCCAGTCTTGCCGCGGAGGTCACAGAGCAAGAGTCATTCCATCCCAGGGACTGCATGACACCACGTAACCTCCGACGTGTATTTAAACGTGTATAGCTTAACCTGGATTAAACATGAGCAAGCGCGCGGGGTCCTTTGCTGTTGGCTTCTAGTCCTAGTGATCATTGGATGCATGACTGAGGGGCAGGGCTGGTGAGGCGCCTCTCGGCCCCGCCGGGGGGGAGGCGGGAAGGCAGGCGCTCTCACCGCTCACGATGTAGCCTGGCTCCAGCCCTCGAAAACAGCTTACCCTCTAAGACTAATTTTGAAATAAACCTTCATTTAATTAATATTCTTCATGTGCCCCAGAGTGTGGTCTGTCATACCTGGAGAGAGAAAGGCTGCGGAGCTGCCTTTGTGAGACGTCCCGGGGCCTACGGCAGATGGCCGGGCGTGGAGGGACCCGAGCGTGGGCCCCCCGCCGTGGGCCGTGGGGGCGCTGCACGGGGCACAGTCAGAAGGAGCAGGCCATCCACAGACCCCCAAGATCTCGCTGCTTGGCAACTGTAAAGGGAGCTGCGCAATGTGTTCTAGGAACTACTGATGGGGGGTGTCAGACCAGCGGGGGAGGGGGAAGTTAGCAGAGAAGTGAGTCTCGAGGTGCAGCCCGTGCTCCCGCTGAGATGGCCACATTGGCCCTTGCCAGACCCTCCACGGGGACCCCAAGGCTCGGGGGCTGGAGGGAATCAGCTCTGCTAGCAAGCCCAGCTTGGGGGATCGCGGCCATTGCCCCAACGCCCCAGTGACCATGGGGAATGGTGTCCTGTGGCCGTGCGCTCCCTCCCCTGCCCTTCTGGCAGCCCCAGAGGTCCGACTCCTGGGTGCTTTGCTGCTCCCGGGACCAGCAGGTGACTGTTGTCCTCACACCTGGATGCTGCCTTGATTTCAACATAGCCGGAGCTCGGAACTCGCTTGGCTTCCATCTTCTGGCTTGAATGACAAAAGCCCCATGAATTCCCACAACCCCATCTTTTTTTTTTTTTTAAGATTTTATTTATTTATTTGACAGAGAGAGAGAGAACGAGCAAGGGGAAAGGCAGAGGGAGAAGCAGGCTCCCCACTGAGCAAGGAGCCCGATGCGGGGCTTGATCCCAGGACCCTGGGACCATGACCTGAACTGAAGGCAGACGCTTAACCGACTGAACCACCCAGGCGCCCCTCCGCAGCCCCATCTTCAAACAAAAACCTTTATAGAGCCCTTGCCATGTGCCTGCCGCTGACCCTATCACGTCATAACCGAGTGTCCCATCGGGAGGAGGCAATGGTGTCGCCCAGGTTTTACGGAGAGGAGAGCAGCCAGCAGTGACGTTCAGAAGGCGTAGAGTCAGACTGCCCCCTTGCACTCGCTCTTCGTATGGCGTTTGCTTTGACCGAACGTGCCAAACAGAAAGCCATACTTTCGCACACCGGCAGCTCCGCGGGAGGCTGTGGGTCAACGTGGGTGACAGTAGAAGGCATCCCTGGTGCCCTGCCTCTCACTTCTTGGGCCTCTGCTCTTCTGGGAGCAGGGCCGCCGAGCAGCAGCCGTCTTAGCTTGGGGTGAGGGGGCCCTAGTCCTCCAGGGAAGCTGCTCCGGGGCCTGCAGCTCTAGCTCAGGCATGCACCGGGAGCAGAATGTCAACACGGGTAGAGCCCTGGCTGCTATGGGAGAATCCAAGCAACCACAGGCACCCATGCAGATCCTTAGGGGCCAACACGGACGAGTCCCAGGGCTTTGACAGAAGGAGAGGACTTCAGTTCTGCATTCATTGGCACTGTGGTTAAGGATGCAAAGGGTCACTGGGGGCACCAGGTCATTTGCCGGCTGTGGGGTTTTTCACCCGTCTCAGCAAAAAGGAAGCAGAGAATCCTCCAGAGCTTTTCTTCCTGCCTTGCATTTGTCAGATCTGGGTCAGCCATTCCTTCCCCCAGTGTATCCTGCCAGCAGGTGTCTGAGGCAGCAGAGACAAGCTAATCAAAGTTGCTGGCAGTTAAAAATAAATCTCAAGTGTCAGGGATACACTCAAGCTAGAGGAGGTGAGCAGGCAAAGGTGGGGACAGTGGTTCCTCTTGTCTTGCCTTTTGTCCCCATCAGCAGTCTTAGCGGGGAATGTTCGGTCTGATTGTCATGGTTGTGCATGTCCTTCCCTCTATCCTTGCTCCTCAGCGTGGGGAGCTGACTGTGAGAAAACGCCGCGGCCCAGACCTCCCACATCAGAATCTGCATTTTAACAAGCTCTCCAGGCAATCGGTATTTGCGTTAAGGCTTGGAGAAGCTTTGCATGGAGGCTGAACCTGAGTGCGAAGTGTGGTGCTCAGGTGAACGCGATTCCCCGCCCCCAGCATTCCCCTCTGCTCATCCTTCTGGTTACAGAAGCACGGGGGAGGCGCCCCAAGGGGGACTGACGCTTCAGACTGCGGGTGGCCCTTGTGGACAAACTCAAGTCCAGTCTCGGCTGGCCGCACACAGCGAGGGTACCGGGGAGCCCGGGTCTGCGGGCAGCCTCCTCAGTAGGTAGCAGGTGGGCTTTGAGGGACGTGGTAAAGGCCCCCAGTGTGGCTTTTGCCAAGTGTCACGTGATCAAGTCTGGGTAAGGAAACTCCACGGTAGAGCCGGACACCAGCCTTCGTTTACATGCGGTTGAAACAAACAACCAGGGGGACAAGCCGTTTTCCAAACATTCCCTGGCCTCGTCTCTCTTTCAGGAGGGAGACAGGTGTGAAAACTCAGCAGGAAAAGCTAACAGGAAAGAGTGTTGTGGCCCCAACGTTTGTGGGACAAATTGGCTTTGAAAAATTAAAGAGAGCTTTTTCGTGCCTGCTGGACGGTCTGGAGGACGACTTTGTCTAGCTGGTGGCTAGGGAAGAAGAGATGTGGATGGTCAGTGAGGAGGTGCATCCTGCAGGTGTCTCAGAAGGAACCATAAATCAGGTTCCGATGAGCACCCAGTCCTTCCGTGCCTGCTCCAAGCACCTGCAGTGTCCTGCCTCCCACCTCACCCAGGCACTGTGGCATCGGGGGTCTCACCAAAGGCCCAAGAGCACGGAGCACCCCGGGGCGCCCAGCCTGCCTTGCAGCAGGAGCACAAAATAGGGAGAGGTGAGTCCCATCACCGAGCCAGCCTCCGTGATTAGCATGCGTGGAGGGCAGAGTAATTAAATGCTGCTCTTGGAGAAGAGACTTGCGTTCTTGATGGCGCCTGATTATTTATTTCCTTGAGAGGATGAGAGGATAGTCTCCAGGCCTTCTGTCTGAGCCTCAGCTTCGCTCTCCTCCTCCCTCGCGAAGGGACGGGAAGCAGAGGCCCCTCTGCTGACCAGAAAGGTGCCTTGGCTTTGTATCAATGCCTTTCTGTTAAAAGAACAATGAGCCACCTTAGCCCACAGCCCAGCAGCTCCACACCCCGCCCAAGCCCTCATGCATATTCATCCTGCTTCAGCGAGCACAGCATGGAGTATGCAAATTGGCCAGGCAGGAGCTGGTTGGCATTTTGATAATAGCTTTGTCTGAAAAACCCCAGAGACACATGCACATCTAGTTCCTCTCTCCCTCCCTCTCTCTGGCTCTTGCCCCTAAGCTTATGTCCCCCTCCTCATTCTCTCTTCCACCCTACAACCTGCCTGACAGCAGCAGACCGCAGAAGCAAGTTAGAGGAAGAGCGGGGGTCTGGGCTCCAGTCCGGAGCGTTTCTACCCCATCCTCTCCTCCCCTCCTCCAACAGTGTTCTCCCTGTGGAGGGTTGCCCGGTCTGACAGTGCCCCCCAGCTGCCGGCCCGTCCGCTCTGTCTGGGGACACATTCTCTGCCATCTCCCTTCCAACCTGCTTTTGCCCTTACTCTCAGCAGTCAAGCCTAAGAGCCCAAGAGCCTAGCCTTGTCCTCTGAATGGGAGGGAAGGAGTCACCTCACGGGTAGGAGAGGAGGCTTGGATGTCAGCTGTCATCACCGACAGATCGCAGGGCCTCAGTGGTTCCCGACCTCACGCCGCGGTCTCTACAACACACCCAAGCAGCCGTTAGCCACAGGCCAATTGGCCTTGCTGTTGCCCACTTCTTTATCCCAGTATGTGGATGGTCAACAGCAGCCTCTTCTCTAAGATGAGCTCTGGGGCCCCCCTTCCGAAGCGCAGCTCCTAGGAAAGTGTGCAGAGGTCCGGTCCCTCCCCCACCCCTCGCTCCTCCCCCAGATGTAGTCGCTCAAGTGAGGAGCTGGTGGGCTATGGGGTAGGTGCTCTGCTGGGTCAGGGGAAGCAGGCTAAGGTTTGGATCCCACATCTTTGAATGCTGTTGCATGTGGGGTCCTCAGAGGAGAGAATGGAAGGCAGGTGCAAGGATGCAGGCATGTCTGAGATTGCAGGGAAGAGGAGGGCCTCTGCCTCTGACCCTGAAGGCCGGCCCTGGTCACACTGGGGCTTAGGGAGACAAATTACCTCATAGGAGGAGCATGGGTTTTGGCCTTGGGTTCAAATCCCAGCTCCACTACATGTTAGCTAAATAATTTTTTAAAAAAGATTTATTTGTTTATTTGAAAGAGAAAGAGAGCAGGAGCGAGAGCAGGGGGAGGGGCAGAGAGAGAGGGAGAGAAGCGGACTCCACACTGAGCATGGAGCCCAAAGTGGGGCTCGATCCCACGAGCCCGAGATCGTGATCGGAGCCGAAACCAAGGGTCGGACGCTCAGATGACTGCACCACCCGGTTAGCCCCCATGTTAGCTAAATCATTTTTGAGACAATAATTTCTCTGAGCCCCAGTTTCCTCATTTTAAAAATGGGAATACTAATATCAGTAATTGTCCCAGGGTTATTCTGAATACAGTGTCTCGCATATCTGCGAAACGTTCCATAAATTGTACTTTTTACTAGTAAGCTTCGAGGAACATAGAGAAAGGGCCGGGTGCTGTGGCCTTTCTATTGTTGGGGACCTGATCATGTTTTCAATCCCATAGGCTCAGAGGACCTGAAAACAAAACAAGAGAAGGAGTGGGCTATTCCCCTAAACTCAGCCTTAGCCCCTACCCTCTATCCTCACTAAATCCTGCTTTCTGGTGGCCCAGCGAGTACAGCGCCTGCTGGTTCTACAGCCTGTGGCCTCCGGGCACTCCTGGACAAGGAGACAAAGCAGAGGCAGGAGCTGGGTCATATTCTGATTTCTCAGCAGGTTCATTCAAGGGGAGTGGTGCAGGAGGGAGGGTGAAAAGTCCCATGTATTTCTGCACTTAGCGAAAAGATTCTATTTTCACTGCTAAGGAGGCAAGTAGAGCGACAGAAGAGGAAACACACAGACCACCCCAGACCCAGAGAAGCCTCACGTGCCTTATGATTAGGCCAGACAGGTGGGAACGTGAGGACTAGTTCAAGAGGTTCGAGAAAGGCATTGCAGGTCTCCTAAAATGCTGCTCCCCACATATTCACTAAGCCTTGAAGACCACATTTAACCAGTCTGGAGAGGTTCTGCTTCTTTGGGCTGTCTCTGGAAGGCAGATCTGGGAACCTGGTGGAAGGCGGAGGGATTGAGTGGCTCTGTGTACCATGTAGCCTTTCCGCCTGGGAGGCATGGGGCACCTGAAGGCTGGGGGTGGACGGTAAAGGCAGATGACAATATACGGTGTGTGTGTTCCTATATGGGTCGAGCAGGTTGGGTTTCCTGACCCTCTCCGGGCTAAGAAATGATTTTTTTTGCCTCTCTTCTTGGATTCCTGCTGTAGACAAACACCCCTGGGAGGGGCAATACTCAGAGCATCAGGCATTTTCTGCTCAGGGCACCTGCTACCTCAGACCCTTTTCTGAAATCGGGCCTGGGTGAGGCAGGGGTTCAGAATCGCTGGGGTGCTGTCTACAATGCACCTACCTTGGTCCCAGCCCGGGAGCCTCTGATTTAGCAGAGAACAGAACTTGGGCGCTTGCAGCTCCAGATGGCCGCCCAGCAATTCCAGGTGCTCTGGGCCCAGAGCTCCTGGGTGGGGCTGCACGAGAGGCAAGGATGCCTCTGGCCCCGAGGTGCTGGGAGATTCCAACACGAGAGCCAACTTATTCCATCTCCTTCCAAAATGTGACCCTGCATGGATACACAGTGAGACCCCGTCAGAGGGCAGCAGAAGCGTGAAGCCCCCTGGCTTCTGAAAGCCTGGACAGTGATGTCTCCAGCAGGGGTGGCGGGCTGTCCAGAGAGTGGAGCAGTACCCCCCAGGAGAAGCTGGGGACCCACGTCATCATCCGCAGGACTAGTTTCATGGAGCATCAACTGATGGGAGCTTAGCGACCATCTCCTCTAACCCCTCAATGTGCAAGTGAGGAAGTTAACTTAGATGGTCCGTGTATGTCTCAGGAGAAGCTCTTAGCAGAGTCTTGACCGAATCCTGGAGAACCCAGGGCTCTTCCTCTCCCTGCAAAGGAGCATGGGAGGCCCATGGGGGGGCGGAGCCAGCCTTAAATGAGTTCCATGTAATGAAAATTTTGCAATGCTGTGGGAGAAACCACCACCCTGAAATTCACAAAATAACAGGTGAATGTGAGATATGCACACCTGACGTGAGTTCTCTGAATAATGCTTGGGTGTAATAAGATGAAAAAAAAATCTGAAAATGAAAAGGTATAATGAGATATACACAACTGAAGGGAATTGTCTTAAATGGCTGATTGTAATGAGATGTACATAAATTGTAAGGCTTGTAATGAAATGAAAAAAATATTCTTGCCTGATAATACTGGGTGTAATGTCTACACCTGAAATAAGTCGTCTCACCGCGCTGAGTGTAATGAGATGCACATAATTTTAAAGAGTGTAATGAGATGAAAAATAAATCAAACACTTGTCTTAAAATGAAAGATGTACAAAGATGCACACACCTGAAGGGCATTGCCCTAAATGGGTTCGCTTTAATGAGATGCATTTAATTTGCAAGGGGGCTAAATGAGATTGGCCCAGGAGAGGCTGAGAAATATAAAACTATAAGATATGTACACTTGAAAGTGGTATAGTAAGATCTGCCTCATCTGTGGGATGGAAATAAGATGTCAGAGTGGAAATGCACAGAGTATGACGCGATCGATCGGCATTCTCTCTGCCAGTCCTGCTCGATCCCTTGCCCGTGAGGCTCTGCAAAGTTGAATTGCCCTCTGTCCCCTGTATGATGCCAGATACCTAGTAGACATCTGCGAATCTCACTGGCTGAATAATGGGGCTGCAGTCTATATAGCGAAAGGAAGTTAAAGGGAGCAGCTATAAACAAGTAACTTCTAAAAGGCAACATAAAACTATTTCTTTCTTTTTTTGAGAGGAGAGGGC
>NC_138379.1:76659533-76689809 GCF_054177405.1 Leptonychotes weddellii
TCTCACGACCCTGAGATCATGACCTGAGCCGAAACTGAGGGTCCGCTGCTTAACCAACTGAGCCACACAGGTGCTCCCAAAACTATTTTCTGAGAGTAGTGTTTCTCAAAGTCCTTAGGCATCTCGCCTTGGAGTCTGGGAAAAAGTTGGTCACGCGATCGAATCTGCATATAACAAGCAACGCTGGCAGGTTTTATGCCCCAGGGTTAACGTTTGCCTGTAGAGGGCAGGTAGGCAGGTAACAAGAGTGAAGATGTCTGATGCGGGACACAGGCATACTTTGCAGTGAAAGGTAGGAATATCTTCACTTCCACAGATACGTTCTCTCGGATTTTTTTTTTTTTTCAAAGGCAGAGCCTCTTGGACTGTTTTGTTTTATCACACTTGATGGAGCAGTGGGTATGGAGAAATAGTTCCTTTCTTAAAAGCAAGAATGCAGATATTGGAAGGAATGTCAAAAAAAAAAAAAGGAAAAAAATAAAAGGGAGTGGGGAGCATAATTAACCAATGAGCAACCAAGCAGTGATGACCTGACCTGAACGTGGCAAGTGGCACTCAGTGTCAATGTTGGGGAGACCACGTGCATGGCCAATGTCGTGACAGCCTGGAGAGCACATCATAAGGGGTAGCAATGATTCGATTACACCCTGATGTGTCTGTGTAGGAATATAGGTCCTGAGTCGCAGTTCTCTATCTTTTAAATGTTGGCACAAAAATTTTTAGAAACAATATTGGTCCAAACAGAACATCTCTGGGAGCTGTATTTGATCCGAACGCCACATTGGACCTGAGAGTCTTGTTTGCAACTCTGAACGATCACGTTTGAGCTCACTGGACCAGGATGAGGTCATATTTTAACCAGTAGGGGGATGTTACCAACACACATTCAGTCTCAGTGTTTTCCTAGGATGTGCAAACTCCCTGAAGGCAAGAACTTTGTCTTTGTTGATCACAGTTGTATCCTCTGTATCGGAAACTGCCTGAGACCGAGTCGGTGCTCAGTAAATACACGTCGGGTGAATGAGTGAGTGTGACAGAACCATTGCCCTCATCTGGCTGTGTTCAAGGTAGCAGAGGGATCTCTTGGTCAAGACAGTATAGCTCTTGCTCTGGCCATCAGCTCCCAGGAGCAGGAAGCTTCCAACCTGAAAGGTCTGCCCTGCTGGGGTAGGGGTTGGGGCCAGAAGTCTGCCGGCCCGGTTTCCAGGGTCCTGACACCAGCACCCAGTCCCCTCCTGCGTTGTCCCTTTTCTCGTACTTCCACAGGGACTGTGGCACATCTTTTCCGTGGGTTGGGTAGGACTTGGTCGTGCACGGAGAGAGAGGTGGCTGCCACATCGCAAATGGTTTGGGAAACCCCCTTTTCATTGGTAGCATGGTTGAAAAGCTGCCAGAACTTGATGGAAAAACTGAGGAAGGGGTGAGAGAGGCTGCAGCAGCTACTCTGTAATTTCTTAGAGGAGTGTTGCGTAGACTGTATTTTGTGGAATACCAGTAAAACTCGAATAGATATTACTTGAAAAAAAAGGCAAATAAATCTGGAGAACAGAATAAACAGGTTTCTTCCTGCAGGACTCCTCAGAGCCTTTACTATGCTGGTGTGCCTTATGGAACCCCACCAGCAAAATAGAATATGCAGTTCATCCTAGATTAATCTGGCCACAGATTTTTTGTATTTTTGTGTTTGTTTTTTTTTTTTTTTTTTTTTGATGGCATGTCTTTTAACAGTGTCTTCCTTGGAAAACACTTCTTTGAAAGTCTGCTGGTTTCCCAGCTCTGGGAGATGGGGCTCTAAGGTACCCTCTTCTTGCGGGTCTTGAGACTTTCTTACTGCCTAGCGGTGGGGGTCTGTGTTTGCAGGCTCTCTCGGTATGACGGGAGGCTTGGGGTCTTTGAGAGCGGTGACCTAGGGAGCACAGGGCTGCGTGCAGGCCCATTTTGCCCATGTGAGCACTCCCTTCCCCACCTTCAGCCTGGCTGGAGGGTGTCCACAGGTAAGTGCAGACTCCCCAGCCTTTGTGAATGTGAACAAGGGATGGCCCCTCTTGCTCCTAAACCGATACCCTGGACATCGCACCAACAGTGCCCAGATAAGGAAAACTCTGGGCTGAAAGTAACAAGAAAGCTTGCTTACTTGGGGTTAGGAGCTGTGCCTAAGTTTCCACTTGCCCCTGGGGGATACAGTGCTGAGCCCTGGGGTTCAGAGGGCAGGCTCCTCTCTGGACACAGCTCTAGGATTAAAAGTGACAGTCAAGACTTCCTCTCCTTTCCAATTCCTGGGCCGTGGGTGGACCTGGGAGAACTGGGGGAGGGGCAGTGGTGCCACCAGCTTTGAGGATGAAAACCCTTGGAGCCTAGGATGCCTCGGGGAAAAGCAAAGGCCTTTGAGGGAGGTAGGGTATGGTGCAGGAAGGGACCGCATTCTGAGCGCGCGGCTGCTATGGGGGAGAATTGCCAGGAGAGGGCAGTGCAGAGCGTCCTCCGGTCTTCTCTCTCTTCTCTCTTTGTCTTTGAGCCGGACACGTATGCAGTGAGTGTGCCAAGCGTGGCTGTCTTTTTGCCCAGACAGGTAAACTGAGGTCACTCAGAGAGCCTTCTACCTTGTTCCCTTCCATAGGTATTTAGTTCAACAAGAGGTAGGCTGAGGCCTCCAAATTTTCTCCGGTCCAGGGTCCCACTAACCACTAACCACGGAAAAAGAATTGCGCACCAGAATTATGGTAGGTAATAAGATTTACTGAAAACTTCTCGGCCACATTCGGTACTGGTTTGATGGATACATCAGAGGGAGGTTGCATAACATTAGGCAGGTGGAGGGGCTGGGAGGAGGATGTGTGGGCCTGTGTGCCGTTTGCCTGTGCTGGGTGGATTGCCGTCCAAAGTGGTAGGTGAAAGGGTGTGTGTGTGTGTGTGTGTGTGTGTGATGTGTGAGGGAGAGAGAGAGAGAGAACAAGAAAGACGAACCAGAAAAGGAAATGTATTTTATCCCACTGCACATTGCAAAAGTCTCACGCCAAAAAAGCTAGACTTTCCTCTACTTATGGCATCAAAAGGGAGTAAAAAATGATTGGATCACCCAGATTATAAATAAGGTTATTTGTTTCTCAAAAATCCCTATTAAAACATTAAATATCAGCTCTTTTGGGGGAGAAATACATTCATTTCAGGGAGACCTCAGGAAAGCGACCATCTTTTTGCTCCACCCCAACCAGGTGGGGGAGGGGAAGCCCCAGAGGGCCCTGAGGGTCCCCTCAGGTTGAGCCAGGTAGCCACTCGCATCCTGCCACTGAAGGAGATGGCCAATGCACAATTTACAAATGAAACGGCAAGTCCATTAAATTAAAATCCAATGGAAAACACACGTGTGATCAGTCCTGTCATTCACAGCCAAGGGGTGGGAGAAGAGGGGAGGAGGGGGTGCCAATCATGGGGGCCTGGAAGTTGGGGTGGGAGGGTGTGAGTTAGGGCAGGTGATGGAAAGCCTCCTCCTCGAGGGAGCCCCAGTTCCTCCAGTGCTGTGTGTCATGGTGGTGGGTAGATCAACCAGGTGTGGGGGTGGGGCACCACTTAGCGCTGGGGCACCATTTCTCTGGGCCTCGCCCACACTTCGGATATTGATGGGAAGAGGGATATAGCACCTTCTCCAACCCCTGGCTTCCCACTGGACTGGATGTTTCTTTTCCAATGTTTCTTCTGCCTTCTCTGAAGGATAGAATGAAGAAGAGAGCAAAATGGGGGCTGGTGGAGCCAGCCTGGGAGCAAGGGGACAGCCATGGGGGGCTGAGGGCCGGGACATCTGAGGAGCTCCATCTGAGGGCTGGAACATCTGGGATAAGACACCACTGCCCTGTTGTTACAGGAGCTGAGTTCTGTGACCACCTAGGGATGGCTGTGGTCCCCAAAGTCATCTTGATATGGCTCCTAGCTCAGGTTCTGCCATCTCCTTGGGTCCTGGAGCCAACCCGGGGGAAGGGATTCCTCTTAAGCCCCTACAATCCGAGCCTGCCAGCTTACCATTCATTCTAGGGGGGGAGAGAGAGAGAAGGTGTCTGTGGTGGCTCCTGCCCTCTCTCCCAAGTCCACGGTTGCCCATGCCTGAGACAGGTTCTTGGAGGAATGAGCTGGAGCCTTCGGGAGCCCAGGTCCCGCTCCGATATGTAGGATGTTGCGCCTCAGGGCCTCCCACTCTGCTAGCCACTGGTGATGCGTCTGGGCTCCTCCTGCCCTTGAATGTCTGTCAAGGAGCTGAGAACCTCACAGGGGTGGAACCCAGACCCCCTTGACTCTCCCTTTCCTCCTAACTCTGTCCCTGGCAAGGCTCACTCTGAACAGCACCGATCCGCCTCACAGTACAGGGCTTGTAAACAACTCAAGTCCTTCAGTGGGGAGCGGGGCATGGGTGCCATCTGTCCTTAGGGATTTGGTGAGTCCAGCTCTCACTCCTGCCGTTCCGTGTAGGCTGCTTGACCGGCCCCACAAACGGAGTCCTCTGCAGTTCAGGGAAGTGGGGCTGGGGTGCTCATTGAAGCTTGGTAGTTGGGACGGAGCAGGTGTCTCCTCTGCATTTCTTCAAGCTACTGATTTGGGGAAGCTAGGGCCAACTTCCTCGGTGCTGCCTGTGGTGCCCCCCTCCCTCCCACCCTGGAGCCTTCCTGACGACACTCCTCTCCTGCTCGGTGACCAGTGCCATCTGGGCTGCCAACTATTCCAGGGAGTCACTGTGTTCCAAGCCCAGGTCGCTGACATTTGTCGTCTGAAGCTCGTCGGCCTCCTCCTCCAGCTCCTCTTCCTCCTCCTCTTCCATCTCATCCTCATCCTCTTCTTCTGTCCCATCCAATGAGTCATCGTGTGCAGCCATCATGGCCTGTTGCATGGCCATTGTGGCATTGTCTGAGGACAGGGACTGCAGGTTGTCCAAGCTGATGGAACCTACGCGAGAGGAGAAGACAAGGGTCAGGCCCAGGAACCTCAGTGTTGGATAGAGTGACAGAGACTGGCTCATGGAGTGGTCGACAGTTCCCAGGTGTGAAGTGCCCTGGCCCATGCGTTTGTCAGCCCCTCCCTGCCCCATCCCAAGCAGCAGCGCTCCTAGTTACCGTTCACTGAGCATCTTCTATGTAAGTATGTTAAATACTTTGACTTTCTAACAATTCTGTACAGTAGGTCTTATTATCCCCATTCTAAAGAGGAGGAAACTGAGTCTCAGATGGTTAAGGCATTAGCTCAAGGTGACGGTCAGGCATGATGGAGTTGGGATTCTCCCCTTGGTCCGTCTAGCTCAAAATCTGTGTATTTCCGCTACACCTGACATGGCAATTGTCCAGCATAGAGGAACCTGAACGCAACCATAGAGATGCACACGAAGGTATGTACATGCACACACATACCTCCACTCCACTTCCCACACAGAGCTATCTTCACGTGCCAAGCTATAAAATGTCTGGCTCATTGAATTATTCATTGTGCACCAGGCGACCGGCAATTAGAAAAGTGTATATGGAGGATGTGATGGAGAAGCTGGGAAAACAAAGCTCTTCCTGGCCTCCGTTCACAAGCCAGCTGCCTGCTTCGGTATTTATAGATGGCCCCGGCTCTTGGGGAGCCGTGCAGACACTCATGGGCGCGACAGAACTTCGGGAGGGTGTGGGAGTGAGGAGGGGGCTCTGCTGAGCAGTCATTGACTCAGATGACCATGGACTCCCACTCGTCTTTGTGAGGTTGCTTTTTGGTTTGTGAAAATATATGCAAAAACATCCCCCTCTTTCAGGCCTGCGCACACCCTTCGATGGAGATCACTATTGTGACCATGCTGTTGCTGCCATGCAGGCAAGGGGATGGCCAGCGCTTGCATCTCTGCAGAACCTGTCCAGGAGGTCCACCCACCAGACCCAGGCTAGAGCACACCACGCCCGGTTCTTACCGTCAGGGTTTGTTCCCGGGGCTCCGCCCTGCTGTTGCAGCACTCCTGCAGCAATGGAGTTGGGCCAGAATCTTTGGGTGGGTCGGTGCTGCGACTTGATCTTCTTGGCTTTAGGGGCAGGGTCTGGGTTGCTGGCATCAAGCATGGGCTGCAGGATGCGCCTCCGGGCATTGATGAACCTGCCCAGGGGTAAAGGTAGAGACCTGGTTAGTCACCCCCCACCCCCGGGGTTGTGGGGTTTGTGTGTGTGTGTGCATGTGCATGTGTGTGTGCGCGTGCGCGTACAGGGAGTGAGAGCCTCTTCCAGACTCTCATAGGCTGATCCACTGTACAGAACAGACTGGGGGCTCATCTAGGGTGTGAAAGCCTAGCTGGGAGAAGAGCCCTGGGCACTGCAGGGCTCATGGAATCACCTGGAGCTTGGTAACCACAAAGCAACATGGGAAGGATGCATGAGGAGGGTCAGAAATCTCTACTCAGGACTCATCAGGATTGAACAGAGGAAGTAGGGGTCCCCTTAGAAGCACTCAACCCTGACTTTTCTCCAGGGCCCAGGGCTCAGATCAGGGACTCCAAATCTTGGGTCTACCTCCACCCAACCAGACCTTGCTCTCTGAGATTTCTGTGACAACCCAGCCAGACACAGAGAAGGGGAAAACAGATGCCTGTGAAGTCAGAACAGCCAACTCTCCCTCCTCCTTCCCACCCCAGCTTTGCAGAATGTTACAGTTTTTCAGTTCACAGAGGTGCTGGGTAGACCAGATGACCACTGGCGGCTCCTCCAGAACTTGGACGCCTGCATTCCTCCTGTGTGTGTCTGCAGTGCAGGCAGGGCTGGGCTTTCTATTCAGCAGGAAGCTTCCAGTGATGTTCCTGACACAATCTCCCAGCAGAGGGCACTGAGAAGCTGCAGATGAAGCTCTAGGCAGTTGGGCTGATTCTAGCTTTCTGCTTCTAGCCCAAAGGGGAGGACTGCTGTGGTAGCTGGGCTGGGCTGAGCTGTCTCTGTTCCCTGCTATGCATTCCCTTGTCAAGCAAGTGGCCCCCGGATCTGAGAGCCTTTGGGCGGGTGATAACTCACCAGTTATTTACTTGCAGGAGGGTGAGGTTTGTCTGGGCTGCGATCTGCCTCTTCTCATCCTCCGTGGGGTAGGGGTGCTGAAATGAGAGGTGAAGGGCTAATGCGGGGTGGGCACATGGTGGCCTGGTCCCTCTAGAGACCATGCCTACGTCACAGGCGCTATCTTGGCCCAGGCAGCCCAGCGGTTTGGGAGCCTAATTGGGGAAAGTACAATTTTTGTTTCCCAAAAGCAATGGGACTAGGGCTTGGGGGAGGCTGCCCCATGTCTGTGGCTCCACAGGACCATCAGGCCCTCAGTGCAACCTCCCCCCAAGATGGGAGACCAAATTGCTTTCCCAAGAGTCAGTACAGCCCTATATTGATAGCTTCCAAGGCACTTTCACATCCTGACTTGGTCCTCACAGCCAGCCCCCAGCAGGCAGGTCAAGCATTATTAGTATTAGCTTGACTATGGCCTCAAAAGCCCACAGGACTATCAGAGGGTGGTAAATGGGGGTATCTGAACCAATTCAATTTAAATTGACTGAAATTTACTGCATATCTACTCTGTGCCCAGATTTATGCAGGCATCCCAGGAGACAGAAGATAAACATAATGATAACTACTAGTTGTAGAATACTCGGTAACCTGTGAAAGGTTGTCGTGCACTTAATTTCATTTAACAAAGCACACCGCTAACATTTTATCAGGTAGGCACGTTAAGTATTGTTATTCCCACTTTACAGCTGAAGAAACTGAGTAATTTCTCCAGTGTTCCCTCAGGGGGCGGCACCAGCTTGGGACTCAGTTCTTTTCATCTTGGTCCAGTCTCCCTCCCTTAATCATGCTGCCACTTTGTAAGACTGAGTCTGTGTCTTTGCGGTGGTGAGTGAGGAAGTGGTGTCCCCGGGCACTTCAGTCCCTGGATTGATGACATGCTTGTCTCCCACTCTTAGACTGTGCTTCATGAGGGCAGAGACCATGTCTTATTAATTCGTCTTATTAATGTATCCCCAGTGCCTTCCACATGCAAATGACATGCAAATGACTCCTGAGTGAAAGAAAGCAGAACAAAAGCAAAGGTTGGGTGGTTTGGGTAATGGGCCCTATAGAAGGTTAGAAGGAGAAATGCGTTGGCCAGAGCATTGGGAAGGCTGCACAGGTCCCATTAAGATGGGAAAGTTTTGGGTGATGGTGGAATAGGGGTCCTTGTGGGTCCCCCTGGGTGGTGAGCCGCATGGTAACTGGGTCTCTGCGTCTTTGTGTCTCCCCCAGGTCCCCGCACCCACACCTTGCACCCAGTAGGCATGCAGTAAAGATGTGACGACTATCGGAATGGGTGGGAGCCTTGCCCTGAAGCGAGGGGAGATCTGGGCCTCTTAGGGCAGAGGACCAAGCTGTCCAGCCTCCTCCAGCCAGGGCCATTCCTCATGACTGAGGTGGCATTACACAGAGCTGCTTGGGCTTTCTGAAGTCCCAGAGACTGGGCCTCAGATTCTGGCTCTGTCACGACATGCTGTGAGGTCTCAGGTATGTCCCTTAGCCCTACATCATAAAGTCGTCTAGTGATTAAATGAAATTGTACTCGTTAAAGTGCTCGCGAGGAGGTGGCTCTTCACACTATCATTATGGGATGATGTGGGTGAGGGGCTTAAGGCTGTCTAAGGAATGAGCGTGAGGGCAACAGCCTCGGAAGTGCTCTCATTATCAGCGACAAAGGCGAGCAACCTCTGCAGTTGACCCCAGCAGCCCCTGACCAAGACAGTCAGGGTCATGTGTTGTTTTAATTCACATCTCTGACCCTGGCCGCCATGCCAGGGCAGCTGGGCCTTGGGATTCATCCAATATTAAGATTCTAACAAGGAGGAAAACACCAATGGGACCACCACCCAGGTCAACCAGGAGACAACTTCTTCCTGACTGGGAAGGAACACAAGAAGGCTGGGAGGCGAGATTGCAGGCCCCAGGGTGCAGAGGAGTGGGGGCTCCATGCTTCTGACACCTTCTGGGGAAGGGGTGGGGCCCACGCCCTATTTTCCTGCTGCATGGAGTTCCAATTCCCCTAGCCGTGAGAAGGAGCCACGCAGCCTCCCTGTCCATGGCCACTTGGTCTGCGAACCCAGCAAAAACAGGGCAACTCTCTGGTCTGCCCGGACTGCACTAGCCCCTTTCATGCCTTCTTGCACCTGCTGTTCCCTCCGCTGCAACGCTCTTTCCCCCACTTTTCCACTGTGTGTGTTTCTGAGCTTCTGGAAAGACCTGCCAGAGATCAGATCCTCTGTGAGGCATTTCCCAACTTCCTGGGGCAGAGTTCGTCATGGCTGTGTTTGAATAATGGCCTTTAGCCCGCTATATGGTAATAGGTCTCCCTATGAGACTGGAGAGCTGCTCTCAGGGAGGACTTCCCGGTGGCACTTCAGCTGGACTTTGAAGAACGGCCAAGCCATCCCAGCAAAGGCAGGGATGGGCCTTCCAGGCACGAGCCTTGCACCAAGACTTACACTGAAGCCAGCTAGATGCAAGTCTCTTCTTCTACTCTTTTTTTTTTTTTTAAGATTTTATTTATTTATTTGAGAGAGAGAGAATGAGAGAGAGCAAGTACATGAGAGGGGGGAGGGTCAGAGGGAGAAGCAGACTCCCTGCCGAGCAGGAAGCCCGATGCGGGACTCGATCCAGGGACTCCAGGATCATGACCTGAGCCGAAGGCAGTCGCTTAACCAACTGAGCCACCCAGGCGCCCTCTTCTTCTACTCTTAAAGACCTCCGGGGAAGGAAATCCTTCAGCCTCCCATGGAGGGATAGTGTGTGCTGTCTCTAAGGAGGTTCCCGGCGCAGGCCTCCGTTCTGAGTGGATGTCGTAAATCCAGAAGTTAACATGCTCTCATTGAATGGAGAGGGTGGGAGGCAGTGTCACGGAATCCGGCTGGTTGTCCTCGTATGAGGACATAAAGCAAAATAAACCTTTTATCCTCCCACCGTGCAAATGCCACCACCCATCCCGCCTGGAACCAGCATCTCAGGAGGCACGTGGTGGGGGCCATGGGGTGAGTGGCAGCTTTGGCCCAGCTCTGGGGACAGGTGTGTCGGCCAGAACATTCCTGGCACCACATCTGAGTGCTCACAGGAGCAGTCCAGCTTGTACATGCCTCAGACCAGATGATTCCTGAGGACAGAGTCAAAACAGTCCTGGCTCCTGGACAGACCTCGATTTGCTCAGTGCTACTTTTAGCACAATTGGAAAGGCTCCGGGCCAGGGACGGGAAGAGGAATCAAGTGAGATCGTGGTAAGCCCCCAAGCCATGGTAGCTACTCTCTGGGCACTGTTTGGAAGAACTCCTCTGGAGTTGGGAGGGAAGCAGGCAGCAGCTTTCTGGAAGCAGATAATCCTTCCAGAAAAAGAGATACAGAATGGACCAGAAAATGACAGATCCTCCTCAGGGTGGGCATGGAGCTTCATGCGACAAGGCAGAGCTGCCTGGCGGTCAAGAACACGGCCTCTGGAGAGGTCAAGTCCTGCACCCCCCCACTTACCAGCTCTGTGAGCTTGGCGATTTGTTGTTCTCCATTTCCCATCCTTAGTTTCCTTGGCTTAAAATGGGAATAACAGAATAGCGTGTACCTCTGGGACTTGGGGGCTGATTTAATGAGATAACGCAGGTAAAGCATGTGTGCTTCACGGACTCACTCTGGACAATGTAGCGAAGCCTCCCAGATGTCACAGAGCCTGCTGTGCAGTCTCCAGAGAAAGGAACTGCAGAGTTTACACAGAGTGGGTGTTTCATGGTGGCCCAGCTGCCATCAGGAAGTTCCTCCAAAATCTGACCTAAACTCTTTCCTGCCTCTTTCTGACACCTTGCTTTGCAGCCTCCTAACTCAGGTCTCCCCTGCCCTAAATTGAAGCTGAAGGCATCTTTCAGTTGAAGGCTGAGTTCCACCTGCAGTGCTGGGTCTGGAAGAAGTGTGGCCAGGGCCGGTTCATGGGTCCCTGGCCACTCCCTTCACTCCGAGCCCACCCCAAGACTGTCCTTCCTCCTCCCGGGGCAATCAGATGAGCATGAGGCTGGCCAGTCACCGAGGGGCAGAGCACAGGGCAAATGGGGGCCTGCTGGCATCCGTGGCCTTGTGCTGCTGGTGAAGCAGGGTTTGGAGCCAGATTTCCTTCCCCACTTTCCCTCCAAGACCAAGCACCGCACTGGCATCAACGACAGCCGTCTTCCCTTCTGGCTCCTGACCAAATGTGGGCACGCACCCTGTGGCAGCCCCAACTCTGAGGGCCTGGCCTTGCTCTAGGAGGGTCAGACGCCAACCCCACGGAGGCAGTCGGCATGGTGAGGGGCCCCAAAACAATCACATTTCATCACATCTGAGATGCCATCGATGGCAGGGTGCACCCTGATTTCACAGATGCTAAGTGGGAAAAAACAAGTCTTCTAGAGTGGACAGAAGCCCAGTAAGCCACCAGAGGAATTCCTCTTTCTTACTATCATGCACCTCCTGCAGACCTTCCATTCTTTTATCTCTCCTTTTTACTCCCCTCCCCCTTATAATTATACCTGCACAGAAAGGTCCAGAGAACTAAAATGTATAGCTTTGTCTATCATCACAAACACCAATGGGACCACAACTCAGGTCAAAAAATAAGATACTACCAGCACCCAAAAGCCCCCCTTGTACCCCTTCCTAATCACTACCCTCAAAGATATCTTCCCCAAAGATAACCTGGTTTTTACGGTAATTACTTTCTTGCTTTTCTTTATAGTTTTCCTATCTATGTTACATCCTTCAACATTATAGTTTCCTTTTGCCTGGTGTTTGGACCCTATATACATGGAATCCACTGGCATGCAGGATTTCACTCCACAGTACAGGTGTGAGACTAATCTATAATTACTGAAGCTATTCATTTTCATTGCTGCATAGTTTTTCCTTATAAAAAAATCTGCCGCCTTTTGGTTCTTCACCCTCTCGCAATCTTGGAACTATTCTCCCTCCCTCTGGTTTCTATTTCAGTCCATCCTTCCTGCCGCAGCAAGCAAGATTGGTCCTTCCTAACCT
Source organism: Leptonychotes weddellii (assembly GCF_054177405.1). Classification (NCBI taxonomy): domain Eukaryota; kingdom Metazoa; phylum Chordata; class Mammalia; order Carnivora; family Phocidae; genus Leptonychotes; species Leptonychotes weddellii. The sequence continues at coordinate 76,671,569 of NC_138379.1, forward strand.
GCCCCCAGTGCCTCATGTCCACTGAGACACCTCTCCTATGAGCTAAGCGCTGACCCTACCCAGGGTTTCACACGCTACATGGATGATTTGTTTAGTCGTCTGTCAGCCCAACCAGACATGCTGCATTTTTTGAGGAAAAGGACCCCCACCTTTCTTTCCACCCCCACCTCATCAGTGCCAAGGAAAACGCCCAGCACGTGCTAAGTATTCAGTATGTATTTGTGGAATGGATGGTCATAGGAACCTAAGGGGGTAACTGGTGGCTGTCACCGTTCCCTGTGGGCCTTTGCGAGTGAAGATGAGTGGGAGAGGGTGGGGAGCATCAGTGAGTCGGACTCCCCGGGAATTCTCCCCAGAATCAGGCTGCTCTACTTGCTACAAGGGCCGTTCCTGCAAGTGATTGTTCCATGCAGGTTTGTGGGGAGGAGAGTGGGGTACTTAGGGTCTATGGAGGCACACCAGCCAGCTTTCTAGAGGAGTCTTCGGGGCAGCACAGTAAGAAGTGGGTAAGAACATGAACTCCAGAGCTAGGCTGTCTGGCTTTGAATACTGGTCTCTCACCAGCTCAAGACCTTGAGCTTGTTATGTGGGTTCGTCTTCTGTAAAATGGGGAAAATAATTCCACCTGCCCGAGGTGGTAATAAGGATTCAATGAGTTAATATTTGAAAGGTGCTTAGAACGGTGCCTGGCACTCTGTGAGTGTTTTTTCAATAAATAAATAAATAACAAATAAAATAAACCTGCTGCTTGGTACATGTGGCCCCCTCTGTGTGAAAGCCACGGGTTGTTTTTCTGACAGATGGCGAGAGACCCCAGCAGCTCCTTCCGTGCATGGAGAGATGTGCTCCTTCTTTCAAATCGTTTTATTTCCTGGATTCTGGGACTACTCCAGCCCCTGTGCACATATGATGGGGTGTTTTCCCCTAGCCTGGGTCTCAGGCTTCTTGGGAGGATGCTGGGAAGCTGTGAATCTCCCCTGGCCATTTTTCAGGTGGAATCTTTGAGAGCTGCAGGCTCCCCGTGGAGTGTCCCGGGGCTCAGGGCAAGCTAGTGGCCCCCCACACCCCCAGTCTTCTCGGACCAGCTCCATCCAATCCTGCAGCTGACCAGCCGGTTGTCAACAAGACCCTGTCTTTGATGGAGACCACCAGTCTCCCTCCTTCCCTGGGACTCCCTGCTGCTCAAACAGCCGGTGTGGCCCACACCCTGGGACTATGGCTTCCAACACTCTCCATCTGTCCTGGGGAGTTGAGGGCAGCTTCCAGGGGTCTGTTCTCTCTTTGTCCCTACAGTGAAGGGTGGGTGGGAGAAAACAGTTTCACATCACAGGCAGGCATCTAAGACTTCATGTTTCTCTGGCACAGAAAGATGAATGCAGCTGAGCCATGGCCAGCCTGACTTCCAGGTCCCAGTGTACCTTCCACCGAAGCTCTACATACAGATGCCTGAGCAGCAGGGGAGAGAGACAGCAGTCGTGGCACGGCAAGGAGCCACACAGCTCCCCAGGCTCCAGGGGGGTGAGGAAGGGGAGAGGAGGATTTCATGCTCACGACCCTAGGAGGAGGGGTCCGTCTCTTTAGTCAGCAACAATCACGGGCCAGACAGGGCCACTGATGGTCAATCAGGCGAGAATTCTCATCCAGACAACTCCTCCTTCTCTTTCTACTCCATCCTAAACCGTAGCCACCCTGCCAGGCCTGGCCCAGATCCCAGGTCCTCCGCTAAACCCTAACTTTGTGCATCAGCATCCTGTGCAGGGCTTGTTAAAAGCAACATCTCACTCATGCCCGGAGCCCTGGAAGTCCCCGAGGCCATCTCTCCCACTGGGCAGGCGTCCCTGACACCAGCGCTTTCAGTGGTGCCCCCAAACAAGTTACCAGTGCGCAGAGACAGTGCCAGGGTGGCTCGGTGGTGTCTGGGCCAGTGGGAGTCCCCCAGCTGGTCTCCAGCGGCAAGCAGTGTGGTTGGTTGGTTTCCTATCATTTTCTGTGCGCGCCGTCCTGAAGAAGACGGGGAAGCAAGGCTCTGCGGTGCCAACGTACAGAGGGGCAGCCCTTTGCGCTGATGGTTGGGAGGGTCTTTCTACCGAATGCAAGTCTTCTCCCTACTCATCCAGCCAGAGAGCCTAGGCTGTCCTCCGGAGTCACACAGAAGCCTATAGCACTGCCTCTCACTTCATAACAAGAGTTATCACCACTTACTGGATGCCTACAGTTTTTGGCTAACTTTGAATACTTACAATATTCACGAGTACTCTGTCAAAGTACCTGCCATGTATTCTCATTGAATTTCCCAGGCACCTATGAAGCAGGCATCATTATTCACGTTTTACGCGTGAGAAAACCCAGCCCAGAGGGGTTAAAGAACAGGCTCCGGGTTACCCAAGCAGTGGATGGCAGAGCTGAGACTCACACCCCCTATATCTTTAACCACGTCCGCTCCACCTCTGGGCCAGACCATCTGTCAGGCACTGTGCTTTTTAACATATTATTGATCATCTTCGCCATAGGTGGGTACCATTATCTCTACTTTATGAAGAGGAAATTAACATCAGAGATGCTAGTTGACCCGTTCAAGGTCATATAGCGAGTAAAAAAATGGAGCTGGGATCAATCTCAGGTCTGTCTGCCTCCAAATCCCTTGTTCCTTATACTATACGATGCTGGCCCTAGAGGAACGGGGTTCTACGGACTGAACATCCCCAGCCCCTTTAACCATTCATCATATGACACGTTTCCCATTAAAAGTCATTTGAACAGACATTTCCCCACCCTGGCTGCTCTTCTCTGGACACAACTTGTCAAAGGACCTTTTGAAATGTGATGTTCAGTCCCGGACACACTAATCTGGATGTGTCTGACCAGCACAGATGGCCCAAATCCTCTCACCTGTATTGCTTCCTCCATTCTTGGACCCCTTAAGTGTGTGCGTGCATGCTAATACTTGATTATATCATGGGTTGACTGCTCATGGTTTACGTGTATAATTTATTTCCCCAATTAAATTATCAGTTCCTCGAGTGCTAGAATCATGTCTCATACCCGAAACTTAGGTGTTAGTGGATAGATACGGTATTTGGAACTTAGGTCACATTTTCCCATAGAAACAAGTTATTTCTTTAATAGCTAGCTTTCCAGGCTAGCCCCCAAAGGCTGATTTAGCTAAAGATCTGTGTTCTGGTGGAAAGGAGCCTACAGGACTCAGGGACAAACCACAGATCTTGCTCTAATTTCACGGGGCGGGCTAGATCTGAGGAAATTCCGAGATGGGTGAGCACAGACTTCATCCTCTTGCCTTTTCCTGGGCCCTGCTTCCACTTCTCCACCTCTTCTCAAAGCCCCAGGGCCATCCTGTGACCCTGCCGTCAGCCTTCCGAATCTGAGGCCTCTGGCTGCTAGGACTTCAGGGTCAAATCTCTTAAAACTATATTCATGATGATGTAGATAAAACTTTCATCAGATTCTCAAAAGGTCAGGGGCCTCGGAGAGGTGAAGAACAATTGTTAGAAACCTTTCCCCTGGCACCCCACTGGTTTGCCTCCTCAAAAGGCTGTGTTAAACAATATTCTAATCTTCATTTGCTACCACTAACAAGCACTGGCACTCTTCCCATGAAGCTGATCTTAGCCGAGTGGGAGTAAAAAAGTAAGCTTTGGAACTAATTCATACTAAGCTGTGAATGAATGATGGCATCCTGGCCTCTCCATTGGTACCTGTTTTTGACAGGCATTGGGTACTTTTAAGTGGATCTCTGATGAGTGGAATTTCAGACCATGTGACAAAGTTAAAGGAAAAAGTAGCAGACAACATAACAATAAAATAAAATAAAATAATAAAAAAAAAGATATTCTGGAACAAAAATGGTCTCTCTAAGTCTCTCTGAGCTATTTTTTTGCTTTTCAAGTTTTCTTACTTTTCCCCACAGATTCCCGAGAAGTGTCAAGATTTCTCTGAGCTTTTTCTGAGACAGGGCAGATTACGGGGACTCCCGGAGTGAGACGGGAAGCATTTGCAACAGTAGCTGTGTCTGGATCAGGACAAAATACTTTCACTCTCATCTTATTCCATCCTCACAACACTGCTATGAGCTGGATATCGTGATTCCCATTTTAGAGCAGAGGAGATTGAGACCTGATGAGGTCCAGCAACTTGTCCCAGGTCCCCTGGCTAGGTAAGAAGGGGTGCGACACTCAAATCCAGAGCCTGCCTCCCTGTACCACGCCCGCTCCGTGGACCACACTCTTTCTGTTTGTAAGAGACATCCCCGTTTCCAAGTCAGCTGGCGATGGATCCCATAAGTGGGTCTCTGACAGGGATCGATGTACAGGTCCTTGGGGCTTAATACAATGCTAGGCACAGGGAAGGTGGCAAGCAAGACACACCAAGAATGTTTGTTGAGTCACTGAAGATCACACCAAGGCACAGAGGCAACCAGCTGGACTTCACATCCACACACCCTCCTTGGCCGGGAGCCCACGGGCAGGGCACGAGCTGTACCCGGGGGGTGCGGCAGCCGGCATCCCCCAGCGGGGAGGAGCCCACGTGCGCCGGCTGATGAGTGGATAAACAAAGTGTGGGCTGTCCGTACAGTGGAATCCCGTTCTGCCCTGAAACAGAAGGAAGCCCTGAAGCATGTGACAATACGGATGAACCTTGGAAGCCTGCTGCTAAGTGAGAGAAGCCACTCACAGAGGGCCATGTATGATAAATTCCATTCATGTGAAAGATCTGAAATCGGCAAATCCATAGAGACCCAAAGTCGATTACTGGTTTCTAGGGGCCGGGGAGCGATAGCTAAGGGGTACAGAATTTCTTTCAGGGATGAAAATATTCTGGAATTCGACAGTGGGGATGATGGCACAACTCTAAATATACTAAAAAAATCTCTGACTTTAGTTACAAAGGGTGGATGGTGGTATGTGAATTATATCTCAATTCAAAAAAAGTCACAGAGAGAAGGCCGCCAGTGCATTTTGTGCGCTCGGCTTTTGTGACAGCCGCAGAGTTCATACGAGGGCGCTGGAGCCAGGCCCTCAGCTGCGCGAGGCGGGGTGGACGAGCAGGGTACAACTGTGACGCTGGCCAGACGCCATCCCGGCACTGAGGATGTGAGGGATGGAGAAGGGAGAGCGAAGGGAGGGATGGTGAGGCGGCCTCACCATATCTGAAAACTAGGGCTGGCAGATAGCTCTCCTGCCCCCTTCCCAGGACAGGGCTCTGTGTCTCCATGGAGAGCCTCTGCTGACAGCATCTGCTGAGAGCTGGGGGTCCTCTTTGCTTCACCTAGACTTTGCGTGGGAGTCGAGAGCTGCCCTGGTTTCCTGGGTCAATGCAGAGCATTGTGGGTGAGGAACTAGAGCCCTGAGGTGCCACAGACTTGGGTTCAAATCCCACGAGATGTTGGGGAACGTGTTCCCTTCTTTGGGTCTAGTTTTGTTGCTGGTAAAATGAGGATAACAGGGCACCTGGGTGGCTCAGTTGGTTGGGCATCTGCCTTCAGCTCAGGCCATGATCCTGGGGTCCTGGGATCGAGCCCCGCCCACATCGAGCTCCCTGCTCAGGGGGGAACCTGCTTCTCCCTCTTACCCTTCCCCCTGCTCGTGATCTCTCTCTCTCACTCTCTCTCAAATAAATAAATAAAATCTTTGAAAAAACAATGAGGGCAATAGTAGTACCCAGCTCCTCTGCTGGTTGGGTGGCTTATATGAGATGGTGCCCGACGATGCTCAGCATGAATCTGGCCCCACGCAGTGGCGAATGCCGTGGCTCTTTTGATGTGATGCGGGACCTGCTGGGGCTTGGTTTCCTCTCTGGGATTTCCCCACATGCAGAGAATATTCTGTAATGTTGCTCCCGTGCTTTGGTGGCAGCGACACAGAGATCAGCCATATTTTGGATGGGAATGAGCAGAATGATGGGGCCAGGGCGAGGGGCGCTGGGGTCCGGAGCAGAGGGGATGGGGGCAGAAGCCAGGCAGGAAGAGTAGCCCTCTCCCTCCATCCTCTGTGGAGAGGACCCTCTGCGGGGGTTCTCCCCCAGCCTGGGTTTGCTGGGGAGTGATTGCTTCCGGCAGGAGTTTGGCCTCTTTGAGCCAAAAATGCAATAGCAAGAAAATATCCCGGGATTCTTCAGGGACCCCAGAGCAAGCAGCTAATGGATGAAACCTTCCCACTCTATTGCAGCCTGACAGAAAAGGCTCTGGGGTTTAAGTCCCACCTCAGGAGCACTCTGTCATCGGAATCCATTTCTGTAGCTGCTAATGCCACACAACAGTGGAAGTGACAAGAAGCCTCAGACACAGGACAAAAGGAATCAAAGAATACTAACTTCTCCCTGAGGGAAAGAAGACAACAGGAAAAACTAGGATTCACTACAGAAGTTTGAACAAACAATCTCTACTAATGGAGACTGTAGATTTACGATGCTCTCCGTTTCTTCCGCAAACCACGACACTGCCGTTCACATCGTCCCGGGTGCTCGAGATGAATAGGCTACTGTGTAGAATGTTCATTAGACCATTTATCTGCTTATCAGGAAGTCGGCACTGTTTGTATCCAGACTGGTTTATGCCAGTTACATGTGTTAGTGTAATGATGTAATGTAGTTACTCTGTAAACCAATAAAATGTAAGTGCAACAAGAAAGTTATTCTTGCTAAGCAAACTAACTGGACTGCTTTGGAAAGACTTGAGACTCTGATTTCCTTAAAAATGCCGTGTAGTGAGGACCTCTGGGACAAATGTAAGTGGCTGGAATACGTAACAAAAATCTAGAAAGATCCTACAGCCAGGTTACTTCCCAGACATCGAAGTTCTTATCCAATGTTAAATAAAGATGGAATTTATAGATGTTCTATTACAGGAGAGGTTTGTGCAAGTAAAAGGACAACCTCTCCTCAGAGAAAGATCTTGGCCCTCTATCAAGACATTAGCAAATCAATATATATGTGTATCTTCTAAATTAAAATAAAATGTATCTTTTTAATGGCTGTTCCCTTCTTCAACCAACTTTTCCAATTGGCCAATCAACACATGGGTTGTCCCCACTGCACTGGATAGGATAGGAGAACATCCATTGGATACTGAAATCTGTCCTTTTTCATACATTTTCTACCCTTTTTTCCTAAAATTGAACAGCTACTTTATGCCCATACGGTGTTACTGAAGAGTTAGATTTCCCATGAGCTACAATCTCAGAGTTGTTCCTCAAAGAGACAGTGAAAGCAAGGTGGGGGAGGGGGGCTTCGACTAATCAAAATATGTTTGGGGAAAGCTTCGAAACCATGCCCCCTCTTGCAAATTCGCAATGCCCCTAGTACACTGAGAATCAAGAACTGAGCTAAACTTTGTATAACCCAGATTTTCCCAAACTCCTTTACCCCATCTTGGGAGCAACACCTATAACATCCTATAAAGGTACACACTTTGGGAATCAAATCTTTAGGGTCCACGTAAGAGGTATAACGTATGATCCCTTTTCTGGAGCAATTTACAATTGAGTCAGAGATATGCGACATGTACGTTTGACACAGACATATATACGCAGAACAGGTAAGTAACAGTGTTCGGCAGGATGTTTTTTAGGTTTAAATGATGGTAAAAATCAGTAGATGTTATAGATCAGAACAACAGGTCAGGCATCCACCTCTAATTTTCACAAATTGTGGGCCTTGGTCTCAAAAACTTGCTCTTAGTCCATGGTTCTAGATAGTTCAAAGAGGATTCACATTTCTTAAATGTGCCTATGTACCAGGTTTGGCTCTTTATATAAGTTATCTCATTTAATTTTGTAAGCGTGGGAAATGGGTATTATCTTTTTTTTTTTTTTAAGATTTTATTTATTTATTTGACAGAGAGAGACACAGCGAGAGAGGGAACACAAGCAGGGGGAGTGGGAGAGGGAGAAGCAGGCTTTCCGCTGAGCAGGGAACCCGATGCGGGGCTCGATCCCAGGACCCTGGGATCATGGCCTGAGCCGAAGTGTGAGCCTAAGCTCACACTTAACGATTGAGCCACCCAGGCGCCACCGGGTATTATCTTTTTTCAAAGAAATCAACTCCAAGAGATTGCACAGCTGGTGGCGGGACCTCAATTCGTACCCCTGTCTATCTGGCTTCGAAGCCTGCCTTCTTTTTGCTATGCCCTTGTTACCCAGTCTTTATAGCCTCTCCTGAGCTGGGGTTTGGGGGCCTGTGCACCCACTGATATCTGGGTAGCCAGACTGATCCATGGCCAAGCCTGGGTCTGCAGAGGACCCCTGTGCCAGGCTGTGTCCCTAGAGCCTGGACTTCTCCCCATCCCCTTCCTTCCCCAGTCCAGAAGTTCTGAGTTGTGACTTTTTTTTTTTAAAGGCCTGGGGGTCACTCCCTTGACCTCTCCTGATGGCCACTGTGAGGAAGGCATTAAGCGGGGGAGGACTTTGCCAATGTTAAGTGCTTTATTAATAGTATCCGCACTGAGTGCACTCTGAGCTGGAGAGGGTCCAAGGGTGGGAGGGTGTGGGCAGAAAGTCTTACTCATGCTTTTCAGCAAGCCCTCTCCGTGGTTCCCCGTCTCTTTTGTGGAGCTGATCTGGGTCCTTCCTTCTCTTCTGCTTTGTGCTCAGCGACTTCCCCCTCTCTCTTCTCCACCTCTACCTTCCTCTGCCATCCTCTGTCCAGGGGGCAGTGGCCACGGAGTGGAAAGAAACGACCCTAAGCTATAGAGGGGTGCTCAGCAGGGAGGGGGGCAAGAGGGCAGCCTGTGAACTGAAGTCTGAGGTCAGAGGGCAGACACAGCCAGGAGGGGCTGATAAGATGACCCTCCAGTCTCAGGCTCAGACTTACGTCCGGGGCAACATGCAAGTGGGGAGTGGCAGGTAGCTGAGGCAGGAGCCCCGGCACAGTGCGGGGTGCTGGCCTGGGGGCCTGGGCTCGTGGGCAGGGGAACTGGTCTGGCAGACTCTTCTCCCTCCTAGCCTTTTCTCCCCCTCAGAGGTGAGGCTGTGGGTGTGTTCACATCAGTCGTCAAAAATGCATGGCGTGGGGGAGGTGGGGCAGGAAGGACAGGGCACTAACATTGATTAAACACCTCAGTGTGCCAGGGTCTTGGCAATTGCTGCATTGCTTCCTGGTTCTCTTCACAAGAGGTGAGTGTGTCCAGGTTACAGAGTCAGAGGTAAAGTCTAGACCTGAGCTCAGGTTTGGCCGCCGCAGGAGCGCATGAGCTTTCTACCACACCTGCAGCCTGTGGTTACGCATCACCGTGCTGCAGTGGGTGGAGCCGGCTCTGGACCCATGGAGGGCGCGGCGGGGAGAGGAGTGCCTGTCCCCATCTTGGGTGTGATGGCCAGCGCACACAAGATCCTTCCCCAGGGAGCCCCTCTTCCCACGGCTGGGCTGGGAGCTGTAGCAGGGACACCGGGCTCGCAGGGCCACTGGGGCTCTCTGGCGGTGTGGAAAACCAGAACAGGCAGGAGGCCTGGCATCCCTGCCCCCATCTTCAGCCACTGATTCAGAGCTGCTCCCAAGAGGCCTGAGGATGGACCTGGCCCTGGCTCCCGGGCTTCATCACTAGGCTCTCAGAGTCTCTCCGACCTCTTCCCCTCACCTTGACCCTCGGCCTTCCAGCCCCCTCTCTCCAAATTAGGTTCCTGGTTGTTCTCTAGGTGGTGCTTTCAAAGTGTGCTTCCTTAGCAAAGCCCTGGGGCAGCCCCAAGACCCTGGGGGGGTGGACATATTGGGGGCGGAGAGGCAGAGCCCCAGCCCCACATCGGTCGCCACAGAGCAAGTCTTCCTGTTCATTGGGTGTGCGGGCCCAGCGCTTCTGGGCCAGAGTCCCTAAGATGCCCGTATGGGAGAACCACAGCCCAGGCTCAGGCTCCGTGGCTTCTGGAGGTACTCCCATTTCAAATAAAGGGTTGTTGATTGACCAACTGATTAATTCCCACGATCCATTTGATTTCTATCCCCTCTGAAGAAAGAGTTTCCCTTACTCCTGGTTCTTCCTCACAGGCCAAGACAAGACAGTCCCTTGGTATTTGTTTGTATGGGTCTATCTTGGTACCGCCATGCCAGGCCAAGGCCTCACAGACTGCGGGAAGCCTGCTGGTGCTTCCAGAATCTACCTCCCACCCTGGGTACACACACACACACACACACACACACATGCGCGTGCACGCACATGCACACACACCCTTCACAATCGGCCCAGACATGGCCATTGGCCTTCATTTACTGCTACAACTCTTGGATGATGCTAGGGGATTATAGTTTTGAATTCATTCCTGACATTCAACCACAGCCCTGGCTGTTGCAGCTAACCCCGCACATAGCACGTAACTGCTATCGTGTTAGTGCACACAGCAGGCTCTTTATAGACATTACGTTTATACCCGAGGCTTGGTCGCCATTTTACGGAAATGGCCATAGAGGCTCAGGAAGGCAGTTGTCCTGCACCAGAGCTGAGCTGGTTGTGTGAGGAAGGAGATTCCTCCCTGGGCTGCTCTTCCAGACCTGATGGTCGCAGCCACCGCTGCCCAGCCCGGTGCCTCAGCCGGCTGCTCTGATCGGAGGGACCGGGGAAAGGGGACACATCCGCTGCTACCCCAGCGGTGAGGACTCTGGGAAACAGAAGAGTCCTGGCTGAGGATCCACATTTTCTTCCCTGGGAGAAGGGCAGGAGAGCGCGTGGCCACCCGCAGCAACCACCGTCCTGGCCCCACAGAACCTCACCCCGTCCCTGAAACACTTGCCCAGTCCTTAGCTCTCCTCAGAATATGTCTGTCCTCATTCCCTCACTTGATGTCACACTTCTTCATGGCAGCAGCAAGCACCAGAGAGCCTCCCAGCTTTAGGTCCCACTAAGGTGGGTCCATAGTGGTCCCTCTCCTCTGCCTTGGCCTCTGGAAGATGGGATCCCTACCAGAGAGCCTCTCTCCAGGGCCACGCCCTCTGTAGATCCAAGGATGACCACAGAGTCTGGAACCTGGGGGGTTATTCATACCCCACGCTGCCACTCCACATCCCCAATACACACACACACTCACCATGAGATGCTGGAAGAGCCAAGAACGCATTATATTGGTGGCATGCTTGGGCAAGACTCCTCGTTTGTTCTTGGACTTCTTATCCTCATTGTCCAGGAGGGAGGTGAGGTCAAGGTTAACCTTCAGGGCACGTGGAGAAAAAATCAGCATCAGCAGCCTGGCGGGCCAGCAGCTAGGGACCTGTTGCCATAGTGACGGCAGGCTCTTGCTGCCAACCCCCTTTTCCAGCTCATTCTTAGGGCCCTGGGGAGGTCACCTTTCCTTTTACTCTGCACCAGCCCCTCAGAGAATGGGAGACAGGGAGAAGGAGAAGAAGGAGGAAGAGGAGAAGGGGATGAGAGAGGACACAGAGGAAACAGGGACATGCAGAGGGTAGAGGAGAGACAAATTTGCCAGAAACCATCCACTAGTTATTAGCATTTCTAGGTTAGTTTACGGTTTGCAAAGCACCTTCCTCTCCATTACCGTGGTTAGCACTGACAGCAGCCCTGGAAGTTGGTAGGGCTCTGGGCAGGTGGTGTTAATCCCCCCTCTGTGGATAAGAGCTCTGAGGCTCGGGGAGGTCAGGTGACTTATCCAAGATGACAGAATTAATGTCACATCTCAGGCCTGACTTCAGATCTTCTTCCTCCCCCAACCTGTGTGTGTGCTCTATCCCACTGAGCTACAGAGTGGCTCCGGCTAGAGACCAGGGATAGGAGGTGCAGAATCCTTTGACATAACCTTGAGGGGTAGGGAAATCCCAGGAGTTGATAAAGCCTTTCAGACCCCCAGCTTCCGATCTGTAAACTGGGGGTAATGATACCTCTTAGAGGAATAACGAGGATTAAGTGAGTCACTTGTGCAAAGGGCCTAGCAGAGAGCGAACAGTTATGGTTGTCCACCCCCCCACCTGTGCACATGAGCACACGCCTGTGCACGCACACTCACCTGTGTATTCTGGATCTGGATGGCTCCCTGGGGGATTGCTTGGGTGACCACCTGACCCTGGGAGGTTACCATGGTAACTGGCTGGTATAAGGCTCCACCTGAGGAGACAACCAGTTTTTGGATCCCCTGCCATGGGGGTTGGTAGGAGTGAGGGCAAGCAGGATTTCCAACTCACTTGGCACTCCCATGTAAACACCTTCTATTCTGGAGGCACTCAAGCCCCTGTTGGGAGTGATGGGGTGGGAACAGGGTCCAGAGAACAGAGCCTCTGGTGGGAAGTGTTTGGGGCAGGGACAACAGCTTTACTTGGTCTTTGAGAGACTCATGAGACTTTGACCCAAATTTGTTCCAAAATACCACAATCAGGCCTTGGTGCTAGCCATCTATAAACTTACAGAACACTTTAGTCAAGAAATTGAACTGGAAGCCCCTCCTTGGCAGGGGGCACCCCTCCCATTTCCTAAGATTGTTTGTACGGTACCCTGCCCTCCCACCCCCTGGAATCCCCTTGGGGCCACCCCTTCTCCTCCCAGGGGTGTTCCCCATAATCCCCTGCACCGACCTGACACCACTTGTGAGTTGACGGTTGTCATGGCGATGTTGCCCTGCTGGAGCGCTGAGGCTGGGACCACAATCCCCTGGGGGTTATTGGAGACTCCAGACATGGAATTGGGGGAATTCTGCAGGAGGTCCTGGCAGTAAGGGAGGCGTGGTTTGTGACAATGTCACTAAATGCTTAGAAGCCACAGCCCCAAACTCCTCCTCTCCCTTTCTCCCTTCCTGTCTTCCTTCCTCCCTTTTTCCTGAGCCTCCCAGGACCCAAATCTGAAAGGCAATTCTCATGGCCTTCCAGAAGCAGTGAACAAAGTCTCAATATTAAAAACCAACCAACCAACCAACCAACCAACCAACCAGCCAGCCAGCCAGCCAACCAACCAACCAACAATATTTATCCACTTAGCCATTCCATTCTTCTGAAACCTGAGACACAAATCATCTCATAAACCAGTGGTCCCCACTTCGGCTTCACTTTGGAATTTCCAATACTGATGCCTGGGTTCTAACCCCAGCGATTCTTCTAATTCCATTGGTTGGGGGTGTGGCCAGGGCTTTGGTGTTTTTCAAGCTCCCTAAGTGGTTTTAACGTGTGGCCAGGGCCGAGAACCAGTCTTTATCTGCCTAGCACCTCTTCACCCTTCACACTGAAATGTCTCCAGATGCCTTCCCTGACACCCTCTCCCCCCGAGAACCTCACTTCCTCATGTACCTATATCACATTATTTATTACACCCAGCTCCACACAAAAGTGGCCTCCAACATTCTATCTTTGTATCCTGAGCATCTAATTCAGGTGCCTGGCATACAGTGGCCACTAAAATCGTTGTTCAATAATAATACAAAAACATCCACCCTAGCCTCTTTACAACCTGCCTTCTAAGGGCATGTCATAGGAGCCTCGACCTCAAGCCACCCTTTGGCACATTTCATCTATTCTTTCCTTTTCCCCAGGCTGCCAACACAGAATCCCACTGCAGACAGAGTCCTCCTTTGCCCCACACTGTCAACCAGCCAGCCCCTGTTTTTCCCAGGAAACAATCCATGCAGTTTGTTTTTGCAGCAGTCAAAGCAGATAAGAAGAGCATTTTTTCCTGGCAATCTGGTCCCCTCGTTATTGCCATGTCACAGCTGGGCCAGGAAGTGCTTGGGCCTGATATGGAGGGACTCTGCATACCATGCACAAGGGGAGGGAGCTTGGTCGCAGCCTCCAAGAAACATCAGTAAACTCTCCCTGCCTGGGGGTTCAGCGCTTGCTCGGGGTGGGGAGAAATTGTGGGGAAGGAATTGGGTGTGCGAGAGGTTGGGGTCTCTAGGCTTTATTTGGAGAAAGCAAGAACGGTGGCGAATGAGGTGCAATGGAAGGAGCTCTGGGAGACTGGCCTGGGTCCCTGAGCGCCTCCGACCACAGTGCCTCATCTGAAAACAGGGCTTGAACCAAGTAACCTGTCTGATGACCATCTAGGGCTGACGCTCTCATGAACACAGCTTGGAGTCATAATGCATGAGCTGTAAGAATTTAGACAGGTAAACAATCAAGAAAATAGACCACCACTGACTTTCGTTTTAGGACTGGGAGAGAAGCTTGGGCTTTCAGCCTCCAGGGAAGGTCTAGAGTTTCTTGGAGCCAAACTCTTGGTCTTCCCACTCAAGCGGTTCAAGTCTAATATTGAGGCCCACCTTCCGAAGCCTAAAAATTGGAAGAGCCCTTAAAAGCCACATATTCCAACTCCCTGAGCACAAATAAGGAACTGAGGCTTCTTAGAAACCCAAGTGACTCACCCAAGGCCCCCAGCTGGTTCACAGCAATGGGACTAGAACACAGCCCTCCTTCATCCACAAATACTGAACACCCACCTTGTGCCAAGAACCGGGCTACGAGGTGCTCCTGGAATCACAGGGGTTCAGTACATAGTTACTGCAGGCAAGGTGAACAGGTGAAACAATCAAACCCCAGAAGTACAGAGGCAGCATGGGCTACAGAGGAAAGACCATAGACTTGGGAATCAGCAAATCCCGGCCCTTCTGGGAGCCTCAGTCTCATTTATAAAATGTGTATGGCCCAGTGCTGACATCCAGGAGCCCTCAAAGCCTGTTTTTCAGCTCTGTGTCCATCTAACATTGACCCTGCCCCCGTCCCGACATCCCCGCCAACCATTCTCACAGGACATAACCAATGCTGGTGTTATTTGAAGCTGAAGCAAAAGCTGGACGGTAAATGTAATAGAAGAGGGTGTCATCTCTCCATGCGTTTCACCCTAAAACTAATGGAAATGACTTTTCACTAATCTCTCGTCTGGAATCATTCATGCCACGGTACTCCTCATCGGGGAAAGGCATTTGGGAATTTCAAACATAAAATGTTGCCCCAGACTTGCCTTTTCCCTGAAAAAAAGTATCCAGCAAGGTTAGGAAAACACAAGCGAAATCAGTAAAATAAATACAAGATGTGGGCCTTGGGATTCAACCAACACACATTTTCGCCAGCCAGAGGCAGAAGGGTGAGCTATCGCCTGGATACTTCATCTGCTTATTCACACTCTGGCTGGTTCTCTGCCCTGTGGTCTTGCTGGCCTCCATGCCAGGTTCTGGGTTTGGGTAACTAAAGGCAATTTATGCATTAGATCAGACTCTTCTCTTTCTTACCTTCTCCTACTCTGGGGTCGTTGGCTGGGACATGCCGAGAGGCAGCCAAGTTGTATCAGCAAAGGAATGGAGTATCAAAGTTCACGGGCAGAGACCACGGGCAGAGCTAGGGCTAGTCCCATCTTAGCTGGGCAAAAAAGCGGAAGGAAAATCTGGGCCTCCCTGAGGTCTGGGGAAATAATATCCATCCCCTACATTTGTAAAAATGAGCTGTTTCACACACTGGCCTGAGCCCTGCCATGTTTCCAGAGACAGAGTCTCAGGGTCATTGAACCAGACCCTCTGTGATCTGTATTTGTAAAAACCGCCCTCAGCTGGTTCCAAAGACCAATGGCTCTGAAACTACCTATTTATTACACACATCGAATATTAGCATTCTTTTACCATGCTATTTCATTTTAATCTCCTCACTACTATGGGAGAAATGATTTTATTTGCCTGAAGAGGAACTGAGGTCCAGAGAACCAAAGTGACTTCCTGGAGTCACACAGCTGTGCCTTGAACCCAGGTCCTTTGGCTCTGAGCGCAGCGCTGATGCTCGCTTGGAGAGATGTGCTTTGGAGTCAGACATCCCGGCTCCACGTAAGCAGGGAGCCTGGCACATGTAAGCACCCAATAAATCACTTTCCACTTCCTTTGGCTAAAGCCACTCAATGAGGGAGCTGAGTTTGGCACATCCAGGATTTAAAAACTTGTCCTAGAAGGTCCTAGAGCCGTTTGGGTTCTTTACTTAGCAGCAGTGGAGATTCAGCTGGGACTGCACACCGAGCCGCGGTGGTCAGTCCTCACCTCGCGCCCCCTTCATTCCTGCCTCCTCTCCGAAGACATTCCCGGGCCCCGGCCAAGCCCCACAAGTGGGAGCTGCGACCCTGTCTTGAATGAGCTCTGTGACCTGACTGCAGCCATTTCAGGGGTAGCGGTGGGTCTAGCTCTCTTGAGCCTTTGTCTCTACAGAGACGTGGGCTCTGAATCTCTGGGAACAGTCTACGGCTTTTCTGAGGAAGGAGCTACTATGGCAGCAGTGGAAGCCCCTTGGGGAGAAAATGTTGGCTAAGCACACAGTATTTTTATCTTCTTGACAGCTTCCTCTTGGGGCTTATCAGACTCCCAAGCAGGTGGATGATGCTCTGTCTAGACCCAAACAGAGCTGTTTCCTTCCAGGCTCCTTAGCGCCCATAAAGAGGTGAGAAGCACATGTGAACAGGTTTTAGCGACATTCTTCAGCATTCAGAGTCTCACATCCCTGCCCCAATTGTCCAGGAACCAGGGGCTCAGAGCTGGTTATCTAGCTCAAGAACTCTGCCTTGTCCCACCAGGATTGGCCGTGGCGTCCCCAAGCCTCTGAAAACTGCTGGAAGCCTGGCTTCCCTGGTGGAGCCATCCCACCAAACTGGGGTGTGTGTGGGCTCCTACTTTCTAGTAGTAAGATTTGCTTTCCCAGTAGGACAAGGTCCTAAAGCTGAAAACTTCCCTAGAGTTTCCTGGGAATGACATCTCTGGGCCTGGACCAAGGGACCCAGGACTTGGATGGAAACCCACAAGCTGGGCTCCACAGGCCTCCCCAGAAGCTGTCCCACTGACGATCCTTGTGTGCTGTTTTTCTGAGACACAGAGAGGCAGAGAGCCTCTCTGAAGTGGGCAGAGCAAGGTAGGGGAGCAGCTTTAGAACGGCTGAGAGCTCGCACCTCCTAAACCCCGTGGACCAGCTGCAAAGCCTTCACTGCCTCGCGCCATCGGCCATGGTGGTCACTGGGTGAGTTTTACTCCAAATCTCATTTTGGAAAAACAATAACAAAAAAGATGATTTGTTCAAAAGGAAGGCCTTCCTAAGGACAAGTGAAAGGTTCTGGGATCGCGCTTGGAAGCGGAGGGTGCTCGGGTGGGGTGTGTGTGGCACGAAGGAACGGACTATGGCTATGAACTCTGACCTCATGGTCTGATGTCAGCCCGGGAGGAGCCGGCTCAGTCCCTGGAGCCACCAGTCTTCACTGTTAATCGGGAAAGGGCTTCTGTTGCCCAGGGAAACGAAATTTCCACCAAAGGAAGAAATTCCCGGAATAAACTGATGGGAGGAAGAAAGGAAGGAGTGAAGGCAAAGATGGATAGAAAAATTTTCCTTTAAGTTATTTTGAAATAGCCGGAATGTTTATTTTACTAGGATGCCTGTGGAACAGGGGACATGAACTAGATGACACGGCAACGGTCCTTCCGACTGACGATTTTAGAAAAACCAATGCCATTCCCTAGGATCTATTGTGTGTGTGTGTGGGGGGGTTGGTAAGCAGGTGGGGGGGGTAGGAGTTGGAGGGGGCAGTACAGCCCATGGGGCCCCGCTGTCTGCCATCCACCTCCAGGCCACTAGGGGTCTCTGCTGATCCACCAGCACAGATTGCTCTCCCCCAAACCTCCCCAAGCCTCCCGGGAGGACAGGTCTGTGGGCTAACTGGCCTGGGCTGGCGGGTGGGGACTTTGTCTGGGGTGTCTCACTTCTGCTGGAAAGCTTGGTCCGGACTCATCCTGGGCATGCCTGTGGCCCATGCTCTTGACTCCTTCAGTGCTTCCTGGTGGCCTGATATACTGGACATAAAGCATAACGGTTCTCTTTCTTATGCATGTGTCTTCTTTCCCTAGCTTTGGTTGCAGATATTTTGAGGGAAAGAGTGTTCTTTCTTTGAATTCCCCTAAACTGCCTACCACAGTGTTGGGTGCATGACAGATGCTCAGTAAACGCATGGCCTGACTGGGCTTTAGCCCTGGGATAGCATGCGTGCGTGTGTGTGTGTGTGTGTGTGTCTTACAGGGGTGGGGAGGTTGCCCCTGTCCCCAGACACGCTGTTCCTGGCAGTGTCCCTCCATTCTGGCAGGGCCAGAGTCCTGTCTTTGGCTGGGAAAAGCTGGGCTCCCAAACTCAGGGAATCCAACACGTGTAAACAAGCCACCTAATCCTGTTGCTGTTCCGCTCCTGCTGGGGACTTTAGTCTCAAGGGAAAGGCACTTCTGGCCCGTGGGGACAAGGGGCAGCTACCACTCCTAAGGAACGTTCCTTCTGGGAAGGAGAGAACTGCTCAGGTTTCACTGGCCTGGCA
>NC_138379.1:76690309-76797338 GCF_054177405.1 Leptonychotes weddellii
AAGGGGGCACCCCTAGACCGCAGCGACAGGAAGTAGAGTTCCGGGAGCTACCCTGCCTCATTCTCACCACAGCCATCAAAGCTGTCCCTTCCGCCATCCTAGCCCCCAGCCCTCCAGCTCGGGGGGCCAGGACACCATGAGGACCGCCCCTCCTGCCAGGCCAGTGAAACCTGAGCAGTTCTCTCCTTCCCAGAAGGAATGTTCCTTAGGAGTGGCACAGTTCTTCCTGGAGCAGCCCTGGAGGGGCTACTCTAATTTGCCTCTGACATGTTTCCAACCCTTACACCATCACCTACATTCCCCATTACATCTCCCATCTTTGGTGATTGGCCATCCTTTCCAGCCTCAAAGCATAACTCCTCCAACTTGGTTGCAAGATAGTCCCTTGTTACATCTGGAGGTCAGAGATCCTGTCATATCCACTTTGAGGTCCCTGGAACTCAGCAGGCTCAGTTGTGCTTGAACAGATTCACGGGGCCGGAATGAATGACCCCTCATTTTTACCAACTCCTTCTCTCCAGGGATTCTGAAAGGCTGTCTCTGTTCCTTACCTTCTCCCAGGCTTCTCTCTACACCAGGAGCACTCACTTTTGGAGCTCCCAGATAGCCTACCACCCCCTCCCCCTCTCCCCTCTCCCCTCGGAAGTCCTCCCAAGGCCAGAGAACCTGCAACTTCTCCAATCACAATGGGCAAAATCCTCCTGCTGGCCTATCTAATCCATGCTGAGGTTTGCTCATTCTGTCTCCAGGCAGGAACAGACTGTGGCCATGAGAGTGTGCAGGCCTTCTCTGGGGGGAGGGGGAAGGGGGCTGAGCAGTGACGGGGGTAACCCGAAGCCACACATGTGGTTTGTTCAATCCAGACCGCTGTCTCTGGCTGCTCCTTTCCTGCCTGCCTCAATGTTCCCTCGACCCGGAGCCTTCTATTGGTTAACATAACTTACTTAGATCCTCAGGTGTGACTCACAGCTCCCTCACACTGAGATTGGGAGCTCCTTTTGGATAATTCACTCATGCTCTCATAGGACCTAGCACAGTGCAATGCCCCCCAAATGCTTGGTGACTGAGAACTTCGGCTCAGTCCGATTTGCCCTGTGATAGGGCCCCAGCTTAGATCCAGCCCCATTGAAGAAAGAGGGGGGAGTTTCAAGTCAAATTAATACTTGAGCAAGGCGGGAGTTAGGTTCTCTCTAGTTGGTTTATGCCCTCTAGGAAAGGCCAGGAGAAGCCTGTCCAACAGAAGTCAGAGTCTAGAGTGAGCCTCCTTACCGAGGAGGCTGCCCTTGCAAGAAGCCTGGGCTCAGAGGTGTGAGGAAGCTTGGATGTCTTCAGGTGCAGGCGGAGCAGGATGGCTTCCTGGGGACGTGGGAAAAACTAGCTGTGGCCCAATTCCTTGGGAACCCTGGTTCAGCTCTAGGGCTTGGTGGAAGTCGTTTCCCTTACTCCCTACCCCCCTCCCACCCTCAAGAGAGAGCTCACATTCAGAAATGGAAGGCCAAGCAGGGAAGGTGCCCAACTGCCATAGAGCCGAATGGGGACACAGTGTGGCATCTGGGGCGGGTGGGGGTGGGGTGGGGACACCAATTTGAATAAAAAAAATGTCTCCCACTTTGCAACACAAGGCCAAATGATTAGCACCCGGGGAAAAACATGAGCCAGCGGTTTGCAACAAAGCTGGCGGGCACCTGGAATGTTGATCCTGAGGATCATGTTCCAGAGGGGAGGCACCCCTCCCTGGGCCCGGCTGGTGCTCAGTGCGGCTATTTCAGGCTGGGGGGATTAAGGTTGGACCATGACGAATGTGAACCATTGTGTGTGTGTGCGCGCGTGCACACACACACACCCCCCACCACGGGCACACCCTGACACACACACACACACAGATGCCCCAGACACTCTTTTTCTCTCTTCTCTCCCATACTGGCCCCCATGCCCTGATCCCCAGGCCAGCCTCCTGCACCCAAAGTCTCTTGGCAGCTGAGGCCTCTCCTTCCCCAGGAAGGCCCAGCCAGCCCCGCACCCCCCAGCTCAGGGAGAGTGACAGGAGCCTGCCCTGGGAATGTGGACAGCACGTGGTGTGTCCTACGCACCCTCCCTCCTCCACACACCTGGCTTCGCACTGACCCCGAACCTGCCCAGCCTGTCCCTTCATCCCCCAGCCCTCAGCTTCTGCCATTCCTTTTCTCTCTCTTTTCCACCTGGGGTCTTCTCAGCCTCACTTCCCTTCCCTCTGCGGCCCTTCTCCTCCAGACCTTCATCCTTCCTCTGCCTCCCTCGAGTTGTCTTTCTTTGCCTTTATCTTTCTTCTGATTTCTCCTTCCCTCCTTTGGCTTCCTCTGGCCTCCCTTGATCTGTGTCCATCTGTCTCCTTGTCTCACTTCTTTACACAGATATTTACTGGCCGTCCACGCATCAGACCTTGGGTTAGCCTCCACCAGGCATGGGTTATAATTGTATATAAAATACTGTCTGTACTCAAAACACGTCTGTTATCTAGGAGAAGAGAATAACACTTATACCAGCGACTCTGAGATAAAGTGACATAGGATATTTATATATAAGTGGCCCCCAGTGTTCCAGCACTTAGTTGGGAGAAAGAAAAGGCCTTTCTGGATGGGGCTTCAGAGAGGCCTCCAGGGGAGAGCAGCCTTGTTACTGTCCTTGGGAAGAGGCCGGGTTTGGTCCTGCAGAGCTGTGAAAGTGTCATCCGAGCAGACAGGCATGGGAGACTGTGGACCTGGGAGCACCTCGACTATCAGGCGAAAGGATGAGAAAACTCGGAGGACAATCAGAGCTTTTGAGCAGGAGAAGGACATGAACAGAGTCTTAGGACCGTAAGTCCAGCAGCAGAAGCTGAAGAGGCATGTGTAGGTGTGTTTGTGTTTGTGGTGTGCGTGTGCGCGTGCGTGTGTGTGCGTGTGTGCATGTGTGTGTGCGTGTGTGTGTGTGTGTGTGTGTGGAGGGCCGAGGGCTAGCCAGAGAGGACAGGCACGGCAGGTTAGGAATCCATGGCAGCAGCGTGTGTCTGATTATCTCATTTACCCACTGAAGTCTGAACCTAGTAGGTGGCGGCAAGGCAGAGGCAATGAAAGGGACAAGTTTGAGAAATTCCAAATAGGAACACCTTGCCAAGTGTCTTGTCTTCTTTTTCGAGCTTGTCTTTGTTTTTGCCCGATTGTCTGAGTTCCTCTTTCTAAGCAGATCAGAAGCCTTTCTGCGGTGGCCACCCCAGGGCCAGCTTGGCTGTCAGGCAGAGATCTGATATTTACAATGACGGGAATCAAAGTTCTCTCCTCTTTCCTCAAAGCTCAGAGGCCCCGAAGGCTGGGATCTCCCAGGAGGACTGACTTTTGCAGGCAGCGACTCCACGCCCTGGCTCACCCAGAGCCCGTGTTATCCTTCTCTGCCAACCCCGCGTCCCCAGTGGCCCTGCCTGCAGCAGACTGCCTTGTCTGCCCCAGGACCCCAACCTGGAGGGGGCCGCTGTGGCGGCTAAGCCCTCTGGCCCTCCACTCCTCCCCCACTACCCTGGTACAGCTCCAGTGTCAGCCCTCGAGGTAGACTTGGAGAGCCCAGGAGGGGAAATCCAGAGCCTCTCCAAGGACCTGATTATTTCCAAAGACTTGTGCTAATTTTCTGATATGATCCTCACATCTCTGTGAGGCACTAAATCCTCATTACTTTTCCTGACCGATGCATTCTAATTAGATCAACACTTAAAAAAAATTCACAATAGCCACAGGATGGCTTTCCATCTCATTAACTCCTCACTTATTATTTTCATGAAAATTACTGATAAAAATGTGCATCTCCATTTGCTGAGGCCTCACAGCCTCCTCAGCTCCTATCTTGCATCTCTCCCGTCACCGGGCTGCGCAGCGTCGCCATGGTAACCCACAATAATAGAAACTAATAAATTACAAACGAGATGCTCGTTGAGCAATTATTGTCCTCTTTTATGCAAGTTTCTTGCTAATTTTGATCATAAGGGAAAGTACAATAAGACTCTGAAGGAATGAGTCTATTTCAAGAGAATATTAGCAAGCAGAAGCCTGGGCGGCTGTTTTTAGATCTGTAATAAAGTGAGTTGGTGATTTCAAGCAATGGGAAGAGGAAATAAACTTCTTGCCTCATGTCCCATGCAGTACTCACTGTTGAGTCCCAAAGAGATCCCTTTGGATTTGTGCAAGGTGGGGCTGGCCTTCTAGAAGGCCCCTGACCCTTCCCCTGCCTCTACAACCTGGAGGGATGGATGAAGTGTGCTGGTCCCTAAAGCTTAGAGATAAAAATGGCATCACCTTTCTTAGGCACTTTTTCCAGCACCCATCATTCTTAGAAAGTTTATCCTTTTCCCCAAGCCTGATTGTCTCATGAGAAGAGGTTACTGTAAGCCTCCTGGGGCCCTCCCTGTGTCTGTCCCAGACTCGGGAACTCAGTGGGAGGGAAGAAAGTGGTGAGCTGTGGCTTACGTAGATGTCGGTGAGCTTGGTGGAAAGGTATCACCAGGCAGCTTTCTTAGCTCCGTAGGGTTTGGGGAAAACATTCCGCCCTGGAGACAACAGCCCATTCTCATCCAGAACACATAGTTGCCATTTCTACGTTCCCCAGTTCCCCGGATGAAGGTGGGGGTGACTCTTGGGAGGGGGGTGACTGGAGGGGACATCCACAGTGGCCCTGAACCTTAGGAAGGCAGATGAGCCAGGGTAGGGTGAGCAACTGGAAGAAACTGATGCGGGAGAAGCAGTCGCATGGGAAGCTGTCCTCATCTATGAGGTGGGCAGGATTCAGGGAAGGACCAAACCCTCCTTCTCAAGAACACAGAGAGCTCAGCAAGCCCTCTCGAGAAGTGTTCGGGGCTAAGAGGTCGGGGTCCATTCCCGGCTCTGCCCCTGCCTCATCTCAACACTTACGTGCATATCTTAGGATATCTTGGGTCAGGAAGCCAGGAATCACTTTGGTCATTTTCTAAGGAATACCCATGCCCCAGTATGGTGAGTTCTGGTGCTGCCTGATGAACAGGAGTGGATCAGAGGAGGGCCCTCATGCTAAAAGTATACAGTGAGTCTAAGCTACATTCCTAGGCCACCAGGGGACCCTCAGACATTCCTACACCTGGCTTAGGAGATAAGACCCAGCCTTGTGTGTTACCTGTGAGTGAAGATTTATGGAGGGCTGATTGGGGGAGTAGGGTCCCCCGAGGTCATTCCTGAGCAAGTTATCGCTGTGCATCTTGGTTTTGAGGCAGGTGATGTACCGGTTACAAAAGTCCTTGCAGAGTTCATTGACTTTCTCCAATTCCAGCAGGTGAATTCTCAGGACCTGGATTGCCTTCACCATCTGAGGAGAGGAAGGGGAGGTGAGCCCAGGTGTTCGTATCACACTCCTCCTGCCACCTTGACCTCCTAAGCCCCAAGCCCACCAGGGGGGAGAAGCCCATGCCCTGCCTTAGGCATAAGCTTTCTCATCCACTGGATTTAAATTTAAATCCTATTATTTCATATGTGTCCTCCTTAAATTCTAGTTATGGTTTGCATGCTTTTAGCCCACTGTTAACACAACCACTCTAGAGTAAATGGTATTTGGAGAACCATCGAGCTAAAAGCCAGGTCTCTGGCCCTGACCCTGCCAGTCTTATCTGGGGGACCTCGGGCAACTGGTCTGCATCTTGTTGTCGGAAAAGTGGGGATAATTATGCTCTCCTTAACAACCTTCTAGGTTTGTGGAAAGGATTGTAGAGGGAACGTAGAAGCTGCAAAGTGTGGAGCGCTGAGCAGGCACTAGGAAGACGGAGATCGGAGCTCTTGTGGGTGCCTCCAGAAGTCAGGGACTGTCTACGTTCTTAAGCATGTATTCTGAGGGCAGGTCACCTTGCAGATGCCCCATTGATACTTGCTGACTGACGGGATCATCCCGCATGACTTAGCTGGGCTCTGAACACCGAGCTGTCCTGTGCCCTATGGATTGTTGGACGTGACTGTCCCTCTTCAGATGGACACTCCCCAGCCTTCATGGCAAGAGGCTAGTTTTCAGTTGGAGCTTTTCTCTTTATCATGGTTATTATTAGAACAAGACAATTGCTACCGGCGGTTTGGAAGTCAAGGAGGAAAATAACTGCCCTTGACCCAATCACCCTAAAAGAACGATGATTTTTTTTTTTTGTCTTTTCCACAGGCATCTATTTTAACATTGCTTTAGTCACTTTGTGCTTACAACTTTGTTTCCTGTTTTCCCCTTAGTTTACCAAATGTATTTTTCTATACAGCAGCACCATCTTCTCTATTGTCACTTCCAGCCTGCGAGCTTCTAGAAGAGAGAGAGGGTGTCTGATTTGCTCACCATGTTATCCTTGGCACCAACACTCTGGACACTGAATAAATATTTGTTGAATGGGTAAAAATTATTCAGTAAATGTATTTTTAATTGTTGCCTATTATTTCATGTGTGTCCTCCTTAACCAATCCCTCATTGTTGGGCATTTAGGCTATTTCTAATTTTTCAATTTTATAAAAAATGTTACAGTGACTGTTTTCCAAGCTTCCTGCTTTGAGTCATGTGTCTGCATTATTTCCTCAGGGTGAATTCCCAGAAGTGACAGGAGAAAAAGCTATGGACATTCTTTTGGCTCATGATAAATACTGCCAAATGGCTTTTCAAAAAAGGTTGTTCAAATGATGCTCGAGCACTCAGACATCCACAAGGAAAAAAAGCAAACCTTGCTTTAAGTCTTATATAAAAATTAACTCAATTGGACCAAAGACCTAAATGTAAGATATAAAACTATAAAACTTTTAGAACAAAAATGCAGGAGAAAATCATGAGTTCCTAAGAGTGGGCAAAGAGGTCCACACAAGCTTGACTCAGAAAAGGAAAAACTGATAAATTAGAACTCATCAATATTTAAAATGTTTGCTCTTCAGAAGAACCTGTGAAAAAGATGAGAAGGCAAACTATAGACTGGAAGAAAATACTTGCAAACCATATATCTGACAAAGGAATTCTTTCTAGAATATATAAAGAGCTCTCAGAACTAAACAGTAAAATAGCAAGCAATCCAATTAGAACAGGGGAAAAAGACAACATCGGACATTTCACTGAAGAAGATACACAGATGGCAAGTAAGCACATGAGAAGATACTCATTTTCCTTAGCCATCAGGGAAATGCAAATTAAAACCACAACTAGATATCACTTACACATCTATCAGAATGGTTAAAATGAAAAATAGTGATAACACATCACTCGTACATTACTGGGGGATATGAAAAATTGTTCACCCACTCTGGAAAACAGTATAACAGGTTTTTTTAAAGCAAAACTACATAATTGCTTACCATACGCCCTGCAATTGTACTCTTGGGCATTTATCCCAGGGAAATAAAATATATGTTCACACAAAAACAGTATGTGAATGTTCAAAGCAGCCTTATTTCTAACAGCCCCAAACCGGAAACAACCAAAATATACTTCACCAGGTGAGTGGGTAAAGACACTGTGGTACGTCCATGTCATGGACGACTACTTAGCAACAAAAAGGAACAAACTGTTGATACACTCAACAACTTGGATGGATTTCAAAGGAATAATTATGCTGAGGGAAAAAAAGCCAATCTCAAAAGGTTACATACTGTATGATGCCATTTATCTAACATTCTTGAAATGACAACATTATGGAGATGAAGAACAGACTGGTGGTGGCCCAGGGGTGCAGAGGGAGGAACTGTTCTGTCTCTCAACTGTCAGAGTTTACATGAATCTCTATCTGTGATAAAATGGCACAAATGTAAACACACACACGAGTGCATGTAAAATGGCGTCATCTGAGTAAGATTGGTGGATTGCATCATTGTCGATTTCCTGGTTGTGAAACTATATGCATTATGCAAGAGGGGAATCAGAACTCCTTTGTATTAGTTCCTAGAACTCTGTGTGAATCTATAATTACATTGAAATGAAAAAAAAAGAAAAGGTAGGGCTTGTTGCCCTTTGAGACCCACTGATGTCGACATAAGCAGTACACAGGGTCCCTGTTTAATCCTACCCTCCTAACTGCTGGCTAGCATCTTGATGCCTAGGAAACAAGGCAGGGAATCTCTCCCAGAGAATTCTGACAGTCGGGCGTGAGCAGAGCGGTGTGGCTGGACACCAGTGCCATGCTCCTCTCTGAGCTTCACTGGCATTTCTAGTGGGGAACGATTGAGTAGTCCCTGGGTTAGCTTTTGGATTGCCTGATGGGCAGGAACAGTGCTTAACTAATTAAGGACTCTTGGAACACTGACACTAAGTGTCACTCAAAGATAGAGACGAACAATTTTGTGTCTTCATGCAGGGCTCAATCCAAGGGTCTTATCCTAAGGGAGTGCTCCCTCCATGGGGCTGAGACCAAAAGAGACTGTGCTCTACCAGGCAAAGAAGAGAATTGTGACTTTAGAATGGTTTATTTGGTACTGAAGGAACATTTGCTCTCAATTTTCTACTTGACTTTGGTCATGGATATCTTGGTTTCTGTCTTTCAGAATAATCAGCACCATACAAAGCATTTAATAAATGCTCACTGATTGCTTGATAACAATCCCCAAACATGTCTTATTCTTACTATGTCTCAGGCACTGTGTTAAACTTTCCACATGCCTTACCTTATTTATACCCCACAACCACCTCTGCAAGGAGGCACCATGATTGCCCATATTTTACAGTTGAAGAAAATGAAGCCCAGAGATATTAAGTTTCACTTGTTTAGAGTCACATGGCTGACAACGATAACACTAGGCTATGAAGCCCCATGGCCTATGTTGTTCCCAAGACAGGCTCTTGAGATTTGTGTAGATGGAGAAAAGCAGTTTGAAGGGTGCATGATTTGGGGGGGGCGTGGCTCAGTGATGGGAAGCATAGGGTTCTAGGAAGACCAAATAGCTTTGGGGACATTAAAGTTTAGGATTTCCAGAGCCCTCCCTGGTAACCTTCTCTCATTCGGCTGCTCTGGTTTCTCATCTCTCATTCCTGGCCTCGCCCACAGGAGTCAGAATACCTCGCCGATGTAGGTGTCTGCCTCCTCCGGGGTAAAAGGAGAGGATTGGACTGTCAGGTGCTTTCCATTTTCTGATTCCCTGAATGTTATCAGGACTTGTGCCCTCGGTTCACTGACGGGCCTGGGAGGGGCCCTGGGAGATGATCTGGGCTGGCATCTAGGTGAGTGGATGGTCCAAACTCTCTTAAGATACATGGCTGCTCTCTTCTGAGGCTCTCCCAGCCAGAACCTTCACTTCAGACTGTCTCTATTTCTCTCAGCCTGCTGATGAAGAAGTTCTTCCTTGTATGTACAAAATCTCTCCTTCCTGAATATGAAGCGCTTACCCAGCCTTCTGCAGGCACCAAGAACACCTAGTGCCTCCATCAATATAACCTCCCTTAATTTGTTGTTATCCATTCAACACAAATATGGAGTCTCACTCTATGCCATACATGGGACAAGGCATCTGACTTGAATAAATTATCCAACTGGCTTTGTCTCCTCCAGACAAAACATCCTAACTCCTTAAACCTTTTCCTTTTCCCTCTCTGCCTCCCTCCCTCCCTCCCTTCTTTCCTCCCTTTCTTATTTCTTTCCTTCCTTCCTTCCTTCCACCCTGTCTCCCTCTCTCCCTCCTTTTCTTCCTTCCTTCCTTCCACCCTCTTATTTCTTTCCTTCCTTCCTTCTACCCTGTCTCCCTCTCTCCCTCCCTTTCTTCCTTCCTTCCTTCCACCCTCTCTCCCTCCCTCCCTTCCTTCCTTCCCTTCTTCCATTTCTTCTTTCCTTTGGTCTCTGAGCTTTCCTTTACTGCACTATTCTTCTTTTTTAATCAAAATTTCATTTACTCATTTGGTTAATTTAAATCTACATACATGCATCCACCACACAGAAAGGTGTATATATCTATTCATTTATTTTAAAAACATAGCCAATAAATACTTATTATTAAAAAAGAACCAGAAAGTACAAACAGAGAAGATAAAATACAAAGTAAAATGTACTCAGAATGGTTTTGTTCAAATAAAATACACAGGGAGCTTACACCAGATCTGGTGCCCAGTGGCCAAAAGTGGACCTACTTTTTGGTCTAACAAAGCACAGTTGAAGGATGACTTTTATATGGGATAATAGGCTTGGTTTAAAGATTTAAGAAGGTAGAGTAAACATAATGGTATTCCGAGGCAATGAATATGGAGGACCTATTCAATATTACAGAAAGAGATGGGCCGTACCATTAGTGGGGGTGGCTATTAGGCAGAGTAGCAAGTCTGTGAGGGATGTTGTCAGACAACCTGAATCCAGGTCTACTGTTTACAAAATTAGGTGTTATTGGGCCAAGTCCATGACTTCTGTGAGCCTCAACTTCCTCATTTGGAAAATGGGGATAATGATCATCCCTTGCTTGCAAGAGTTGATGAGGCTAAAGGCGATAATGATGTGAAATATCTTAGAAACCACAGGGAAGCAAATGGGTACAATTTTTAAATCTCTTTTAATAATTTCTAATATCCTGTTGGCTTTTCTATTGCTATTCCATATTCAGTGAGTAGAAAAAGAAGCATTCCCAGTGTTTTTCCTCCTGTATTTATGTTTAGTAAATCATTCTCTATCCTATGTGTTTGCAATTTCGGGTTTTTGCTTCTAAATCAGAATAAAACTCTGATTTATTAAACTATTTTTCTAAGTGATCAATGTCATATAAAAAGTTATTTCAAACCTTCTAGAGCAATAACAATTCCATTTAATTTAATATCATCATCAAACGTGATGAATGTGTTCTCAATCTTTTCCCCCAAGTCTTGCTTCACCTCCAGCTTCTCTTTCTCCCTTGTACTTTCAAAATAAAGAAACAGTCCCTTTCTTCTGAGAAGTATCCTTTAAAAAAAGCAAAACAAGATGCGACCTTACATTTTAGTCTCACACCACTGCACACTAGCCCCTCACCGGTCCCGGGAGAGTACACAGGACTGGGGCTTCTAGCTGGCTATGAAGTCGCATGGTGTGATGTCCCAAATCTATTATTTCCTGCCTGCTGATTTTGGACAAGCAGTTTTACTTTATCTGTAAAATTTAGGATAATAATACCTACCCGGTAGAGTGGGTATGAAAATTGAATAAGACAATGTATGCAAAAGTTCTGGGCACACAGTAGCTATTTGATAAACGTCCATTCTTTATGCCAACCCTCTCCCCCACCCCACTACCACCAAGTTCCTTTCTAAAAAGTGGCCTCCTGTAGGATTGTGGCTTCTGCCCTTGATGGTCATAAATCCTTGCCTTCCAAAACACTTATATATGTATATATACACACCACTTTGTGATTTGCAACATGCTTTTCTCATCATTATCTCATTTGAGTCTCACAACCACAGAGACACAGGGGCAATATGTTCAGGTAACCTAAATCCTGCGCGGCAGTTAGGGAGGCACCCTTTCCCTGGAGGGCAGGCTCTTTTCACCCTCTCCTCCCTCTGCAAGTTGGGAAGCTGGAACTACTCTCCCTCACTTACAGACAAAAGAGTTTCTAAACTCGCATTCCTTAAAGTGCTCAGATATTTCCTGCGGTTCATTAGGGCAGCCAAAGCTAAAATCAAATCAGGAATTGTTCCTGACCCACCAGCTGGATCTGAGCAGTTGGAAGTGTGGGGTCCCTGGAACAAGGAATGGGACGTGGGAAAAAGGTGAAGACCAGGGATGGGAGAACTGCCAGACGACTGGGGATAAAATGATGATGGAAGCCATCATGCATGACAAGTTCAATGACTTTTAAGTCAATAACATGGTGCTTCGCCTCCAATGTCCTCAGAATTTGGAGAAGCAAGTGGTTTAGAGGGAAGAGGTGGGCTTTGGGAGTTAGACCCACTTGGTGCAAATCCCAGCTCTGTAACGTATTGGCGGTAGGACTCTCACTCCTTGATTTTCTCCTGTGTAAAATGGGGATGACAAGGACTACCTCATGGGGCTGTCATGAGAATTGCACAGAGAAGCATGCTCGAGAACGATGGGTTTTGAAGGCTGAGTCTTGGGTCTTCCATCCAGTGAGAAATCCTGAACAATTTACTTAATCTCTGCACTTTACTTTCCCCATTTCTCCTGTAAAATGGGATAATAGTAGTGAGTCCCTCAGCGTTGTACTGAGGATTAGATG
Organism: Leptonychotes weddellii; assembly: GCF_054177405.1. Classification (NCBI taxonomy): domain Eukaryota; kingdom Metazoa; phylum Chordata; class Mammalia; order Carnivora; family Phocidae; genus Leptonychotes; species Leptonychotes weddellii. The sequence continues at coordinate 76,702,465 of NC_138379.1, forward strand.
AGATGCATCTAGAAAGAACTAAAAACAGGAGCTGGTACACAGAAAGCCCTAGGAGACCAGTGGCTATAGGTCAGCACGGCGGCTAAGAGTGTGGGTGCCGGAGTTCCAGACTGCGCAGTATCTGACTCGCACCCCTGCCTCGGACTAGCTGTGCGATCTTGAACCTCAGTGATTTCACCTTGCGGCTCAATCTCCTCATTTTAAAATGGGGATAATAAGCGCGGTGAATTGCGCAAGACTGTTGAATCTCAGATCTGTACCTCTGAAACAATGCAATATATGTAAAGAAAAAAAAAAGAAGAAGAAGATAGCAGGAGGGGAAGAATGAAGGGGGAGGAATCGGAGGGGGAGACGAACCATGGGAGACGATGGACTCTGAAAAACAAACTGGGGGTTCTAGAGGGGAGGGGGGTGGGAGGATGGGTTGGCCTGGTGGTGGGTATTGAGGAGGGCACATTCTGCATGGAGCACTGGGTGTTGTGCACAAGCGATGAATCATGGAACACTACATCTAAAACTAATGATGTAATGTACGGTGATTAACATAACAGTAAAAAATTTAAAAAAATGTTTAAAACAAAAAAAATGGGGATAATAATACACATAATACGCACATAACTTGTGGGTTTGAAGAGAGGATTAAATAAGATAATATTATGTAAGGTGTTCACAACAGCACCTGGCACCTAGTAAGTGCTCTATAAATGTGAATCACGACTAGCTTTGATTAGACTTGCTTTCCCTAGCTTAGTGTTGGTAAGATTTTCTGCTCCTATGTCGGTGAAGAGAGTCAGGCTGCAGGCTGAAGTGAACGACTCTGATCGGGGCCGCCGGGGGTCTCTGTGGGCCCAGAGCTCTGGCCTGGCTCCTTCATGTGCCTCCTTATTCACAGCCTCCGGCCTCTGGCCCTGCCTCCTTAGAGTGGGCCCAGGGGCCTGGGGGGCCCCATTTTGGAGCTGGCTTTGCAGTCAGGCAGCCATAATCTGTCCCTCGAGCCACACCAGAGTCTCATTAAAACGTGCCCCATAAATGTTAAAAAATTTACACATAAAAAAATTCCATGCATGAAACTGAAACCGTATGTTTTACAGCCTTGGTTTGAAATCTTGCATAATATATAAAACCTCGGCACTGCACTGGGGGCCCGTAAATCAGATTTTATAAAACAAAAAGCTTTTACCTTTCAAAGGGGTTTGGGGAACTTGCAAATTTTACAAACTTTACCAACTGCCAGTCAGAGGCTGCTAGGTCCAAGCAGGGGATCAGTGGGCCAGGTGAGAAATGGGCCTGGTGAGCCCTGGTTGAGTGTGGGGACTGGGTGGGGGGAGGGTATCCCCCCCAGGGAGCTCAGCGGGGGGCATGCCAGCTTAGCCACCATGGGGGTGACAAGCCACCCCCATAGTCCTGAAACAGGGAGGTAGAGAAGGTTAGAGAGTGGGTGCCAGGGGATGGGTGGGGGGAGGGGTGGTAGGGGCGTGGAGATGCTGGTGGCATTTATAAATGAGGGTTTTACTGCCCCCAGGAAGAAGAGAGGTGAGGAGACCCTGGAAGGAGCAGGGTCTTGGGAGCAGGCAGACCTGGGTTCTGGTCCTAATGACTCCTTTCCCTCCTCTGGACTTCAGTGTCCCCATCTATAAAATGGGTAGTCGGATGGGCTGGACTGGCTTCTCCCTGTGGTTGTGCTCTTCCCTTAGCGTTTTGTGACTGAGTCTCTCTTTGGGCATCAGTGCTGTGGGAGAGGCGGCTAGCCAGGCGAGGGAAGTTCCCCCAGAAGCCTGTGATCTGGGAACCTCTTTGACCTTTGGACAGCTCTGGGAGAGCACGATCAGCAGTTCCCATGGGAACTTGTCTGGGAGACTGCCGGGAGCCGGGGAAGGGATGGCTCAGCAAGGCAGCTTGCTTGGAGGAATGGAGGAATGGAGGAATGGAGGAATGGAGGAATGGAGGAATGGAGGACGGGCAGCTGGAGGTGGGGGCATGTACGCCAAATGGTTGGCCTGCCACGGCGGGGGCCTATGGGCTCTCTGGGCTCGGGAGAAGGCAGGATCAGAGTGTGGGCCAGGGTGGGACAAAGTTTTGGGGGACCCCCATGTCTTCCTGACAATCCCATCTGTGAAAGTCAACATTCAAGGGCAAAGGAAAGCCGCCCTGACACACATATATATAAAAAATAAATCTCTCAATTATCTCAGCTCATTTGCTTGGGGTCTCTCATTTTATGTCCCTGCTCCGCTGTGCGGTATATCTGTCTGGATAAAGAGTTACAGTCCGTTGGGCTACGTGTGCGGGGTTGTAAAAAATACAGATGCCCAATTAACTGGCTGTGGCACTCAGCAGCTGATTGAGCTGATAATGACGTGATCTGACCTTTTTCTAATTTCTAATTATGTGCATCTCGGCTGTGCTGGCTACATGATTCTTGTTCGAATGACGGTTCCTGTCGTTGGCCTCTCCAGCCGCCCCCTCCCCACACAGGACTACAAATGGGGTGGCAAAGGGCACTGCTTGACCCCGCAAATAAAGTTGCAGTGTCTCCGCCCCACAGTCTCTTTGAGGGCCTGGAGGAGACGCTGGGAAGGCGGACCTCCTTACCTTAGCGATACTGCATTTGAGATTAACCTTCCGGATGCCACGCATTTTTAAAGGACATTTCGTGCCACATGCCATCTTGTTAATTTTTTTTTATTGCCGTCACCTGAGAGGGGTGTGTTAGCTCTACAGACGAGGAAACCGAGCTTCAGAGGAGTTACATCTTCAAGTTGCACACGGGCTAAGCCGTGAAGCCAGGCTCAGGTCCACCGTCTCCAAGAGCTCCTTCAACTCTCTATTCAAACCCCTGACTGGTCGGCCAAGCCACTGACTGTGGCCAAGACCTCTAAGTAAATCAGGTCCACGTGGGTGGACGCGGTGTCTGAGGACCGTTCCGCCCACTGGACCATTCCCAGCCCGGTCACCTGGGATAGAAGACCTGGGAACACCAGAGGGCTGGGGCCACTGGGGCAAGACATTTAACCAAGTTCTGCTGGGCAGAATCAAGAGATCGGATTCTTTGAGGGAACAAAACCCCGGGAGACCCAGGTGGTGTTAGCAAGGGGAGAGCACAGAGCTGTGGCCACTTTTTGGTAAATTCCAGGTTATCCTAGAAAGGGAGGCTGTTCTCAGGGTGTCTGTGAGCGCTTCACCTGGCAGGTAGTGGCGGGCGAGGCGGGTGAGGTTTGCTGCCCCAGGACTCCTGCTTCCTAAAAAGGTTTCAGTTCTTTCCCATGACTCAGCCTGATTTGAGGCACCTTCTACCAACTTGGGCCTCCGCTTCTTTTTGTGTCATGGGACAGGAGTGGGTCGTGGCTCTGCCGGCCCCATTCCAGCCCCACCCTGCTGAGAAATAGCTGCCTCCTCTCCTATCTCCGTGGTTGTTGCAGGGCTGAATCCCAAGGCCTACGTCACAGTGGCGGTCCTGAGATGGTGACCCGCTGACTAACAGGGTGGGGCCGGACCAGCCTGCAGGGAACCGGACAGTGGGCTGGGCTCCCGGGCAGTGTGGCTGCCCCATCCCAGCCAGGGGAGAGGGAGGGCCAGGGATGAGCAGAGCCGACCCAGGGCCCTCAGGTACCCATGCCAACAACGCTGACGGCCGGCCCGTGCTTCCCTCTCTCGAACCGCCAGCCCCCCTCTCACACCTCACCAATTTCCAGGCCAGCCTGGGCTCTCCTGGCAGCTCTTCTGGACTCCATAAAATATCACGTTCAACTCTTGAGAGAAGCAGTGGGGTGCATAATTCACAGCACAGAATAATACGTAAGTCACTGAGATCTGTTCTGTAGGTGCTCTGAGTGTGTGCGTGTGCGTGGGCACGCGTGTGTGTGCACATTTTCTTCCTTTGTTTTTGGTGCCACATTTGCTTTTCTAATTCTATTTCCCTTTTGGGAGCAGGTATCAGCTAAACTCTGACTATGGGAGGCCAGCACTATAATCAATTTATGGAGGAGAGTTTTGCAGAGTTTTCAAATTCACCATGCATGGTCTAGGTAATCTACCCACAGAAAAATAAAAAATTGTGGTTAATAATTAATAATTCTGGGATAACTGTATATCGTGATGAATGAATAGAGCGGCTGCTCTGTTCCTCTCTCAGCAGAATTCCCAGGGTCAGTAGAGAATTTCAGATGTTACCTATGATAGCGGTTATCAAATCTTATTGATGATTGCAATTGCCTGGGAAACTTAAAAATGTAGATTCACAGGGCCCACCAAACTTATGGAATCACTATGCCCAGGTGGTGGGGCCCAGGAATGTGTATTTTAGAAAACCTGTAGTGATGATCTGGATGATAAATTGGGTTTAGGAGCCTGGTCTGTGTCCCCCCGAGATGGGCAGGACATCTGTTGGCCTTCTCAACACGCCTGTGTCTCCAGGTCATTTTCTCTATTGATGTGTTTGAATATGCCTGTTGCCCTCATCCTCCACACTGGAGCGCGCCAGCCGTCAGCTCCTCACTGGGCAGCCTAAGACATTATTTATTAACACACCAGGACTCCGGGCCTCAGAGCAGCTATTCCACGCCTTCTGGCTCCTATGCCCCTCCTTCCCTCCTCTCTGCACTGCAAGTGGGGTGGGGGGCAGGGTATTGGGATGCAGGATGTAGGTGCCGCAGTGAGCAGAGAACAGGAGGCCATTGGCAGCAAAACCTGGGCATGCAACTCTTGGTTTAAGGAACCTGCAATGGTTCTCAACTGCTGGAATGGGTGCATCTAGGGCCTGCCCCATAGTGGGCACCCCACAGTTTCTGTTGAATGAATGGAATGAATAAAAGGATCATTTCTAGGGCTTGTGGAAGGATCAGAGGTTAGGAAGACCCTAGCCAGGGTGGGGGTCGGAGGGTCTTTACCAGATTGTCCAGTTCTGGGTCATCGCTGAAGAAGGGTTTGTGCTCCTGTTCCTGCTGGTGGACAAAGTTCTCGATGTCCACATCAAAGCTGGCGGAGGTGATGCACTCTGAGCCCTGGGTGGCCTGTTCACATTTCTCAAACAGCAGCGTCAGGAGCGGGAAAAGAGGGTGCCTGTGGGGACATCAAGAGCTCATACATGCGCACACACAGAGACCTGCTGCTGGCTGGGCTCAGAAGGCACCAGGGCCCCTTTCCCGCACTCCCGTCAATTCTTCTCCCAAGGTCCTGCTTCTTGAGAACATCCCCAGTCCCCACGCCAGCCTGGGTGGCAGCACCTCATGCCCTGGCATGGAGGATCCAGTGTCCTGGTTTCTGGAGCCTTAGAGGGCTCTATTCCTCCCCTCTGGGTGCCTAACTTTTCTGTTTGGTCAGATAAGCTGCGTGGATATCTGGTGAGAGATGAGGGGTATAAGCCTTCACAGAAATGTGTCCATTCCTGGTTCAAGGTTAACCTGGGAAGGACATATAGGAAGTGTCCAGAAAAGTCCTGGATGTGAGCAGTAGTGGTGGGTCACAGACTCATTCTTGGCCGTCTGGAGCCGGCTGAGGGCAGCAGGTGTGCACAAGTGTGTGTCTACCATTGTACACAGAGGGATGTGTGTGAGCTCGCACACACGTCCACACACGGTGGGCAGGTGTCTCCACCTGTCCTGCGTCTACTGGCTGACTCAGTTTAGGTCACACACCCCAGTTACACGTATGACATCTCCCTGCACCTTTCTATCAGTGCACACTTAGCACAACCGTGACTCAATGATTATCAGCATCGCCGTTCTCTTCCAAGATTGTCCCCGTTTTAATAATCACTGTATCCTTAGGATGTTGCCCTGCATGCTCATAGCAGGCACTTACTAAATGTTTGGTGGCGGATGATGAATCAGCAAATGAAGACAGCGTGGGTGTGAGCATGTGTGAGCATGTGGGTGTCGTTCCAGGATGCATTATGTAAGCCGGAGTGCCTACTTCAGTGCCTGATTAACCCTAGGGATCCTCGATTAGATATCACCAAGTCTGGGAAGCTTCCTTCACTCCCCTGCCCCTAGCCTCTGCTGATGGCTCTCTGAGCTGTTTGTTTTATTATTGGCCTTCCTCACTAGACTGTGAGCTAGATGATGGCAAGAGCCAAGCCCACCTTACTCTTCACTGTGTCCAGAGTCTGGAAGAGGTATGTGGATCCCATGAAATATTTATTGCATATTATATGTGTGTGTCTATTTGCACATATAAGTGCACATCGTTCTTATTTCTCCTCAGCACGTGTGAACAATGAGGTCTTAGCATCCAGCATGGGTGCATGTGTTTGCACAGATTGTTGACCCTGGACCTGCAGCCCCATTCCCTTCCACTGAGATTCCAAAAGAGCACCTGCCCTTCCCTCTCTGGGCTCTCCTCGGCCCCTTGGGACCACACAATTCAGCCCTTTTCTTTTTGATTAAGCCCTGCTTGCTGGGAGAGGAGGAAGTTTGTGTGTCAGGCCTGCCTCTCAGGCCTCTGCCAATAGGCATGTTCTAGCCAGCATGGTCTGACAGAGCTTTCTGCAATGATGGAAATGTTCTACAATCTCCTCTGTCCAGTATGGTAGCCACTAACTACAGGAGGCCAAGGAACACTTGAAATAGGACTGTGGTGCCTGCAACACTGAATTTTAAATTTATTTAATTTTAACGAATTTTAATGTAAATAGCCGCATGTGGCTAATGGCTACCATATTGGAGAATGCAGTAAGTCTTGAAAAGGCAAACAGACCATGCGTTTTCCCTTCCAGTATGCTACGAACACAGCAAGAGGAAGACTGACTATCCAGCCTACACAGTGTTTGTATGTAGATGAGGGAACCCTTAACAGCCTGTCCCATGCTGGGATTCTAATAATTCTGGGCAAAAAGACAGAAGGTACTCAGTTCCATCCACACTCACACCTACACCTACTGGGCATTCTACTCAGGCTCAGGGGCAGTAGTGGATGAGGAGAGATACGTTCCTGCTTCGGATGAGCCACTTGGTGCCCCTGGACACCATCTCCCGACCCTTGTTTTGGGAGTTGTTGCATGAACAGTGGGACCCCCAGGCTGCAGCCTAGGTTACAGTCTGGAGAGGGAAAAGGGTCAATGTGTGAGGCCGGCACATGGGCAGCCCCCCATGGCTAGAAGATCCATTCGGCTCTGGAAGGAAGCTGGTAGGGCAAACAATGGGTTTCCCTTACCCAGCCGGCTGAAGACAAAGAGAAAACCAGGTGCGGGGGTTAAACTCCAGCGTAAGTCTTCATTTGCAGGCACTAATACCATAGCATATTATAGTCTAATCTAACCTGATCCCAGTTTAATGCAAGATTCTCCTGGCCCTGAGTGGAATACCAAAGAAAGCCTCAGTGGCTGTAATTTAAGCAGAGCCCTGCAGTGGTTTAGCTGAGGGACATGAAAGGCAAATTCCAGACGGTGTTATGAATTATTGCGCCTTATGAACCTTCCTACTCTCAACAGATGCCTGCTGCCATTTAAACAGCCACTAGATCAATTAGGAATGAAAGGCACAAATCGACTCTGTACAAGGGCACTAAATTACCAGGAACTAATAATCCGCAGCATCGTGCCAGGTGGTGGGGGTGCAGCCCCCACCCCACCCCCACAGTAGCCGCCGGTCACCGCACGCTCCTTTCTCCCTGGTTGCAGGGAGGGTGGGCAGCGGCTGCAGGGGGAGGGGATGGCCTCTGTGTGTGCATGCGTGTGCACGCGTGTGCACCCGGCTTGAATGTGGGCTGTCGACGAGAGCAGGTGTGAGTGTTATCCAAGCGTCCTGTCCCGTGTGTTGGTTTTGTGCGCATGCACAATGTGTCTATGCAGGATGCAGGTGCATATGGGTTGTGGGTACGAAAGCCGGGTGCGGATTTTGCGTGCTGTGAGTGCAGTGTGCATATGCCCTATATTGTATGCAGTGTGTGTGAGGGGTTTGCGGGTTCTGTGTACACAGCATGGATGCCATGTGGGGCGGGGAAGAGGGATGGGGTCTCCCAGCGTTAGAGTTCAGGTAAGCGGGGGAGTGGTCTTCTTTGCCACTGTCCTTGCCCCTGCAGGGCAGAGAGTAGTCAGGGAGGGTCTCTCTGAGGAGGTGACATTTAAGTTAAGCTTCAAATGATGAGGAGGCAGTCAGGCAGAGATCTGAGGGAGGGGCGTTCCAAACAGGAAAAAAAAGCAAAGCATTTAAGATAGGAATGAGCTTGACTTGTTTCTAGAACAAAATCCAGATGAGTGTGTGTGGAGCGAGGTAGGCAGGATGGGAATGGAGGGAGATGAGGTTGAAGAGAGAAGCAGGTGTTAGATCAGAGGCGGGAGGGTGAGGAAGGATGGGGACATTGTCACACACACTGGGGAACAATGTGCACCTTCTATGCAGAGCTGCAGCATGGGCCCTTTTTATAAACTTCTCACTTCCAGGTGTCAGATCTCCCCAGAACGTGTGTGTGTGTGTGTTTGTGTGTGTGTGTTTGTGTGTGTGTGTGTGTGTATCCATGTGTGAGGGCATAGCTGGGGTGTTTTCTATGGCTTCTGCTATCTCTCAGAAGAAAGAAACATACTTTCTATTGCCACCTCCCCCCGCCCCCAATTTAACCAGGGGCCCCTAGAGCACAGAGCAGACCTCTCGTGGATGCTGGCATGGCCCCCTCTCTCCAGCCCCTCCCCACTGGGGCCACACTATCAGCTCCCAAATCTCTCTTCTCAGATACCACGCTCCCCAGGTTCCTGCTCCTGCCCACTCTGATCCCTGGATCCCTGAGCCCAGGGGCTCAGATGGCACCCGAGATTGCCCACAGCTTTTGTACAAATGTTAGCCAGGGTCAGTGGGCTGCCTGTGGCTCCCATGTTCTAGCCGCCTGGATCCCTCAATAAACCCAGACTGCCATGTGGGGGGGGGGCACCCTTGAGACACTCTGCCCGCCCCCCCCCCCCAAGAAACAGGCTGTTTCCCAACAAGCCGGCTGGGTTCTAGGCTTCAGTCATGCTACGCGCTCCTCTGCGGCCCAGTCCCAGGCCCTTCCCCAGCTGCCTGGCCTATGGGTTGACCTGTATTTCTAAGCTACCCTCCAACATCACCCCAGAAGGCTGGCGATGAGGCCGGAAGCCACTGCTACAGGCTTGGGGTAGGGTGGGGTGAATAGGGCAGAGGAGCATGGGAGCTGGGCATCTTAGCCACCAGGGATATGAATGGGCCTGTCTGAACCAGGCAAGGGATGGGAAGAAGGATTTCCAGGTAGGTGTGGGATTTGCTTCTTTATCCTTGGCCTACCCTGAGCTTTCGTTTGTCCAGCTACAATGGGTTTTAAGGAGTTCCTTTTCCTGCTGTCCAGATTTGTCCCATTGTGAATCAATACCCTTCAGAGGCTAGAAGCAGGAATGTGGAAACTCAGTCCCCAGTGCCCAGGCGATGATGAACAAGATATGAAAGATGGCCGTTAGACTTTATTTCCAAAGAGCGGAGGACATTTGACCTCCATAAGAGCTCACCTTCTCCCTCCCAGATCTTTCTCCACTCTTCTCCCCCTGTCGCCTCCCGCCTGACTGCCCCCTCCACCCCAATCTCTCTTAAGCCGTTCAAAATTTGGAGGAAATAAATCTCACTGCACTAATTCAGTGAGAGTTTGAGCCTCGTCAGTGCAGAACAAATAAAAGGAGTGAACTGGCATGACATTTTACTGCAGAAGAGAGGTCGTTTCCAGCCACTAATAAAAAGGATTTGACACAGACTAATAAAGAGAAATGAATTTCTCTAATGGCCTAATTTAGCACATTCAGCACTGTGCCTCTGTCTGGGTGCTGGGGGTGGTGAGAGCTGTGAGTGCGGACAGAGCCCGGAGCAGGGCAGACGTGGGGAGAGGGGAAGAAGAGATGATCTCAAATAACATTTTATTATTTCTTTTTCCTTTTCTGAGCCCCTACCCCCACCCCCACCCGCATCACCTCTCCTCAGGAGCAACTGAACCAAAATCAAGCTCAAGATAGGCAGTTTCTGTTAACGATCCAAAGAAATAAAGAACCGCTCTCCCCAGAACTGCAGTCTCGTGCTAGCTTAAGAAGGTGATTAAACCGGATGTGTTGATTTCTACAGGGGTTTAAGCCATTGTTGGGTTTAATTACTTCTGACATTTCTGCCTTTGCTTTTTTTTTCACATCACCCATTTGCTGGCCTGGAATGCCCAGTTTGGGGCCGGGCTGTGTGGGGCTGCCCCCCCGGGGGGCAGATTGGAGACGGGGCGGGATTTTGGCTGAAGCCCTTGGCAGTGGTGAACACCATCCTCTCTCCAGCAGCTGAGGAGCTGAGCGACCCCTCGCTCCAGCCCCAGTTTTTCTTCAGGGCAAAGCAATGCTGCCCACTCTGCCCCTCTCCCGGTGAGGCTTCTGAGAGCCTCCTTGGGGAGGCGAGCCTCAACACCGCCATCTTATGCCTCCCCACCTCGGGACAGATATTCTTAACATAAGTTGGCCGGATAGGTTTCTCCACCACTTTCAAAGGTCTCCCAGGGATGGAAACCATCACTTCTTTGGTAATTCATATACTCATCCCTGACTTCAAGTTCCCCTATAAGGCTGAAGCTCGTTTCCTTTTGTTAAAAGGACTCAAGAAAAGTCCTTTTCTTTCTGCTTCTCTTCCTTCCTCCTTGGACAACCTGGGTTTTTTGGGAAAAAAAAAAAATTTTTTTTTTTTTAACATTTTTTCCTGCTTATAGGACCAGAAATACAGAAGCAGAGACAGGAAAAAGTTAGAAAGAATGCAAAAATACAGAGCTTCAGGAAAGCTCAGATGCAAAGAACACAAGAGACAGATAGAGACTAGATCTGTAGACAGGCTAGGGGCGGGGGGAGGTGCAGGATGGTCACACGCAGCGGGGCACATTAGTGTTGAGTTCTCTTTCTGGGTGATAAACCTTGTGATTCACAGTCATGCCACTCTGTCACTTCTGAGCCTCTCAGCCATCCCTTCCCTTGTGACCTTGGCCAGGACTGCAGACCTCAATTATGGGTCCAGCCATGTGTGTGGCAGCCTGCCTGGCCGTCCACCTCCTCTCCCTGTCACTGACCTTGGAGCCCCCAGGCCTGTCCTGCACCTGACCTCACAGCCCAGACTCATCTGGCTAAGGGGAAGATGGGCAGAGGAGGCTGGGTGTCAGCCCTCACCCCCTCCCTGGGCTCTGGCTGCTTCTTCCAATGGGAAGAGGGGCCAGAGCCTCCAAGGCCCTCCCTAGCTGGGATGAGGGATGGACTGTTCAGATGGTGAAATGGTTGGTAAGAGAGCAAAATGTCTCTTAACAGAGTTGGCAGAGAATGTGGTGTTGGTCAGACGGCAGGTGGCCCCTGGGCCCTTGTCTCTTCACTAACCCCCTTCACCAACTCAGGCAAACTGGACTGCTCACCTTTGCCCCTGCTGCTCCTGTCACTGGAACTGTGTTCCAGCATCTATCCCTGTCCCTTCTCATCATCTTCAGTATCCATCTCAAGATGCCATCCATTCTACCAAGGCTTCCTAGTGGCTCTCTCCAGCAAGAAAACCATGGCCTCCTTGGAAGCATCCTAGGAAATGCTTTGGGGTTTCTATCCTGACCTTGCTTATAGTTTAGGGTGAGAAGCTCGGTGGTCCGAAATAAGCATAGACTTTGGAGTGAGACAGCTGTGTGACTTGGAGGCAGGTTACTGAATTTTTCTGAGCCTCAGTTTCCTCTTTTATAAAGCAGGGCTAACATCACCTACCACGCAGGTTATCGTAAGGATTCAATGAAGAAACACATAGAATGTCTGGCACTTAGTAAGCTATCAATTAATGCTTGTTCCATTTCCCTGGAAAGGTGTGTGGGCACCTTTTTTATTCAGAGCAACATTGACACCATCGGCTCCAATAAATTTCTATTCCCATATCCACTGCCTCATTTGGCAGGGAAAACAAGCCCACATGCCAATTCAAATAGAGGCACAGAGAGAGGAGGAGGGGAGGCAACGTACAATTTATCAGAACTCAGAACCTCTTTTTTTTTTTTTAACCAAAAAAGCACTGCCAGTAAGAATTTATTTTTATTTCCCTTATGACACTCATTAAATTCTACTAACTATAGTTGTATGTGCACAGATCTGTCTTCCTCACTATGTGGTGAGCTGCTCTGGTCCACGAGCTCGTCTTCTCTCTTTTTGAATTCCCAAGGGTCAAGCATAGTGCCTGGCACACAACAGAGGATCAATAAATATTTGGTGAATCAATGAGTGGGAACAAATGAACCGTGGGAGGGAAGGTTCTAAGACATAGTCCTCAAGTTCTTTTGGGCTCAGAATCCACCCCTGGATTCAGATCAGACATTGCGATCTGGCAGCTTCTAGCTACAATGGCGACAAAAGGACCTGTCTTCTTTGGGCTCTGCTGGGTGTGTGAGGGGGTGGGGGCTGGCAGGGTCCTGGAGGGAGGGGGGTGAATGTGAAGGAAGAGCTCGCCTGGCCTTCCATTTCTCCTCCCCTCGAAGGCACCAGATGGAGAGAGCGGAGTGGGGTGGGGGAGAACGAGCCAGCAGCTCCTGGTTGGATGTATTTTTACTTCAGGTGTGACGTTGAAACCATGCGGGTGTATTTTTAGTCCTGCCTAGTGGGTGGTGTGTTCGCCTGGGTTGCCTTGGAGAGGACTTCTTCGTGTTGCTAAATTGGAATCGCATCTGCTAGGGTTCCTGGGCTCCAACCAGCTCTCCTCCCCCAGGTGGGTGGACAGGTCCATTCTTGGCAAGGGTGGGGCCCAGAGCAGGCCACAGTCTGCTCTGTCCCCGTCCCTTCACCCCCACACACTCACACACACACACACCCCTCCCTCCAGCACCTTAAAGATAATAATAATAATAATAATAAATGTGAGATCTTAATGAAGTGATTGCTGAGGCGAGTCTGCAAGGGCAAGAATACAAACAACCTAAAACTTGAGACCTGCTAGGATCTCATGTCCAGCCCCTTCGTTTTAAGGAGAAGTGACTCAGGCACAGAGAAGGGAAGTGTCTTTCCCACGGGTAGATAGAGACAGGCAGTCAGAGCTTCTGTCCAAGGCACCAGAGGTTCAGTCTGGGGGACGGGGTGTTGGGGGGAGGGCGCTCTGTCCCTGCTGACTTGGTCACTGGCAGTGACTGAACACACCCCCACACACACTTGGTGGCACTTTGTAAGTTACGAAGTGCTTTTCCCTGTGCTTACTGCATTCAAACACTCAATATCCTTCTTATTCCCATTTTATCAATTAGCAAACTGAGAAGCGTGTAGTTAAATAATGATATCAAGCTAGTAAGTGACTGAGTAGAGATTGAAATCTGGGTACCCAAACTCCAAATTTTGTGCTCTTCCCCCTTTCCTGTGTATTGCTGAAATCACTTCCTCCTTCTCCCTTTTTCTCTTCTGTCCTTGGGGTCGCAGACCTGAGCCGCCATGTTTACCCTTCGAGCATCAAGATCATTGCAGTGCAAGAGAATCTCTGTCTTGTCAAATGAGTTTCCAAAAGAATTTTCTCTCATAATAATCATACTTCTGTGTGTTTGGGGAGGGCTTTTACATGTTTGCAGATCTTTCGGGTTCTCGTTTGGTGCCTATCGGGTGAGGAAGGACAGCTTATCTAAAGATGTTAAATAATTTGCCCAGCGGTAGGGTCAGAATTTAGACAGAAGTCTTAGTCTTATGTTCTTTCCATTTCACCATGAAATGGACTAGTGCTTGAGAAAATCAGAGAGTGGCACCATGGTTAAAAGAAGGGCGAGACTGGGACATGGGGCGCCTGGGTGGCTCAGTCGATTAAGTGTCTGCCTTCGGCTCAGATCATGATCCCGGGGTCCTGGGCTGGAGCCTCGCACTGGGCTCCCTGCTCAGCGGGGAGCCTGCTTCTCCCTTTCCCTCTGTCTGCCGCTCCCTCTGCTCATGCTCTCTCTCTCTGTCTCTCTGTCAAATAAATAAATAAAATCTTTGGGGTAAAAAAAAAAAAGAAGGGCAAGACTGGCTCAGTCCAGCCCTGGTGAGAGCCCCTGGTCACTTGAACCCTCAAAGCCCCACCTGCTGGCTCTCCTCCTATTCCACCCCACCTGGTTCCCAGCAGCGAGAGGCCCCATTGCTGGTCATCTTCCCTCTTATGAGGGGGACAGATCCAGTCTCGTACTTATCACAGTAACTACACACGAATGCAGCCACCATTCATTGTGAGCCTTCTATTTGCCAAGCACTGTCAGCGGTTAGCTTTGGTTATCTCCTTTAATCCTAATAGAACCTTGTGAAGATAAAAGCCAGTGGGTTCCAGGCTCCAATCTCTTATCAGTGTGCCTTGTCCTGGCGGGGCACTTGGACTTCTCAGCCGGGCCTGGGCCAGGCCGGTGAGCTGGGGAAGCCGCAGGACCCACTGCCTCGGAACACACCTGCTCCCTGGACCAGGCAGCCGCAGCCTCTCTGTCTGCCAGCAGCATGTTCAGAGGCTGTGCTTGGGTTAGGGGGCCTTCAGATGCCGGCAGGAGGGGCAGGGAACAGGCTTTGCTTGGTGCCAGGGGAGAACTGAGCGTGGTTTTACTTCCAGATGATGGCTCTAGCAGGATCACTCCCCTGACTAAAGTCAACAGCTGAAATGTGATCTCTGATGCTGGTGAATCCAACTGCTTCCAAGAGCAGGGAGTCTGCTGGAGCCCCCAGCCCATAGAGCCCAGCCCAGAACACAGCCTGGAACATCTGCTCCCAGCATCTAGTCTAGAAGCCCTAGCATGAAGCATCTGGTGCTGCCTTTTCTGCTTGGAATGGCTGAATTTCTTCCACATTCTTCTCAGGCCACCTCGCCCAGCACATTCCAGGAATGACTGAGCCCAGTGCCAGGGAAGGCATAGGGTTAAGCCCCAGGGTCAACTCACTGGAGCCAGGACACCCTTTGGTCACAAGGTGGAAGTGTTCCCTCAAAGACACTTCATTAGGAAGTGTCAGTTCCCAGGGTCCCCTGGCCAGGCAGCTGCTGAGGGGGACAGGCACAACAGGACCCAGTCCCTCTGCCCAGCTTCCAGACCTCGGGTCTTCCTCCCGCCCCACTGACCAGCCCAGCCCCGGGAAAGGCAGCTTGGCTATCATGTCCCTCGGGCTCGCCTCCCTTGGGAAAAGCAGTGTAACTCTCCCACACTGCACTGTGGGCCAGAAGCCTTGCAGTCAATTCCACAAATACTTTTGTGAGACCATCCTATGTGCCAAGTTTATATTATAGCGACTTTCTATGTCTATCTTTCTCCTACTCGCTGGACTGACTCTTCTTTATTCAAAACCCCTCTTGGAACTTAACACAATGCTTTACACAGAGCAGAGCTCACTACACATTTAGCTGAATTGCAGTATGGAGACCACTCGACTGCAGGTCCTTTCCAGTCCTACCTCTGCCTGACCCATCGCTGCTCGCACTTCCCCAAACATCTGATAGCGAACACCCACAGCGTGCTCACCAAATTCGAGATTCTTTACCAAGCACCTAGCGTGCATTCTCTCATTTATTCCTCATAACAACCCTGGTAAAGAGATAGCATTATTTGTAGCCCTATTTTATAGACAAGGAAACTGGGGCCCAGAGGCTTAGTGCCTTGGGTGGAGCCAGAATGTACACCCAGGCGATCTAAAACCAAGGACCATGTTCCTAGCCCTGAATTCCAACCCCCTGAATGCCCCAGACTGCTTCGCATCCTGAACAGGCCAAGGGTTATGTGTGCTGGCCCCTCTTGCCTAAAACATCCTCGCCCCCCACCCCCACTCCCCGCGGCCCACGCCATGCAGCAGACACTGATCTGTGTGCCCGGTACTATCCTATAGTCTCTAATTTTAGTCTAGCTGTTACTGTTTTCTTTTCTATAGTTGAGAAAACAGAGGCTCAGAGAGATTAACTCACCCAAGGCGACAAAGCTAGTGATCACCAAGTCTATTTCTAGAGCGCGTGGCCTTGCCCAGCGCGGCCATTCTACCGAATTTACACCTTTAGCTCTAGGGCTGTTGGACCCAAGCCTGGAGCCTCAGTGACCTCCACGAGGATGGTCTCAAGAGAGCGATCTGAACACTTTCACTGCACTGTTCTGATCTTTCCCCAGATGAGTGTGGCTTCTAGAGGGACCCAGTCCGGAAGAGACAGGAACAAGTATCACAGAGACAGGGCTTTAGAGATGTGCACTGTTTTTCCTGGACTAGAGCTGGACTTCAGCTGCCCAGGGGGAGGGATCACACAGGTAGAAGCTCTGAGTCTGTGTTGAGAAGAAGAGAGATGACAGCGACCCGAAAACCTGGATGTGTCACAGAGAAAGGCCAAGACTCTGAAAGCCGGGAAACTGCAGAGGAGATGAAGCCTGGTTTGATGCAGGGTTTCTGGAGCTGCCGGAAGGAGTTTTGTTAACGGGTAAACCAGGAAGGGCTTGGAATCTACTTGGGGAAGGTGGGGAGGTTGGGCTGAAGGCGGGGCTTGGCTCAAGCAGATGGGAAGAGATAGTGCTGGATACAGACTAGGAAGGAGAAACTTCACTGCCTTGGGGTTAAGGTGAAAAGGCACAATTGCAAACACCTACTCCATGCTAGGCACTGTTGGAAGTATGAACTCATTCAGAGAGAACATTTTACATTTAGAACCCAGAGGTAGCCAGGCCAGTGAGGAACGAGAAATGTGGGATCATGGCTAAAGGCATGAATAAAACCATTCCAAAGAACTGGTTATAAGATGTACTGACCTGTTTACCCCCCCCAACAAAAAAAGGGGGTGCCTGTGTGGCTCAGTTGGTTAAGTGTCTGACTCTTGATTTTGGCTTGGATCATGATCTCAGGGTCATGAGATCGAGCCCCATGTTAGGAACTGAGTGGGCAAGGAGCCTGCTTGGGATTCTCTCCCTCTCCCCCTCCTCCCTCTCTTAAAAAAAAAAAATAAATAAGGGTGACTGGGTGGCTCAGGCAGGTCATGATCTCAGGGTCCTGGGATGGAGCCCCGCATGGGCATCAGGCTCCCTGCTCAGCGGGGAGTTTGCTTCTCCCTCTGCCCCTCCCCCCGCTTGTACACACACTCTCAAATAAATAAATAAAATCTTTTAAAAAATAAATAAATAAAAGAAATAATAAAAAAAGATGTACTGACCGATTTAAAATCAGAGACTCTAGCTTGGCTGCTTGTGTGGCAGGCAAGAGCCTCTCTCTTCACAACTCTGTTCAGTGGGATCAGATTGGTAGCTTGAAATGGGCCATGGTGGAAGCATTTACGTGGTGGAAATCAGCAAATGCTACAGAGCAGGGTTCTCTATCCCCTCGCCCCTGATGGCCAGTTTGCCGGCCGCCAGCCTAGAACAGTGGTGTATTTATGGGGTACTACCTATTTAATGAATCTGTTCAGCAAGCACTGCTCTGGTACATACTCTGTCCAAGCTGCCAACTCTAAGGTATTATCTAAGGCGCCAGAGATGGATCAATGAATAAAACAGACATAGACCCTGCCCTCATGGAGTTAGTGATCTAGTGGGGGAAACAGAAACACTGTCAGTGCAATCAGTTCAACCATGAGCCATGCCGCAGAGGAGAAATACAGGGGGCAGCAGCTATCCACCCTCTCCACTGCACCACAGCTCGATTTTCCAGCATTTTCAATGCAGACGCCAAGCACATTGCCCCCACTACTTTCTCACGGCTCAAGGCTGCAGCCCAGCATTCCCTATCACTAGCGGGTAATTTCTTCCGCGCTGGGCGGGGTCCCTTCCCCGGTTCTCAGAGAGCTTTTCAGCCTTGTGGGGGGAGAACTGACGCCCTAGCAGAGCCTTCTCCGCAAAGCCGACCTCCTCCCCCCCCTTGCACCTGGCCAGGCCTAGCTCCCTGCCACTCTTCTGCTCCCCAGGACATCGTGGTTTCCATGGGAACCCCCTCACTTCAAAGGGGAATGAAGGAGACCGGAGGGGAGGAGGGAGAGCGAAGCTGGATTAACCTCACCCTCCTGGCCCTGTCTCTGCGCAGCCTGGCAACCTAACCACCAGGTCCTGGACAGCACCGAACGCTGTCCATCAGCATGGAGGGGTGCGGTGGGGTGGTCCAAGCTAAGTTTGAACTTCTTGGGGGAAAAGGTGGGGGCGGAGGTGGGGGGCTAGGGAAGGAGAGAACTGAGCTAGGTCCAAACCTGCAGTCCCCACTGCATGGGGCCTCCCCTCCTCAGACTCCCACTCAGCATCGCTCTTGGGCCACAAACACAATTACCCGCGATGTGCATCCAATCATGGGATCTGCCCGGATTAGACTGCAATCATTAATCTGAGCGGGAGCTCCTGGTTGCCTTGCTGATTAGCCCAGATGATGCTCTGGTATGATCCAATTAAAGACAGACTGCCTCCCCTCTCCCCAGCCACACTGACACACACACACACACACACACACACACACTTTCCACATCAGAAAGAACCAATACATTTCATTAACACTTCCTCATACACAAAACCTCGGGGGCACTGGCAGGCTCCCTGGACTCACAGGCACACCCCTCCCTTTTGTCACACTGTCCCCCTGCCACCCTGCAGGGGCCTGGTCAGAGAAGGGCCCCCTCCACCCTTCCTTCATCTGTGGTTCTGGGATGGGCCTTGGTGGAATCTCCCAAAAGTCGGTGCTGGGCACTAATCTGAATCGAAAGAGTCTTGTTACATTTATTGACATAAAATGCCGACTCCCCGATGTGCCTGGGAGCAGCCAGGCTGCCCCAAGGCAGGCAAATCTAATTAAAATTACCCGACCCTTTAGGAGGCTGAGCTCCCTCTCCGGTCATCCTGCAATGGCTGTAGAGAGAGCAGCTGGTACTAATGGGAGAGGTGTGGTTGTGAGAGAAAACCCCGGGCTCCTGGGGCAGGAAGGACTGCAGAGAAAAGCCGGGCAAAGGTGTTGGTTGTTCTGAGATGCTGGGCTGCCATGTTTGGCTGGGCCATTGGTGGCAACCAACCTGGGATTCCTTCTTCATGTTCAGACAGCTGCAGAGATGATTTGGGCAAATGCCGAGGACTGTTGGGGGCTCGGCCCGGTGGGAGAAGGTAAAGCTCAGGTGGGCAGGTGAGCAGGAAGAAGTGTTGGTAGGAGGAAGGTCTGGCCCTTTATGTTTCAAGTGACATCATGATGGGCAGCTCCCATGGGAGAGGTAACCCACTTCTCCTGCAGGTTGGCCTGGGTGGGGAATGAGCCTGGGATCTTGGGAAGGGCCAGGGAACCCATCTGCTTTGTACCAGACACAGTGCCAGGTGCTTACAGGGGCTCTCAGTGATCTTACTAAGCCTACTGGTTAGCTTCTGTTGGGAAACTAGAGCTCCGAGAGATTAGTACAGAAAGGAGGGGGGATGCAAGCCTGGGCTTCCAGAAACTTTTTGTTATGCCACTAATCAGGGGTCTTTCTAGGCTATGACCTGTGCTCCCTACAGGTCCCTGTCCCCTAGGGGTCTGCAAAGGTGCCCAGGATGGTGGATGGTGCGTACATGCCGCACGTGGTACGAGCGGGACCTGAGGGTCTGCATCTCTAAACAGCTCCCGGGTGATGCAGTGCTGCCAGCCCCTGGGCCATACTGTGGGTAGCAATGCTCTACGTGGAGTTTGACGGCTGCGCCCCCAAGCCATGAGACCATCCGGGGCCATGGTACTCTCCTCTCCCTTCTCACACTCCAACACAAGCCCAAGACCACCTTGCAGTTTAATTTCCAAGTGCTCGTGTAGCCTCATCTCCCCACTCCCAGTTGCTCTGGCCACTGGCCATTCTTGGAACACAGAGGCCCTGCTCTGTCCAGAAGGCTCTACTCCAGCCCACTTTTCCTTCCGGTGGACTCTCTTACTACCCTTTATGATCAAACTCAAATATTGCCGCCTCTGTGAAGCCTTCTCTGTTAAAGCTCTGACCACAAGGTATTGGTTTCTTGCTGGCATATCTGTCCGTTCCTGCGGAGACAGGGAAGAGTCCACGCATTTGCTTTTGTAGGTTTACCCTCTTTTGCCTGGAGTCCAGCTCAGCGCCTCCATGTATTCTAGTGAGGGTTCGATAAAACAGCATGAAGGAAGGAAGGAAAGGAGGACAGGAGTGCTCCGTCTGACAGGTACTGTGACCAGATCTGGGAGTTCTTTGGGGTCCAAAGCAGGGCTCTCTCCCTGCAGGCAAGCTGGGCCTGACCTGTGCACTGGGCAGAGTGGGGCACAAGCACAGTGACTCATCCTTCCACCGGGGCCGGGAAAGACCCTCGCGGCAGGACCTCCGGATCAGGCCTCACTGCTCTGGACTCCATGTTGGCATTAGAGGCTTTCGGCTCATCTGAGTAGCTAAAAATAATGCCAACGATAATGATAGTAACAGCAATAATTATCACCATTACCGTAACAGCACTGTCATTACGGGGAGGAGTGAGGAAGGAGTCAATCCTCTTCCCATTCATCTTGGGTGGACCATTCCACCTGTTACTGATCCTGGCACCTGCTGCAGCGTATGCGAGGTCCCAGGCAAGATGTGCTTGCGGGATGCACGGGAATGTATGTGCTCACACAAGTGAGTGTGAGTAAGGGTCCAACCTCAATACTCAGTGTTGACTCGGGCATCTTTTCTAGCGGTGTGGGCCCCGCACAGAGACGTAATGACTAAAATCTCTGCTGGAGCTTCGTTCAGGCTGCTCTCAGACAACTGCCTCTTCTCAACCGCATACACAGAACAGCCAGCCCCTGAGCCCCTCCCACCCTCTGCAACATTCAGGGCCCGGCCCTGCTCTCAGCGATCTCCCCATCTGGAGGGACGGCACCGGAACCTACGCGGCGGCACACCACAGCTCTTGCTAAGAAACAAAGACAACCATGAATCAGATGTGCTCCAAGGACCAGCTGCATTAGATTCATCTAGAATGCTTTTTAAAACATTCATCTTCCTTTTCCTATAGTTTGACCTACTGATTCAGCATTTCTGAGCATGGAGCCCAGAAATATGCATTTTAATAAGCTCTCCCCAATGATTTTCAGGCATAGTAAAGTTTGTGTAATACCAAGTCCTAGATGGTCCTGGCAGATGTCCAGTGGTCCGGTGGGCTTGCTGGAGTAAAGGCAACAACGGGGGACGTGTAAGGAGAGCATCCCGAGGTGGCCATCAGCAGAGCTGAGGGTTTCTGATGCCCATGAGGGCTCAATCCCCAGCTGGGATGAGAAAAGGGTCCTGGAAGATTCTTCCCTGGGCTCTCTTGCCCCTCACTAGACAATCCCAGGAAGCTAGTGTCAACCCACAGCAGCCAGCTGAGGTATGTCCAGATTGATTTGAGAGAGAAGGTGGTGAGGAGAGTGGCTGTTGGCCATGGCCTTTATGAGCCCACCCACTGGCCTGCATGCTCATCTCTCAGGGCTGAGCTGGACTGGAGGCTGCCTGGGGCTTCCGGACATAGCTGAAGAGTCTCCTACCTGTATACAGCTCGCTTGTCAGCCTCCAGCTGGGCCTGGGGGTCAATGGGGGCACTGGGCACAGGCGTGTTGGCAGCGGCCGAGGGTGCAGAGATGTGGACAGCCTGGGTCTTAGAGGGAGCCTGGGCAGTTGCTGTCATCTGCAGAAAGAAGAAAGGGGAAGCGGCGGGTTAGTGTGGCCAGGACAGCTGGTCCCCAGCTGGAATTGGGAGGCCTACCTTGGCCTGTGGTGTGTGTGTGAATGAGAATGTGTGCCAGGGAACAGTGAGTGTATAACAAGCATCCATTTGTTTACATGCTCCAGCGAGAAGAAAGCATTCTTCAGATGAGAATATTCTAGAGAATAACTTAGGACCGTACAAAACCAGGTGGGGCACCAGCTCTCTTCAAAAGAGACGATTCTTAATGCAAATGAAGGTGGTGACCTCTGCCAAGATGCAGAAAAAAACCAAAATGATGAGCCCTTTAAATTGTGCTTATGGGTCATTTGGGCTGTTCTGGGCAGTAATAAGTTGATTTGATGACTTTGAAGAGCAGGAAAAAAAAAAAACCGGCTGAATCAGTTCTCATTTGGGCAGAGCTTTATTTCATTTCACTCAAGCCAGAAGTAACTGTTTTAATGGTTTTGATTGATAATTGAATGGCTCTCTAAATTTGGTTTCCCTGGGCACTTGGAGGTAAACAGATTTTAGTGGACACTGGAGAGATTTCTGTTCTTAGCCATAACAAGTATTTTGGGTAGTGATTTTTGTCCTATGTGATGTTTTTGAAGGTATCCCTAGGCCCCTGATTTTGTGCCAGAGCAACTCCTTCTAATATTATATATTGGACTTTCTGTATAAAATTTTATTTAAAGAAAGGATTAGGTGGCTTAAATTTTTGGATGACCATCATTACAAATTTAATGCTTTTATAAGATATTTTCTTTAGTCAAATGGATCCCTAAAATGTCACGAATGGTGACATTGCCTCAACTCTTCTCTTCTGCTAGCCTGCACGCAGCACTGTTG
This sequence comes from Leptonychotes weddellii, assembly GCF_054177405.1. NCBI lineage: Eukaryota > Metazoa > Chordata > Mammalia > Carnivora > Phocidae > Leptonychotes > Leptonychotes weddellii. Next base: position 76,724,830 of record NC_138379.1, read on the forward strand.
GGCTTGATATACCTGTCTGCCTCCTGCACTCAAGCCCTGGTTCCACCTACGTCCACGGCACCCAATGGACACAGAGTAGATGCTTAGCCTTTGTTGAATGAATGAATGAATACATCTTGAAAGAGTCAGATGTTTTACAGTTGGGATGTTCATCATAGATCTAGGTCCCTTCCTCCTGAAAGGAAAAGCATGGTCCTTCCATTAATACAAGCACATTATTGCTGGTACTGATACCCCCAAGACATTTGCTTTTGCTGTCTCATTTACCTCATTTAGATTTTTGCTCTGGTGCCATGTGTTCAGCTTGAAACAGAGCCCCTCTGTCCCTTGCTGTCCCCTTACTCTGCTTTCTTTCATAGGCCTTTCTATGATCAGATACTACACATCTACTTGCTTAGTTATTTTCTCTCCCATTCCCAACTAAACTTTAAGCTCAAAGAGGGCTTGATTAGCAGTTGTATTCCTAGGGCCCAGAATAGCCAGGCACTAGTAGATGCTCATAAATATTTGGGGCTCAATAAATGATTGGCAGATGGCGAATGAGCTCTTTCATTTCTTAAAAGAAATCTATCTGCTTTATTATACTGGATCCCCATCATTTTTTGTTAGGAAGAGATAACCTTGTCACTGTTGACTGGACTGGGGGAACTCTCCCAAACTCAGAGTATGGGAGGCTAGACAGAGTATCATGGTACCTTCAAGCCAGAAGACGATTGCTTGAATCCTACCGTCTCCCATTATTAGCCTTTGACCTTGGGCAAGTCCCTTAACTTTCCTAAACTCCTACTTTCTCATCAGGAAGTAAATTGGTGTCATCTTAGGACCCATGGGTATTAAAGAGGTGCTATAAGGACGAAAGTAGAAACAAATGTTCCAATTTTCAAAATAGAGAAAGAAGGTGGAATCAGAAAAACTGAATACTGCTCATCTTCACATTGATCTGGGCCAGTCTCTTTCATCCACTAATGCAAATGGTCATTTCTTCAAATATTCCCTGAGTCCCTAGGCACCGTGCTAGGTAGGCACTGAGGTTACAAGGCTGAGTGCCTGCTCTCATGGAGCTGTTTCTGGATTTAACATGGTTGCTACGCTGGCAGGTGAGGAAAACGTGTAGACACGGATGGTGTAAGTGACCTCAGCAAGGTACCTCCCGCGACACCCTTGTGGAAGACATGGAGAGCCGTGACTGGCGGATGGCTGCATGGATTAGGAAGCTACACCCAAAGGGTGGCATTTATTTATTTATTTTTGTTTGTTTGTTTGTTTTAAAGATTTTATTTATTTATTTGACAGAGAGAGAGACAGTGAGAGAGGGAACATTTAAAGGACAGAGGTCAGCTTGGGGAAGGCTTCTAGGACATGCTTTCTCCTTAGCCCTCTTCTTTAGTATATTTATCAGTGATTGAGAAGGGGGCTGAAGAAATGCTCAGCAAATTTATAGGCGATGTAAGACTGAGATCCAAAAGATCTTTACAGATTTTGGCCACAGGCTAAGTTTAATAAGATTAATTTTCATCTAATAAGTCAGAATTTAATGCTTCTAACACGTGAGCCAAAAAAAAAAAAATCAATAATGTAAGTGCAGAACAGGAGAGACATGATTTAACAGCAGTGTTTGAGTTGACAGAAAGCTCAATATTTCCAAAGTGTAATGAGTCTGTCAAAAAAAAAAAAAAAAAAACCCAACAAAGACAAGCAACCTCACCTAATGCTATCTGAGGATGCATTAACAGAAGCATGACTCACACAAAGCCTCTAGTCCCACTCCTCTCTGCTGAAACAAGTATAGGAAAGTACGTTCAGAGAATTGATCAGGCTGGTGAAGGGATTCTGCATTATGTCATAGGAGGAGTATTTGAATCTGGAATATGTAAGAAAGATTTGAGGGATAGGGGAGATAAGACATGGGAGCCCCCTTTGAATATCTGAACAAGGGATTATGTTATATCGGTTCTGCTCTGCAGGCCCCAAAGGGTCAAACTACAAGCAATGCATTCAATCTATATAAACGTGGAGACAGATTCGGGCTCAACCCAGATAATACGTTTCCAAGCCTCTGAGCCTTTTGAGGCTGGTATGGGCTCCATCCAGGAGGCAGTGAGTTTCCACTACTGCAGGGGCCAAGCAGAGACTGACCGGCTGGGCCCCTGTGGAGGGGATGGAAACTCTAGCTGGGCAGCATCTGAAGTCCCAACAGGGACAGGCTCAGACACCATCGGGGTACTCTAACAATCACCACCCACAGCACAGGGTTGACCAGAGGCTCTGACTGGAGGGTGTATAGTATGTAGGAGTGCTTTGGAAACTCCAAAGTGCTCCCAAGATGGAGGGGTGGTGGTAGTTAAACACATGATTTCCAGAATTTGCTTCTTTTCTAAACAAGGCACAGCTATGCCTGCAGAGCTTGATTACAGGTGAGATGTAGGGGAGGCTGGTATGCTCCACCTTGCCCACAAAGGGTGAATATCCTCGTGTCCTTGAAGGAATCCACAAGGGACTTCCATGAAGATGAGCATCTAGGAGAGAGGGATGAGGGGAAATGCTCCTTTTCCTCTCACTTCCCCTTTCTAGGCAGGACTGCTGGGTTACAGAGGAAAGCACAGAATAAGAATAAATCAAAAGCGGTCACTTGCTAGCATCCCAAGAGGCCCCAGCTGAGAGGCTGCTCCTGGGGCGCAGGGAGGGATTGGGGGCAGGAGAGAGCCGATCTGGTCTGAGTAGGACAATGATTCAAATTTATTTAGCTCCTGGGGGCCAATTCAGCAAACTCTGCATTTCCTCCAGGTTTGGAGAGTGAATGTTTACCTCCAAATAAATCCCCTTTTCTAGCCAGGGACTTCCCATTTCCCAAGAACTGAAGCTCCCAGGGAGAGGCCCCCACCTCCCCCAGCAGCTGCCTCAGGGCCTGGGGGAGGAGGGCCACTTGTGGAGGTACTGGGAGGAGGTTTCTGCGCAGCCCAGAGAACTGGTTGTCAGACATTTACTAGCACGCCTAAATGTCAGGCATTTGCTCCAAGTAACTGTCCTTTTCTGCTCGGTCTGGCAGGTACAGACTCCATGAGGCCACTTGGTATGTTCACAGCTGGTCTCAGAACTGGCCACTCCAGACTCTGAACCTTCCTCCAAGGGGACCTCAGAGCACTCTGGAAATTCTGCCTTGGCAGCAAACTGGGGACAGGGTGTGGGGACAGCACTGCACCGATGAAAGGACTGTCCCTTTGCAACAAGGAGAACTGAGGCACAGAGGAGGAAAGGCAGAGTTGAACAGTGTCTTGAGAGCTTTCTAGAAGATGGGAAAAGTCTCGGAGAGTGGGAGGAACAGGGAATCTGAGGCCCTGGGTTCATTGCTCCCTCTGTCAATTATTAGCTACATGTTTGGGGGCAAGTTTCCTGACCTCTTTGATCCTTGGCTTTCTCATCTGTAAAAAGCAGGGGTGAGTACCTACTGCACAGGCTGTCAGGAGTAATCAAGAGAACAGGGTGGGACGCGTGGGTGGCTCAGCAGGTTAAGTGTCTGCCTTTGGCTCAGGTCATGATCTCAGCTGAGGTCCTGGGATCGAGCCCCGCATCAGGCTCCCTGCTCAGCAGGGAGCCCGCTTCTCCCTCTCCCTCTGCCCCTCCCTACTGGTCCTACTCTCATGCTCTCTCTCAAGTAAATAAATAAAATCTTAAAAAAAAAAGAGAGAGAGAGAGAGAACAGGGTAATAGATGGAGAAGGGTGACAGCATTCCCTGGAAAGAGATGGGGTGCTGTGAGAGCCTACACAGGGTTCTAGGGTTCCCACCTCCTCTTACCTTAGAGTCCTTTCTTGGGGCAAAAACCCTGAGGCCACCACTCCATACTCTTTCCTTCCATGAAAGCTATAACCACTGGCCTTCTCTCCCTCATTCAGCTGGAACCGGCCCTACCTTAAGCTTGGAGCACAAGGGCCCTGCCCAGATACTTGGTTTGAAACACATTGAGATGAAAGTTCATGATCCCCATCCCCACCCTAAAACAGAGTGGGGAGAGTTGACGTTCGTAAGCTGTGTGTAGAGGAAGGCAAAATCTGCAGGCAAATCCGGCAACCTCTCTGACAGTCCAGTCTGACCAGGAAATGGGTAGGAGATACTCCACAGTGTGATTTGAGAAGCTCATCTCACCTCCCTACCCCCATTGCCCTCACTGGCGCTGGAAAGCCCATCCATGCTTTCGTTTCTGCTAAGCACCACCCTACCCCAACTGGAGGAGGAGAGTGGCACATTATGTTCTAATGAGCTAATAAAATACCTCTATAGGCTTTCACGTTCAACAGTCATCTCGGGCAATAAGTTGGTGTCGTCACCATTTTGCACGAGAAAACTGAAGCCCACGGAGGTGAAGAGACAGCTAGAGATCACAGACAGTGTGTATAAAGGTTGGGGCAAGAACCAAAGGCTTTTTTCTTTGAAGAGGAGAATGGGAAGACCCCCCCCTCCCACCGGCTCCATCTCCCGGTCAAGTGACAAAGGGGACAGAAAGGAAGGGAGCCACAATCAGGTGGAAGCGTTACTTCTCAGCCATGCTGGGGGTGTGTGTGTGGGGGGGGTTCTCCACGCAGTTTCTTGTCCGCACTGTGGCCCAGTGAATCCCCATCCCCCAAGAGGCCGTCTACACACAAGTCATTCCCCAAACACTGATCATGGGTCATGCGAGAAACAGTCCTTCTGTATGGCGCCCAAGCAGGAAGGTATGGGTGGTTCATTAATTGAAGGTGGCCCAGGGCTGCTGGGTTCACTCCCCTCTGAGGCTGCAGGGGAGCCTGTGACCCAGAGCCCGACTGCACAGAATCCAAGTCTTCCATCACCGTCTGCTGTCAGCCTCCCTTCAGAGCTCCTCTCTTTTGCTCCTGGGAGGTGGGGGCAGGTGGCTCAGGACGAGGGACGACCCCGGAGTCCTTCTAGCACCCCACAGAGGTGGTTCATGGGAGGCGTTGGCATCAGGTAGAACTGAATCCCACCTTTGCCACTCACTACTGGCCAACCCTGGATCCGGAACTTTACCTTTCAGGGGGTCTCAGTTTCCTGATCTGTGAAATGGTGGTGACGCTTCCTGCTTCCCGCCACCGTGGTGAGGATTGCTGCCTCCTTCAGGGGATGCTGGCTGAGCATCAGCAGCGGGCAGGCCCACCTGCTCTGTGCTCCCACGGCCCGGAGCACGCTGTGTAGCCACGTGGGCTGACTTGCCTCCCTCAACGACTAGCCTCTCGGCCCCTGGAGGGCAGGGGCTAGGTCTTTTCTCTCTACTATTGTAGCCGCAGGGTTTGATAGAGAGAGTTTCCAAAACATCTCTTGAATGCAGGGATGACTGGTGTGGAGGAGGTCGGCTTCCCGTCCAAAGATAGCTTTTTGGCTGCAGGTTTACCTTCTCGACACTGAATGCCTCAGGCCCAGCAGAAAAGTCACAGTTGCTGACTACATGTTTTTGGGACTGGCGGGCATCCAGCCCGGGGCTGGAGATAATGGGACAAAGCAGGACATACGAGCAGGGACATTTCTTCTCGATGTGACTCTCTGCCTGTGCTGCTTGGGGCAAGTTACTCAACCTTTCTGACCCAGGGCCCGTACCTATAAAATGGGAGCAACTACACCTACGGTGCGGGGTTGTTAGAATTAAATGAGGTAATGCGTGCAAAGCAGTTGCACTTAATAGACAGTATATGGTAGTTATCATTAATAGAATCCACAGGCCTCTTTGGCTTCTGTCCCACGGGCTGCTTTGGGGGCCCTGCCCCTGTGGAGGGAACCCACTCTCTTCCAAGCACCCAGGGCAATGGGGCAGGCTTGGGTTCAGGCCCAGCGAGAGGGGGCCATGGTGTTGTGGGCAATTCCCACAACTGCCCACGGTTCCCAGAGGAACTGTGAGACTCAGTTCCTCTGAGCCTCAGTTTCTCCATCAGGTACAAATGGAGCTAATAATCTCTTCCCAGGGCTACAGTGAAGCCAGATGCGAGGGTGAATGGCACACAGCGAGTGCTCAGTAAACCTTGGTTTCTAAGCATTTTTATTGTTCCTTTTTGCTAGTCTTCCCTCCGAACCCAAACTCCACTCCCTGTCCATACCTGCCGCAGACGCCCCAGCACCCACATTGCCCATGTCCCACACTTCCCCCTCACGCGTGGCCTTGCTCTTTGTGACTCCTATACCCAAGAACCTCTCACAGAGTCCTTTCTTCCAACCCCGGACGACCCAGGCCTGCACTTTCTCAGAGTGACTCAGCAAGGCCATTCCTCCAAAGAGGACACCCCCTCTTCTGAGCCTTCCACCTGACCCGGGCCAGGTGGGAGCCGCCCTTTCCTGGAGCCTGTTGCGCCAGGCCACGGAAACATCGTGTTCTAGAGAACAGGGGGGCCCTGCACAGGCTTGGTCCACTAGGGGCCGCTGAGGCTCCAGAAGGGCTGGGCTGGGCTTGCCTGGGAGCTGGCACTCCGCGGTGCTCGGCAAGCTGGCCGGGCGGGATCTGGTTCCCTCACGACCAGGAGAGAGTCCAGGGACCTGGGAAGAGGTCAGGGCTCGAAGCTATTTGGTAAACATCAGGTTTGGCCTCAACAGGTGGGAGGCAGCAGGGGGCAAGGCCAAAAAACGATGTTTTTGTGGGGAGAGCACAACTCAGGGGGTGCTCCGGGCCTGGACCAGCTCCCTGACCCTGGTCTTGTCGCTGGTACAGCGCCCTCCCCTTACGTTGTACCCTGGTCAGACCCTACCGTGCAGGGTTGCCCAAACATGCCCGATGATTTACATCCTCCTGCCTTTGTTCCCACAGCTGCGTCAGCAGGAAATGTCCACGTTTCCCCCACCCTGCCTCCCTCCCGACCATGTGTAACCCTACCCCTCTTTCAAGACTCAGCTGGAGCAGTATGCCTCCCAAGAAGCCTTTCCCAATACTCCACACCCCTCAGACCTAGGTCGCCTGGGCCCTTCCTCATCTGTGTATGCCTCTAACCTTAACGTCTGTAACACTTTGGGGCCCTTCATTGTCTGTCTTCCTGAGTGGACTGGTGTCCCAGCCCCCATTACCATGCCTGGCTCACGATAGGCTCCCAGTGTGCTTGTTAAATGCCCAAGTGACTGACCGAGTGAGCGGATGAGTGAGAGAGGTGTCGAAATGTTCAGGGATCCAAAAAAGGGAGGGGTCGACAGGGGCTCCTCTAAGTGTCCCCACCCTCCACCCTTCAGCACAGGGAAGGGAAGAGCTGATTCGAAAGGGATCCTGGAACAGCAGGCCTAAATCACCTACATTCTGATCCCAGGGCCCACTGGATAGAACAAACCACAGAAAAATGACTTCGTGGTGTAAAATGAGGGGGTCTTAGTTAATTAATTAGTTTTAAAAGTGTTTGTAGGCAGTGGTTTTCAAAATGAGGCTTGTAAAATGTTCACTGGCCCTGTTTGCCCTTGTGGGGTGTTAGTGACATGTGGCTGATGGGGGTAAGGCTGTGAACTTAAATCTGAGCCTCACTTCCTAGCTTTGGGCCCTTTCCGGACAACTGTCTGCTCTCCACCCTTCCCAAACATCTCTGGAGAGCCCCTCACTTGTATAATAGTCCCAAACCAGTGATTTCCAGTAGGTCCGTTAGTGGGTGTATCAGAATCTCAGTGTAGGTGTGCCTCTGTGGGCCTGGTGTGTGCGTGTGTGTGCGTGTGTGTGCATGCGTGTGCAAGGGGGTATGTTCACAGCTAGAAACATATGATATGCCTATCATATTCCTAATAAAAAGCAGAGTAATGAAAGTTCAGTGCAATCTTGGCTACTGAAGATGTACAGAAGAGAGTGAGTGAACACTCAATGTCAGGGTCATGGAGGTAAAGAGGCCAGGAAAGATCACTCTGCTTTTCCTGCCCACACTTCCAACAATCCTGTGGGGTGGGGAGGGCACACATTATTCCCATTTTATGGATGCAGAAACAAAGGCCCCAAGTGGACTACAAACTCCATTAGGTCAGGAACTATACATTTTATATGTCTAGTACTTAGCAAAAGGTCTGCAAGCTCACAGAAAGCACTCGGTATTTATTGAATGATGCGTGGATGGAAGAAATCGTGCTGAAATGACTGACCTCAATGTATCTAATGCATCAGCAGTGGAACTGGGACAAGGCCTAGGATTCCTGAATTTCTGCCATGTGGGAGTCCTCCCACTCCTCTGGGCCACAAACTCCAAGGACAGCAAGCACCCTTGGGCCCTCACTCACCCATCCTCCTCCCTCTAGACCCTGTAGACACCCGAGCTCCTAGAAGATCACACCAGAAAGGGAGGTAAGGCAAGTTCAAGTGCTCCTTGGGCCTGCTGCAGACTTTGATCACCTGTTCCCTGATTTATTTTAAGCTTTGTATACTTGGGCCATTAACTATTTTTGTAGCTGTTTGGGGCACTCACCCTGCTTGGAGGCAAGAGGATAGACAATTAAATCTCTGTGTTTTGGGTAAATTTCAGAATTCAGGTATAAGTTCATCAAATGAAAAAACCTAGACAAGGCCAGTGGAGTATTTCTTCACAAGCTTAAAAGTCATATTGCTAGCCCACCACCTCCTAAGTGGGGGCACAAAGGCCCCCTGGTCAGACCTGTAGGTTGTTTTGCCTTTGACACAATGAGGAATGTAGGTCTTGAGTGAGTTGGAGTTCAGGGATATGTCCAGCTGAAACACATGGGTGGCCCAAGCAGGCCAGGGACAGAGGTCACTGCACAAAGAGAAGAAAGGCCCAGCAAAAAATAAAAAAAAGAAAGAGAAGAGTCCATTTTGATGAGTCAAAGCTGGGGAAGGCAGGTCGCCCATATGGTCCCTGGGGTGTTGTCCCCAGGGGCGGAGGGAGCCGTCAATCACTGCCACAGAAAAGGCTTAGGGGGGCTTTCAAAGCTGCTGAATTCACTCTATTGCTGCAAAGTGAAAGGCAGGGGGCTCCAGCCCTCAAAGAGATGAGAGGAATGTAAAGTGTGAAAACATCTGAACTCACTCTGCCCAGCACAGCTGCATGGCCTGGCTGGGGGCCATTCACAGCCAGGGGCCCAAGCCACCCCCTCTGCCTCCAGCTAATGAAACCAGCATGGGGATCCTAATGACTGATCAAAGCCCATCCAACTTCCCCAGGACGTCTGCTCCCCTGGCCCTGCCCAGAGTGGGAATGGTGCTGCGACAGGGAGGGAAAGAAGGTACTTGGGGGTGGGGGTGGGGGTGGGGCAAGAGAGGCGGGTCTGGTCGGGTCTGGCCAGGTCTGACCTTCCGGGGACATGGCTGGCCGAGCCTTCACCGTCCTCTTGCAGGAGAGGTGAGACAGCATCATTTTGACCCCAGATCTCCAGGCACAGTTTTCTGGGTCCTGAGCACCAGCCTCCTCACTCTGAGGGTAACGGGAGGATGGAGGGGGACAGAGGAACACAGCTTTTGCCAAAGGGTCCCAAGCCAATGTGTGACTATCTTCTGAGGTGAGCTTCCCATCCTGGTCCTGAGTGAGGGGTTCTGACTTTGCCTGCCTTGCCTCCTTCTGCCCACTAACGAGGCTGCCTCTTGGGTGAACGACTAAAACCTTTTTAGCATCGCCCATCATCAAGTCATCTTTATGTACCAATTTGTTCCTAAAGTGGTAACTGGGTGCCCACCTCCACAGGGGGGCTGCGCCTAGTGGGACAGACTGGGACCTGCCAGGACGTCTGCTTTCTGGTCAAATGCTCACGCAGCCCGACATGCTGGGGACACGCAGACAGAGGAGTACTAAACATTGAATACATACACAAAGAGAGCAGATGAAATGTTTGTCTTGCCTATAAGCCAAGGGCAAGGATATTTGTGGAGCGGTAGGTATGTGTCTGTGTTTGAGGAAGCGTGGGGGGAGGGTGCTGCTATAGCAGGCGCTGGTGTGGGGGGGGAGGGCGAGGGAGAGGAAGATGTTGCTTTCACTACTAGATCCCAATGCCTTCCTGAAATTGCTGGTGGAACTGCAGAAGGGAGAACTTTGCTCGGTGGTGACATTGCATCTGGGGTCTTCCAGAAGGGGAAGAACTTGAAGGACATTCAGAGGTGGAGACAGAGTCCATGAAGGGAGGGTATATACCCAGGCGTGAGAGGGTGGCTGTGTTACCTCGACAAGTCTGGGAGGGGGACTTGCTGGGAGGGGAGAATAGTGGAGAGCATAGCTTTTAGAGTTCTGTTAAGAGCAGGTGGGGGGTTGGGGCAGTGGGAGGAGGGGGCTGGGGAAGTCCAGGTGACAGATGGCTAGGCGGCTGCAGGAATGTAGAAGAGGGAAAGAGAGTCAGGTAGGAATTAACAGCATATATTGAACGGGGGGGACCACACACCTAGCTCATATCCAGGTCTCCCTGGAGACAATGTTTTCATTAAACAATCATTGTAGAAATCCACAGTCCCCAGTGACTTGCCCCTATCTCTCAGGGCAGAATGTGAAGATCAAAGACCCAGCTAGACCACGCTGGAATCGAGGTACTGTGGCCAGACAGTAGAGGGCGCTGTGACTCAAACAGAAGTTAACCAGAAGCCACCAGAAGGAGGAAGCTGACCACAGGAAGGCTTCCAGTGGGTTGTTGGGTTTGCACCTTCTAAACTCATGGTCGGCCTTTAGTGCCCAATAAACACAGAGTGACATCCTTACAAGTAATTGCAGGGTTTTTCCAGGATGGACTGAAACAGAACAGAGGGGCCCGAAGCTGCTTGGCCATCATAGCACTTGGCTTGTGCCCAGATAGCAGGGGGCCATAACCATTAATGCTACTCTCCTGAAATGGGGAAAAAAAAAAAGCCTCCCTCATTTTTAATAACTTTATTCCCCAAACTTCAAAAATGAAATTGCCAAGTTAAGAACTTGCCTTGAAAAAAAAAATTCTAATTTATTATAAAGAAGGTCCGGGGCTTGGGAATTTTTTAATGCAGATTCCTAATTTTCCAAAGTGAGATTCTCCTGTGCATTTGAATAGATTATGCTCGGTATTGCTAGCCCTTAGCACAACGGGAACATTATTAAAACGACTGCATGGGTCTCAGAGGAAGGGCTCTGCTTCTCGCTTCCTTTTTCATTTTGGGGACTTCGTATCAGAGACTGTCCGTTTTTGCCTGTGGAAGAAACTGGGCTTCCAAGGAGGTGATATAGAGATGTGCTCAGCTGTCCAGGCCTTGAGGAAACAAGTCATACCGGATCCAAAAGTAATGAGATTAGACCTAAAGGAATCGGAGGAAGTGGGGAATCCTTTTCAGAGAGCCTCGTTTAGGAAGGGACTCCCCTGTGTGCCTGACCCATGTTCCTATTAGGCCCGGCTTTCCCGAGGACATTGAGTGTCAGAGAGTAGCTGGTTCTCTAGGATAATGAGCATGATGAGGGCAATGGAGCAGGGCTTCCCCTGAGAAGCTGGGTTCAGCCTCTTGAAAGCAGAAAGGGAAGAAGGCAGGAGGATCACAGCAAGTTCCCCAGCAGAAGACTCACATAGAAGACATTCATTCCTATGTGGGAGCCCCTCCTAGAAGGCCCCAAAGAGTGTGGAGAAAGGACCCCTCCCCAAGAGCCAACCGGCCTCAAAGTCTAGTTCTCTGTCTCTGGAGAGAACAGCCTTCCCCCATGAGTCAGAGGTCCTTGTTCTGTGGCTCTCACTCACCTCTTCCATCCTGGACATGTCATCAATGCCCAAACGACTCCCCACGACCCCCTATCCTGATCAGTCTCTCTGGGAACCGGGTTGGCTCAGGGAAGGCCCATGGCAATCCAGCCATAGCCTAGTGGCCTAGCCAAGGCCATAAGGACCCCAGACTTTGGCTCGGTCACTTGACCAGGGACACTGACACTTGCTGTCAGACGCCTCTTTCCTGGGCCCTGGGGTTACAAATAGATGCGTGGCTTCCTCAGGGCAAAGTATTCCTTTGCTGTAAATGGATTTTCTATGGTGAAGTACTGGTGGCTCCTAAGAGAGGAGAGCCTTGCACAGTCCGTGCCCAGGGTGTCTACTCTGAGGCCCTAGATGGGGACCTGGAGCCTCCCTTCCTCCCCTCAAAAGGCTCGAGCCGCTCACCGGTGACCTCCGGGGGGCTGAGTGCCCGAGAGCTGTGGCCCTACCTCCATCACGTCCCTCAGCAGCTGGGATGTATTAGTTCTCAGCTGTATGCTGAGAATTCAATTAGGCTCCTGTACTTAACTACACCCGGATCCGCATTCTTGGACCACAGAGGCCCTGCTGCCGCGCTCTTGCTAATCCCCACCAAACCCAGCCTTCTCCCAGCTGCCCCAGCAGGCAAAACAACGCTTGGGGCGGGCGGGAGGGAGGCAGCGGCCACCAGCCGTGCCAGTCCAACGCTCTCTGACCTCTTGGCCCTGCCCTCGGCTGTCCCCGAGCCTTGCGTATGAGGCCTTTGCACCCACTACCTGCTGAGGATAGGAAATGACCCCATGTCCATTCGCCATTTCTACTGTGGAGCTAGGAGAGCAGGATCCAACTACAAAAGAAACGGAGCCAAAGTGCGTGCCTCTTTATCGGGACCCCGGGGGTCCCCAACACTGCCTGAGCAGATGAGAGAATGATGTCTGTGTCTACTGAGGGAGGAGGAGGCTAGTTCCCCATTACGGCTCCTAGGTCTCCCCAGTCCAGGCCTCCTGCACTTCGTTCTGACTATGGAGGGGAGGGTCCTGACGTAGTGTGGCACGCCTGGAACTTTCAAATAGAGGAACCATGTAAATGCCGAGTCCACCCCTGCAGTCATTCGTGGAAAGCTACTGACGTGGGCAGAAGGCTGGCCGCACAGGAGGCTAGGTTGGGGAGAGCTGAGGAAGGCATGGAGTTGACATGTTGGCGCACGGGTGGGGATAAAAGGACGTGTGCTCGAAGGTCGGGGAATGACAAGTGCTTCTGAATTTTTAGGGGTGAGGGGAGAGGAGTCCGTGGCGGTCTGCATGCTGGACGTTCTGGAAAGTGGTGATTTCCTGGGGTGGGGGGGTGGGGGTGGGAAACAGGGATGGATGGCGCAGCCGCTACATGCTCACACCAGGCTGGGGGTGTCAGGATCCTAAGACCGTATGTGTGCAAAAGTCTGCCCACCCTGTGCTGCGTCTTAATATCCCTCGTGCGCTGCACAGATCTTCCACGTGGTCGCTGAGAACGGCTGTGTGTGAAAGGCTCAGGAGGAAGGGGCATCAGAGCAAAGACCGGCTGCCGGATCCCGGGTGCACAGTAGGCTCTCACTGCACGTTTGTTGAGTGAATGAGTGAACGAGGGTTCTAGCTAGCTGCAGTTCACATTGCAGATACTCAGTAAACCCTTCCTGGAGTCATACTGACTTGAGAGACCGGGGTAGAGAAAATAGGAGGAGGTGGAGGTAAGGGCCAGGGAACCGACGCTCCTGTGACAAACCGCAAAACTAACTCAGGGTCTCCAGAGAACCAAGTGTGGAGAGAGGTGCGTGCGGTGGGAAGCATGGGTCCAAAGTGATGGGTCTGAAGGACCAGGGGGAGCCCAACCCACCAAAGCTGGGCCAGGCCTCTAGAAGGAGGGGAGGAGACAACAGGAATACAGTGTGAAGATGCCACCTTCTCAAGAGGTGCAACCAGGATGGAGTCTCAGGAGAGCTCGGGGGGCTGCTGGGTCGGAGCTGAGGGATGGAACCAGGGGAAAGGGCTGGAGGACGTAGAGATAGAGTCATGGCCTTTTTCTAGCAAGAAGCCGACAGAATCCTGAACAGAAAGGTGATTCCTGGAATGGGCAGCCAGAGAAGGATGGGACAGAAGGGCTCCAGTGACCAGTAAACGGGGGGGATCTGGTACAAAGGAACCTCTAATTAAGGTTTCCCCAGATACTCAAAAGCAGACTCGATTTACCTGCATCTGGATCTCCCTGAGTGAGGGGTTGGGTGCATTTGTCTGATATCTGCTTCGAGTGGGAAGCAGGGTGAGGGTGGGGGCAGGACCATGACTGGGTGCTCCAGACGACGGTCCCAGATGTTGGTGACAGAGCTACTCAAGTAGGATCTGAACCCAGTTTTGTCAAATGCAATGGCCCCTCCAGGGGTCTGTGTTGGCCAGCTCTCCAGAGCCGGGGGTGGGGTGGGGTGGGGGGGAGAGCCCAGAGAGTGGCCAGGAGACAGCTGGGGTAGGCCTCGCTCTGTCCCGCCCAGGGAAGGCCACCCCCTTCCCATCATCTGGTCAGTCGACACTCACCTGCGGGCTGTCCTGGTAGGGTGGGGGAGGGACATTCTGCGTGGCCATCATCGTCAGAGCGGGGGCTGGGGAGGCATGTTGCATCATGGGATTGATTCACATCGAGGATCTGTGGCAGGAGAAAGGGGGCCGCACCGTTAATAGGCTGAGCGCAGGGAGCCCTGGGGACCGGCCGGCTCGACATTTTCTCAGGCTGGGCCACCTGGACTGACGGACTGACGGGCTACAACAAGCGCTGGAGGCCCTTTAGGGGAACAAACAGAGAGCTAAGGGGAGAGGCCGGGGTGGGGAGGAGCTTGCTGTGCTCTTCTGACTTGAAAGAAACGATATTCAGATTACATGTGAAACAACCTGTACGTAGCCTCGTAGCCTCATAGCCTCGTCTTTGTTCAGCATCAGCTGGGGCCTGGTGGGGGGGAGGGGAAGGAGTAGGGGAGCCTGGCTGGTGGCAGGACAGGGCATTGGCGGCCATTCGGGTATCCCACAAGACAAGGGCGCTGGCCCTTTCCCAGGCTTCTGGAACAGCCACCTGCGCTCTCAGGGGCAGGAGGCCCCCACCTCCCGACCCCAGGGTCTGAGAGCGCGGACTAACCCCTCCCGGGTGTGCTCGCCACACCCCCTAGTGGCCGAAAAGGGAGGTGGGGGCGCAGGTCGGCTCCCGGGGACCGGAGGGTGGAGCCCGCAGCACAGGGCGACCAGTTGGTCTTCAGGGAAGGGAAGGAGGCTGGGGGACATCTGAGAGCCTGGGTGAGCCTCCCGTCACTTGCCGAGTCTTTCTAGGTGTGTGCTTGTGACTGTGGGCATATGGATGTGTCTGCAACATTCTTTTAAGTAAGCCTCCTTAGCCTGCGTTCAGTATAGAGTCCCCGGCACCTGGGGCCAGAAGAGCAGAGCCAAGTCCACCCCCTCTTACAGAGGAGGAGACAGAGGCCAAGAGGAATGATGTGTGTGTGGTGGGGGCGGGGCAGTGCTAGTGAAGCAGGGATTGGACCCGAATCTCCAGGTGCCCTGTCCCCGCTGCCCCCTACCCATCACCAGTAAGTGAGCTGCCCCTCCTGGGCCTCAAGGTTTCTTCTTGAAATGGAACGTGGTGCTGTAAGTGGAGACAGCCTGGCAATAACCGCCCCCCACCCCGCCCCAAGGAAACAGACCGCCCAGAAAGCTGTTGAGCTACACTAGATGCCCTGAAATATTTAGAGCTGGAAACTGCGGGCTCATTGCCCGCCGCAGGCCTGTCCATCGTGGGGCCTGGAAACTCCTAAGAACCTCTGTGGGGGGAGGGGCCTATCCTCCTGGGGGGAGGGGCCTATCCTTCTGGGTGAGGGGTGCTGATGAGCTAGAAACATTTGTGAGCACAGACTCAGACCTTCCCTCCCCTCTCCCTGAGGGCACTGTGGGGCTCCATCCTCATCCCACTGATGCCCCCCACGCCTTCCCTAGGGTCTTCTGAAATGTTCATATATGTGAATTCTGTGGTGATCTGAGGGTGTTTGGAGCTGCCTAAGGGAAGGGGCTGGTCTCCAGAGCCCTGAGGTGTGTGTGTGTGTGTGTGTGCGCGTGTGAGAGAGAGAGAGAGTGTGTTTTTGGTTATTTTTCAGGAAGAGGAGGAAGCAGCAAGCCTGGCCTGACCTGAGTCTGTGCACTAGCTATGCTCTGACGTTAAGTGCGTGCAGGAGCGCTGGCCATGTAGGTGTTCATTCAAGGACTATTTATCAAGTGTCAACTACAAGGAAAGAGCTAGGAGATGTGGGAGGATAAATGAAAGGAGGCAAGATCTCCTCTCCAAGGAGTGTTATCAGTCGGGAGGTGATGGCCCAGCGGGCCAGAAGAAAGAGAAATGAAGGTTCCGGAGGAGACAGCAGGAGACAGCGTAGGGAGAGAGGGCTTCTGCTGTGCCTGCAGGGCATTCCCCTTGACCTCTCTGCTACCTACAGCTTGCCTGCCCTGGCTTTACCAGGGTGTCTTTGCAGCAGAAACACTCAGGGTCTCCCCACCTCACGCACACATGAGGCACCCAGATCCATGTTTTATTTATGCAAAGAGTGTCAGGAGGGAGCCCTCGGGGGAGCCAGTCACTTCAGGCGGGAGAACCAATGCCTGTGTTCGTGGTTGGCTCTTTGTCTGGGTGGCGGTACACATCCAAGGAAAGCAAGAGCAGAGTGGAAAGGGTTCCCGAGGAAAAAAGAGGATAGAGACTCCTTGAGATGTCAGAAGAAACTTCCAGAATTAAGATGTTTGAGACATTAAAATGGGTGTGGAATCTCTTGTGGACCCTGAGGGACAAAAGGAAATCAGGATATTTCAGGGGTGTGTTAGGCTCAGCCTTTCCTGGAACTCTGGCAGACGAGGTAACTTTGGTTGGGGCCTCAGGACCTGCCTTTAGGACCTCTTCCTTGGAGCTCCAGTCTTGGATGCTCCTTCGCCGGGGAGAAAGTGAACCACTTTGGGGCTGTAATGCCAGCAGCCTCCAGAAGAGGGAGCCTGGGGGCAGAGTCTGGGGTGGGAGCTCTCACTAGGCGGTTTCTCTCCCCTCTTAGGGGCAACTGGTTCCCTTTAACCTCGGGTTTGGGTCTTGGGGTAACCTCATTGCACGGATGAGAAAATCAGTAAAGGCAGAGCAGAGGATGCTCAATAGGGAGGATTGGGGCTAAATAGAGGGGGCTTTAATCTGCATTCTTTTGTTCACTGTCCAATGAATGGGAGGTAGGGTCATTTTAGAGTTGTTGTCCCTAGAAATATTTGCAACTTGGCAGGAGGGCTCCCCAGCCTGGGGGCAAGGAGAGATGGGTAAAAGCGGTCTGCAGCCAGAAGCAACCCCCGACGCCCAGGCTGAGAGGAGATTTTTCAGTCTGGAGTCTGTCAGGCTGTGAGCAGGGGCCAGACCCGCCTCGCCAGAGGACACAAGAACAATTTTCTGAGGACCTGGATGGCCTTTGCCCCTCCCCTCCCCCTCTCTGGGGTCACCACAGGCCACTAGGCCACTAACCCATTGCCCTCTGGGGGCTTCTCCTGCCAGAGAACAGGAGGACTTTTCATCAGGGGCTTAAGTTTCATTGGTTCTCTGCTCACTCAGGCACAGAAGCCTCTGTTAAGGAGACACTGGGGGAGACCCCACACCCATCTCTGGAAGCTTGCTCTTTTCTTCACACCACTCCACAAACACAGGCACTCCCCCATCCTTGGGGAAGCCCACTGGCTAGGCTTGGAGGGGGAGCAGGGCTGGGGGATGCATGGAAGGACCCTGGAGAGGAAAGGGGAATCCAGCTTCTCTCGTCTGAAACTGGGCCCGGAGAGACTTCATAGTGGGTGGGGGGAGCTCCTTGAGCAATCCCTGGGTGCCTGGCCCTTTTTGCACTTTGTTTGAGAGTACGGAGGGGAGTAGCAGGCCTGTGCTCTAAAAACCCAGCCTGGGGCTTCCGGCACTTTTCCGTGGCTCAGAGAGGCTGCTTGGCCCTGTTCAGAGGCCCCAGCGCTCTGTTACCAGACACCAGGGCACTCAAGGGAGCGCACCCAAGCCTGCAAATGGAGGACGCACAGGGAATGATTTACCACCGAGAGACTTCCCGTTGAAGGCAGGCTTATGTCAAAAGATTGTTCTTAATGCTGAAAACCTTTATTATAGGACAGCTGGGGGGGTAAAATCCCCTAACGCAACATTCAACCCCACAATGATATCCAAGAAGAAATAATTCGTGTCACTGATATTATCAAAAGGAGCTAAAGCCGCCATTTTACAGAGCTCCGGAGCCCAGTAAGGCCGTGTTGCACAGATTGGGGGTGGGTGAGGGGGGACAAAAAGACACCCCTTTAGGAAGTAGGAATGGGCAGCCCAGGAGTTACCCACTCCCTGTCTCCTCAACGCTTGCTCCCCCCAGCCCTGCAAGGTGAGGCCCTGGGTCTGTAGCCCAAACTCCAGTGTGTTGACAAACAGGCTTAGAAAAAAATCGCAAGCTCGTTAGGAAGGAGCTCATTAGGACTTGTTGACATGAAACCCATTAGACCAATTAACATTCCATTAACGGCCTGGGGCACCAAGGGGTTAATGCTGCCCGGCAGTAATTGGGCTGGGGTGCTGGGGTTGGGGGCTCAGGGCCTTAAGGATGAGAAACAAAGTCTAATTGGGAGCTCTCTGGCCAGCTGGCCCGACAGTGACAGCATTTGTTCTTGCCCTCTGACCCTAGCTGAGACTACATCGTATCCGGACCCACTTAGGGAGGGGGGCGGGACCAGCTTCCCTTTGGCTCCTCACTGTCGCACCTCTTTGCCCTAGATGGGAGACTGGGCGGATGGTGGGCACCGGCCGAGGTGTGGATGTATTTCCACCCTTTTGGACTCTGATAGTCCTGTTTTCTTCATCCATCCCTGCCCCACCCCCTTCTGGTCCAGTTTCTCTCTTAGCGCCCAGGGAAGAAAGTCCCCTCTTCCTCTCCTCAGTTATGCGTGTGGGACCTACGCTTACAAAAGTTCTTTGGAGAAGCTAGAATCCTTGAGGCCCCAGAACCTGATTCATCTGAAGAGTGTTGTAGTTTAGGGCAGAGGGGTGAGGGGAGGGAGCATTGGCCCTGGGTCTTTCTTCCTTCCTCCCCTCCCTCCCTTCCTCCCTGCCTTCCTTCCTTCCCCAGAAAGGAAGCTAAGACACACTGCGGAGGGCCCCACAGAAGCCCTTCTCTTCTGTCCTCCGACACACACCAGCAGGATTTTCATTATTTTCCTTCCCTAGCTACAAGTAGAGGCTGTGGAATTCCCATCCCCTGCCTGGGCCTCAATTTCCTCTTTTGTAAATTCCCATGATTGAAGCCTGTGCTCAGGGTCAAAAAGTCTGGATTCCTCATCTAGCTCTGCCACTTACCTGTGGCCAGTACAAGTCACGTTCCCCTCTTGGACTGCAAAATGAGGGATTTCACCAGAATATTCTCAAAGTCTTTGCCCATGGTTAGCCCTCAACACAAGCTTTGTTGAATGGAATGGAAATGGTTGGTTTGTAGCTTCATCTCAAAGGCTAGCCAGCTTACGTATTCTCCTCCTCACTTCCCATTCGAGAGTGAGGGAGGGAGGCCCCTGAGGCCGGAGAGTCAGGGGCTCTCCTCAGCAACCCCAGCCCAGGAGCCCCCAGGTGGTTACCATCCCACCCCCTAACCCCAGGCCGGGGAGGGGGCCCTGTGAGCTGTTACCCAGGCCTGGGTTCTGACGTCTAGACAGATTTGCAGGAAGCTGAAATAACAGAGTGAACGCAGCAGGAGGGACCAAAAGGCTGCATTAGTAACCTGGCTGGCTGCAACGTCTCCCTCAGGAGCACCCGCCTCAACCCTGGCGCAATCTCGTTTATTTTCCTTCAACCTAGAGCCTCGTCCAAAATGATAGTCTCTGGCCCAGCTCCCTTCCCAGAAGAGGCCTGTAGGTGGCGCCTCGGAGCCCCGCTTTAATTGCATTATATAATAGAACCTGTTTACTAAATCATGTAATCAGTCGCCTTAGGATTTACAGCCTCGGATGTGTATAGAGAATTGGACTTTGAGTCAAATTTAAAAACAAATAAAAATGAGAGGCAGCTGTTGCTGATAGTGTGATATTCATCTTTTGGAAACAAATTCACCCCGCTGCTATAAATTATGCCTGGAAAAAAAGTGTTGTTGGTGGGAAGGAGTTGGCTAGGTTTCCTGTGCTGGCAACTCGGAGCGATGAATCTTGAAATAACGGTGTCAACCTGTCACTGATTTCATGTGACTCTGTGGATTTATCTAAAGAAACGCAGGGGTGCGTGTGTGCACGCTCGCGCACGCGCACACACACACACACACACACACACACACCCCAGATTTCTTCACAAAACCCAGGAAGGGCTAGAAATCTCAAGCTTTAGAGGAAACACTGTGGTCACTGTGCATGGTGTACGCAGCGCTGGGTGGTGACAGGGTGGGACCATTGCAGGGATGGCGGAGGGCATGGAGGTGAGAGGGAGGCTGTAGCTCTGGGCTGGGAAGCTGTAAAATATGAGGAGGTCTGGTTGACATGTTTGCAAGTGAGGGAAAAGTGAAGGGTCCTTGAGGAAAGAAGGGGAAGGAACACACCAAACGCTGGACCAGGTGCTTAGGAATCGGGTGGTAGCTCAGGGGCCCGAGGATTCAGGTGACAGGAATGCCGTGGCCTCGTGGATGTTGCTTTGCCCCCATCTTTCTGACCTTGGGTGCTGGGGGTGAATGGAAGTCCTCTAGTCTGAAAAGGGCAGGCCCAGAGTGGGGTGTGGGAGCCAGGCAGGTGACTCTATGTTACTGAAGGAAGCACAGGTGGAAGGCGACCCTAGCAGCCTTTGCGCTCAGGACCAGACCCTTACTGTCCTGAAGGCTGGCTGGCTAAAGTTCCAAAATGAGCCACCGCTCCACCATGACCCAGGTCCGCAGGGACATTGCACCTGGGACAGAGCCCCAAGTCATTGCAGAATGCCCCACCCAGAAGGACCACTTCCCTGGTGCCCCTCCGGTTCCTGCTTGGACCTCTCAATAGGAAATAATTCTCTACTGACTTCATCAAGATAGCAACTGAGGCAACTCAGACCCCTTGGCCACCCACAGCTCTCTGAGCGAATCGTCATTTGCTACCTTCCTGAGGAACCTGCTTGGGTGGTGGTGCCAGGTCATGCCCTATTATTATGATGTTGGTCTCCAGGGAACAGAGTGGAGACAGAGCAGAAGCCAGGGTGAGCTGTAACTAGGACTGCCGGCTTCTGACTCCCTGAGAGATGTGAAAATGTCTCTCTCTCCCCACCTTTCTCTCCTTCAGCCCTTAACTGCCAAGTGGGGCAAATGGTCTTTGGAAGGGGTAAGAGCCTTCTGTGAAATCAGAGAAGCCAGAGACCCTCCTGTTCCCCTTACCAGGAGCACAGTCTCCTCCAAATGGTAGTGGTCCTCCTCCCAAGGGCCTCCACTCCCCTCCTTTCCCCACCCCCAAAGCCATTTTGTCGTTTGGTCTTTATCTGGAATAACAGTATGTCTCCCATGTGTGTGGCTGGGTCAACAGATCATTTATGCACTCACCAACCCCAGCCGAGAGACCGCGTTCTGGGAGCAGGGGTGGTTATTATCCACCCTGGATCCCTCTGTGCACACAGTTTAGTGAGGGGATGCTCAGTGGTTACAGAAGGCAGAGGATTCGACTCCGCCCTGGCTGTGAGGGGGCCTGCTGGCAGTCACGGACCCACATCACGCCCTGACCGGCTTTCCCAGAGAGGAGCCCCCCACCTTGCCCTCTTGCTTCCTGCCATGCCTCTCTGATTCATGGGGGTTCCGAGAACATCAGGGCCCAGACTTTGGGCCCATCAGGGCTGCCGCCTTGCCCCTCGACTCCCCTGGTTTAGCTAATTTGGCTTCAAACACGTGGGCCAGGGTCAGAGTTAGGAGAGCCACTTGCTCTCTGCCCCAGCCCTCTTTCCTGCTTGTCTCCTGCTTCCCCACACCGGGGCCAGGAAGTGACAGAGCCCTCGCTTTCCTCCCTGCCTGGGCTGTCACACCTTTCCCGGCTTCAAAAAGCTGCTGATATATTTTACAAACTGAAACAGCAATTTAATTCCCCCTGATAGCAGCAATTGTCCATTAGATCTTCCTACCAAGGAGCTTTAACAATAATTCCTTTCATCCGACTGCTTGCTTCTTCTTGATCTGAGAATCAATCCCATAAATAGCAGGCAAGAGTTTTCACATTACTCTCCCCCTCCAGCTTTTAGCATTTTGATGAAGATTCTCATCTCCTCTTAAAGCACTTCACAACTTGGCAATTTTTCCCCCTTTGGTTCCTTTAAACAAAATAAAACAAAAAAACAGAAAGGGGGGAAGCATGCCAGTTGTCAGGATAAGTACAGTCCTTGCATGTGTCTCACAGGTAAGTGCTTTGCACCTTTGCCTGCCTGGAGGCAGGGGGATGGCAGCAAGGACCTCCGATGGCCACCCCCTAACCGCTCAAAGTGGGTGCTGCTCTGCCCCAGAGGGGCCCCACGATGGGCCCTAAATTTCACGCTCACCCACGGTTGGGTCCAGCTTCTGCCAATGATGCTCAACTCCGAACATTTTCCACTTTCCAGGAAAGCCCTCCACTTGGTGCTGCATCTCAGGAGCGGGGGCCTGGAGGCCATGCTGCTGCCCTGGGGTGGGGTCCGCGTGAAGGTTCTGTCAAGGAGCCTCTCCCTGGGCCTGTTGCCAAGTTCCCACCCATGGCTCAGGCAATTCTTGGACCTAGAGCTGGGATTCTGTCCCCTCTGTTTCATTGCCAGCCCCCTTCGGCTCTACCCAAATAGCATGAGTGGGAGAGGTGGGGAGGAACAGGGAAAGGAGAAAGCTAGAGGCCTTTCATTCAATTCTTTCTCTTTTATTTTAAACCTGCAAGCAGTCCCAATGATCAGGGACAGAGGAGAGAGCCCTCCAGTTTTTCCATGGCTAGAGTGGATTGCCAGGGCACCTGGGAGCCCCAGCCCACTCCCCCAAGACGCTATCACGTGCTCTCTTGTCTGCACACACACACACACACACACACACACACACACACACGCACACAGAGAAACAAATCTAAAAATGAACCCAGGGACTGAAATCCCCCTCGACAAACCTGATTCCCAGGTTTATTATTATTTGTCAAGAGCTGACGGCAGCCGCTGCTCGGAACAGAGCTGAGAAAACAACACGGGCTGGGCCCCTGAGGCTCACAACTCAACAGAGACAGAGGAACAGCTCAGATGCTGGGGAGCCCAGATGGAAGGAGCGCTTCTGTTCTGGAAGGAGCCAAGCAGCCACCTCCCTGCTGCCCTATCTGCCTCCCTCCCTTTTAGAAATCTTTCTCTTCTCTGAGGCGGGCCCACAGGGAAGACAGTACTCCCAGGGACCTGGAGAGAGGAAGGAAAGCAGGGGAGGGCAGGGAGGGGGCTGGAGCCACAGGACTGGGTGGGGGGTGGCATCCGTAGAGATAAGGGACCCCAATTCCTATCCCGTCTGTCCCTTGTGATGCTCTCAGATTCTGCTGGAACCAGAGGCTCCGAAGAGGGTCAGCCAGGCCCCTTTTCTCTCTTAGGACTATACCATGACCTCTGGCTGGTTCCGTTTTCTAAAAAATTGCCTCCAGAAAAAAATAGTCAAGAGTCAGGGCTGTTGAAGCAAGTGGCTCTCTGGGCTCAGTTTATCATGGAAAAGCCACTCATCCCTGATACTTCCTTACCCAGCTAATGGATGTCCTTCCTCCCGAGGCCTTTGGGGTGGCCTAGGTGAGCCTGCAAGAAAAGGGAGGGACACCAGGCAGAGTCCACAGCAAAAAGGTCAGCTCGGGGAGGAAAGGCTGCCCAGGAGCCTCCCTCAAACTTGGTCCTCACGGCTGTTTGGAATGAGAGCAGGGACATTGGCTCTGTGTTCCTCATCTGTCAGGAAAGGGAGCCCCAGGGAAGGGAGGATGATGGCCACCATGTGCAAAAGAAAAAGTGATGCTGGGCAGTGAGCCCATTCCTGGGCATTGCCAACCGGACTCAAGCCCCAGCTGAGCAGACACGCCCTCTATCACCTTATGAAAGTTTTCCTCCATGCTTTTTGCTGGGCTTCTCATCTGCCATCAAGGTCTCTGTATTACACTCTCGTGTCCTTTCCTTCATCAAAACTTTGCTCAAAACTCTACTCTTCCGTGAAGCAGAAGTAGAGCATGGAAGCGTGAATGATCAGTACGTGTGTTTCTGTATTACGGGAAATCTGCTTCCCATCCACATGTCCCATCTTGCGCGTTGAACCCTGTGCTCCCTGGTAGACAAGATCAAGGCCCTTCCTTGCGTTTTCTTTCTAGGGGGCAGAAATCCTGTGCCATATGATGTCACAAGCTCTATCTCCTTTTGGAGCTTGAATATGTACACAGTTACAATTCAATTTCACTGGCTTACTGTTAAAATGTGAAAGGACCAAACAAATCTGGAAAATATAGCTCTTCAAATTCCAGCAGTCATTTACACCTCAGGGAGAGCGAGTTTGTTTCCTTGGAGCAAATTTTGATCGGGGTGAGTTGGTAAGTGGACTGAATAAGAGCTGCTATTTATTGAGCCTTCCCCACGCCCCGGGGCATTTGCTAAGTTTCTGATGCAGATGACCTCGTGTATTTTTCCCAGACACCGTCTGGGGTAGGCAGGAGGGCTGTGCCCACTCGTGGATGTGAAAACTGAGGCTTAGAGTAGCTGAGGAAGTCTTGCAATGTGACCCATGGTCTGCTTTCAGAGTCTGAATGTTTAACCTAGACGTCTCAGGGTGGAGGTGGGGAACGCCAGAAGAGGAGTGAGCCCCCCAGAAGTTGGGAGAAGTACAGAAGAGGCAAGGGTGATTGTGGAAACAAGCTACCGACGGAGTCACACCATTCAATCGGGCTGTCCTTTAACTTTCCCACACCCTGGATTTCTATGATAGCAGTCCACCTAAAGGTCTTCCGAATGCCGAATCTGGGCATCTGTAGCCCGTCAACGCGCGCGGACTTTGCACCTTTGGATGGAGGCACCACTTAGAGAGCAGCCCGCTTCCGCCAGCCCCGCCAGTCTCGGACAGCAGCGTGGGCCCAGTTACCTCGATATTCCATTGTGGTTTGCTCTTGTTATTTCACAAGAGTGAGTGGAAGAGGGAACATCGGAAGTGCTGATGGCAGCGAGAAGAAGTAGGGGTCTCATGACCATCATGCCACTGAGACAAAAATGGAAAACATGAATCGTGCTGAAAGAGACTCATACTGAATCTCCATCGTCGACTCACTGGACTGTGGGTTCAATTACGAAGGGAAGGAATAAAATTAAAGGACACGTATGAAATGATAGAAATCTGTGGGGGAGGGCTGCATCAAAGGGGCGATGTGTAATTGGGAATTCGAATGTGTGCTTTAGCTGTCTGGGAGTCGGAGTCTGGGGACGCATGCTGTGCGAAAGCGGGGCCAGCCAGGGCCCTGACCCCACACTCCGTGGTGCTGGGGCCAGGGCTCTGACTCACCACGACTGGGATTCCGTCAGCGTCTCCTTCCTGTCAGCCAGGACTGCGGGACCCTGCTGCGGCCCAGGTGGGGCCCCCCCAGGGCGGGGTGGGCTGGAAGGGAGCGTGCAGTCCGCTGTCCGTCTGCTCTCCGTGGCTGTCTCCGCTTGGACTTCTTTCCCCACCCGCCCCTGGTTTTCCAGGGACCACCCACAGCTGCAAAGAAGTGCCTGTTCTGGAGGGAAGTATGCCCATGACTCACAGGCTCAGAGGCACCTGGCTCTAGCTTTGGAAAGCCCATCCAGTTGAGCAGCATTGGCTTTTTCAAGTTGTGGCAGGCCATCCATAGGGGGCATCCCATCTCTTGTCATATCTCCCTGAGTTCTAGCTTTATCCCCCTGCAGAAGTCCCTTCCTGCTCACCCTCCTTTCTGTCTTCTTCCTCTCCCAGCCTGATGGATCCTGGGCAGCGGTCCGAACGGGTGACCAGTGAGGACATCTCTGCAGGCCAGCTGCGGGGTTGTTACCCACAGCCTCCCAAGCAGGCAGCAGCTAAACAAAGTGCAGAGGACCAGGGCTGTGTTCTCCTTCCCACTGGCTCCTGCCTGTCCCCTGCCAAGCCCCAGCCCCTTCAAACTCCAGCCTTGGAAAGGGGTCTGCAGTTCTCTGGCTTCTAATAGGGAAACCTTTAGTCATCTTCTGGCCCTTTCTGCTGTACTCAGGCACCAAGGAGAAGCGTTTCATATTAGCAGCAGAATCTTTGAATACTAGCAGCTTGTCTGAAAATTAGAACTCACCTCAAACCTTAATTCTGCTTTTTTTGCAATGCCAACTCGTGTTCTATCATTGAGCTCTCATTCCTGCCTTTGATACAGAATCTTTGTGGCCTTGAAGTTCAAAATTGTGCCTCTACTTTCCCCTCTTCTCTCTCCAGTAAGAGGGGATGCCACTTCCCATGGCAAGGCAAGGACCAGGGGATGGAAGAAGAGAGAAGACAGTGGACTCTGGCTCTTAGGGACCAATTAGGATGCTCTGACTTAGATAGTGATCTTCTGGGATCTGAGCCCCTGTGAATCTGGATCTTCCAGCGTCTGGCCCTCTCAGGGAAAAGGTGGAAAGCATCTTGGCTCCCAGATCTAGAGGTTCTGTCCAGAGCAGGTTGGTCTGGGCAGTCAGGGAAGCTGCGTGTGAGGTGTCTGCTCCCAGAGCCAGTCTCTGGGGTGGAGAAGAGAAGCAAGTGGGAATTCTCATCCAAGATGCCTCCCCCAGGGCACAAGGTAGCCTAAGCCTGGGGCAGATCCAAGCTATCTATCGGCGGGGCCCTCTAATCTTTCTTCTCTTTTTAGGGCCTGGCTGTCTCTGGTCAGAGCATCTGCTGTGCAGGATTGCGGAGGGAAGTCTGCTGTCTCTTTGTCCTGGAATGTCATAAAAGTGAAAAAAAAAAAAGATCTCACTTAATGAGACACTTGCCATGGTCAGGGATTATTTCACTAACGGGAGCTTTGTGTGGAGGTGAGCTGAGAAGGTAGAGGGAGCACAGATGAAGAGGAAAGGAGGCCCCTTTAAGAATGATGGCGAAGGTCAAGGAGAGAGGTCCCCAAGGGGGACAGGCAGGGGCTGCTGAACAGATGAAAGGTTCAGGGAAATGTCTGTCGTGGGAGGCTGGCCACTGACGGCCCAACTGCCCAACCTCCGCCTTCCCCTCACTTCTCACTCCTCAGCTTCTTCCCCAATCCCAGGAGCAGCAGGGACTCAAGGCTCCAGGGCAGTTTGCCAGAGGACAGGCAGAGTGGAAGCATCCTGAGCAGTCATGAGGCCTGACCTCTCTGTTCAAACGAGAAAACTTGTCCAAGTCCACGCGGCGAGTTGAAAATAGGGACCTATGTAGAATCGGGGTCCCAAGCAACAAATTCGGCAAGCATTAATGGAGCACCTACTATTCACCAGGCTCTGTGCTGGGCTGTGGAGTTTCCAGGAGGAAACAGAGCCAAGTGAGCAGGATAAACAAAGAAATAATGAAATGACAATTTCCCTGCGCTGAAGCAAGACAGGTGACTTCAGAACGAAAATGGTCCCAGGGTGTGAGCACGGTTAATGAAAAAAAGAAAGGAGCAAACAAAATCTCAAGCCTCAGCACACAGTGGTGACGTTTTCGAACTTGCAAAAGCAAAGCAAACTGAAAGTTTTCATAAATTCTCATTGCAAGATCGGAAATAGGAAGATGGTAGAATAACGTCTTTGAAACCTAAGAGAAACAGGTTTTGAACATGGGATTCTGAACTCCATCGGAAGATCAATCAAGTTTGAAGGCAAAGAAAAGTCTGTTTTGGACACGTAAGAACTGAGAATTTATTTCCCACTCATCCGTATCAGAAATAATTAGAGGTGGTATTCCAGTAAAACAGAGGAATCAGAGGAAGGGGACAGCATCCACGCAAGACATGGCGGTGGCCCAGCGGGAGCCAGCGGGGAGGGAGAGAGCTGGGGAGGCGGGGAAGAGGGGCAAGCAGTACATGTGGGGGCTCTCGGAAGATTCTCCTGCAGCGGCCAAGTTGTAATGACAGACGGTTCCGTTTCCTTTCCCTTGGTCAAATCACGCTATTTAGTTCTGTGGTTGGATAATATTTCCATCTTATGATCAACCTATAGTTGGAATGCAAAGGGAACTACAGTGATAGACTGTAGATCTTCTAAATCTGTAAAGCTACTATTATACTAAATATATATCACTTAGAGTTCATTATATATAACACTATGTGCTATATAGTATATACCACACAATATATAAACACACTGTATTCTATAGAATACTATATAATAAACATAGTGTCAAATATGGCTTAATAAAAATTATCAAACTAATCCAAAGTGGAAGGGGAGAATGTGTGCTAATTTTCCCGGCTTTCATAGCAAGGAGTGAATAGATAAATACACAAATTAAAAAGAGGGATTTAAGCATATTATATAACATAGTAAACACCAGCCACCAAATAACTAAAATCAGAGATTGTTCATTGTCGTTGACTTTGGGTCATTTGGACCTTGTGGGTAGAGGTAGGGGAAAGAAGGGACCCTTTTCATTCTATTTTATATCTCTTACACTGTTTTTCCCTCATGTACATACTTTACTTCTAATTTTAAAAATACCTAAAATAAATAATGAAATGTCCACAGAAGAGAATACTATGCATCAGTTAAAAACAATGGAGTCAATCTATTTTGACCTGGAAAGCTGCCCATTACATAGGCCAGGTTAAAAAAGCAAGTTTTTAGAACAATATGTAAAACATAATATTTAACTGTGGTTCGCCTAAGCACCCGAACCGGTAAAATACAGTCCCTTTCTATGTTCTCCACCCTATGCCAAGGGGCCTGCTTTTGGAAGTCTTCCTTGTCTCAGATTTTTATAAGATTCCTCTCTGGTTTTGCCAAAGGGAAGAGCTATTTTATGTATGTTTCAAGTAACAAATGTCAGTTTTTGATGATACGTGGTCAGTCCCAAGACTGGCCTGGATGAAGCTGCTTGAGATGAAAGCCTTCCACGCGGATAACAGGCTGAGAGGAAGCTTCTAGAGAAGGAGCATCTGAGCCTTACAGATGTCAAGACTGAAAGGCACCTCGGAGAGCGCCTGGCCCACCTCCCTCATTTCACAGATAAAGGACATAGGTGGGGCCTGATAAAAGGTCACTCCATTGAAGTTGTGTCCAGAAAAGAGAAGTGGGCTGTTGAAAGTCAGAGTCGGGAGCCAGCCCAGGAGAGGTGGAAGGCTGGAACGGAGGCCTGAGGCCAAGGCAGGGGTGTGTGGGAGGGGGTGGGAGGTCCCCTTCAGGAGCTGCTCAGGGTGCAGATGGCTTGACTTGGAGGGGAGACCTGGCAGAATCAGACCAGATCACCCTTCCTTAGTGTCCCCCGTAGCTGGAAAGACAGCTCTAATGCGGACAGGAGGAAGCATGTTGGGGCTCCTGGGGAGGGGCGTGGTGAGGAGCTGACCTTTACAGGGCATTTTTCGAGGGCCAGCTGCTGGATGAGGTGCTTTCTCGTACATTATCTCATTTAATCCTCAAAGAAGCCTTCTAAGGTAAATACCATTATCCCAATTGCATAAAGACAATGCTGGTCAGAAAACTTAAGTCACTTAACTTGCCCCAAATCTTACAGCCAACGAATAGCAGAGCTAGAATTTGAATCTGGGTGTGTCTGGTTCCAAAGTGCTGGCCCAAGAGATCAGAGGGCTTCATGAAATATAGGTTAGCCAATTGTAAGAGGAGAAACGTCCTTCCCAAACTGCAATACAACTAATCCTGTTCCCTTCCTGAGCCCCGCCTGTGTGATCAGTCCCTCTACCCAGTCCATGAGTATCCAGGCACACCGGCTGGCTCCTGGGGACTAGGATTTACGCTTCACCAACAGGGCTCTGAAAATTCCCACCTCGGAGGGTACGAGTGCAGGGAAGAGGAGGGAAGCTGGAGTCCCGAATTCTAGGTTTCGAGGTGCTCAGCCGCACACCTGTCCTCCACCAACCTCAAGGGCACGCTGATGGCTCTTGCGGGCCCCTCCGATGCTGCCCCCTGTGTCTCCCTAGTTACCTCTGCCTCCACCGAGCCTCTGACTGCAGGGGGAGGCAGGCAAGCCCAGGAGAGTATGTCAGTTAGGGTTTGTCGTTGACACGTGGAGATCATTAACGAAGCTTATTTTTAAAATTGTAATTGCAAAATGTAAATGCTCCCCAAACTGATGTGTAATTGCTACCCCCTCCGCCCCAGCCCTTCCCCTCTGGTGCCAGCTTTGCAAGGAGAGAATTAGAAAATAAAAAGGGGGTGGATTATGTAAGCAAAACGATTTTAAAAAAAGAGAGCGAGAGAGCTAAGAATTTAAGCGAGACAGCTGGTGGTTCCTCTGATTGCCACACTTCCAGCGTTAGCTGCAAAAATTGTCCTTGCCGACTGCACCGATCCCAGCAACGGGGTCAACTGTGTTTAGTGCCCGGAATGGACCAGACTGGCACTCAGCAAGAGAGTCCGGTGGGCAGTGGGGGGGTGGGGTGGAGGGAGAGGGACGGGGAGGTCAGGGGGCCATGTGAGGTCGCCTCTATGTCATCCATGGAAACTTTCCCTCCGATGGAAAGACACGGCCTCGGCAGGCGTTAGCAGTCCCTCAACCCGTTTCCATCCTTCCCTTTATTCTAGCACGTCTAGAATAAATAGGCATGGTCTGGCCTGTTTGGACTCGAGCATCTGCAGCCTTGGCGTGGAGAGAAATAGGACTCTACTGAGTAGTCAGCAAGAAGCAGCTCAGTGCGATCGCCAGGCCCTGAGAAAGCCACTGGACTTGGTGACAACACCTGTCCACCCTGGTTCACCAGGAGTCTCTAACCCTGTCCCTTTTTTCTCTTTCTTTTCTTTCTCTCTCTCTTTTTTAACCATCTCCCCATCTTCTTTAAACCCTCACCACAACTATGGTCTGCAGCGATCTCCCTTTCACATTGCTGTGCACACAGGCTCCGAAGGGTGTTGAAGAGATTGTCAGCCTGTCCCTGAAATGGGCATCGCCGAACCCACACTCAGGGTGAAGGCTTGAGCTCCCTACGTGTGCCTTTTTCTCCTTTCCTCTGGCATGTAAGCCACAGCATGCTTCAGCATGCTCCCCACTCCTTCATACACCTAAAACACAGAGCTCCCCAAATGGCCAGAAGGCATAGGAACCAGGACAAGCTTTGGGGGCCAGTTCTGCCGGTATGCTCCTCTGGAATGTCTGTGGCCTTGCTAACTTGGGGAGCTGGCCCCAGGAACGTTCGCCTTTCTGGTTCACTGTCCCCTCTCCCTCTCTCCAGGGAAACCAGCTTTTGTGAGGAATTGGGCAATGATGACTGCCCCCAAAATGAAAGCTGATGACCTGTAAGGTCACGGCAGGCCCGAGACAGCAGGGAAACTTACGAAAGTCCTGGGCAGTGTCCTCTGGGGTTGGGGCCCAATCTCACCATAACAGATCCGGCCCTTATCATGGCATAGTGGAAAGAAAGAAGGGTTGTTTTGGATAACTGGATTTCTAAATCCCTGCCTATACTGATACTTAATGTCTTTGAGATCATGGAGTTACTTAAGGGGATTTAAAAATCCCTATCTGATAAGAGGATTAAATGAGATTCTCCATTCAAAATGCCTTACACATTCTAAAGAACTATTTCTCAGAGTTCATCAGAAACACCTGGGATGGGGCGCCTGGGTGGCTCAGTTGGTTAAGCGACTGCCTTCGGCTCAGGTCATGATCCTGGAGTCCCTGGATCGAGTCCCGCATCGGGCTCCCTGCTTGGCAGGGAGTCTGCTTCTCCCTCTGACCCTCTTCCCTCTCATGCTCTCTGTCTCTCATTCTCTCTGTCTCAAATAAATAAATAAAAAATCTTTAAAAAAAAAAAAAGAAAAAAAGAAACACCTGGGATGCAGTTTCTTCTGTGTTCATCAAGAACACTCGGGGTGCAGATTCCCGGTCTTAACCTCGGCTTAGAAACTCAGACTCTGGTGTGAGGCCCAGGTAGTGCCTCTTAACAAAGACCCCCCAGGCGAGTCTTAGGTGATAATGCTTGTTCCGGAAGGTTATACAAAGGTTATCATCATCGTGGATGTAAGCAACAGCCCATCCATCGGCATCGGCACGGACAACACTTTATTGTTCCCAGACTACGGAGAAGAAAAGAGGGGCGCAGGGATGAGGCACAGCTCTGGCCCTGTCCTCAAGGAGCTGAGGAGGAAGGACATGAGAAAAATAACACAGTACTGGGGGTTCCCAGCTTGTATACGCTAAGTGCCAGCTAATGTGATGGCTGCTTCTCGAGGTTTTCAGAAGAAAAGATCGTCTGCCTGGAGGGTTTCACTCTGTGTTTAAGGATGGAGGAGCATTTCTTACTGTTCGGGTGATCCTGGCGGACTCGAGGATGGCTCTCAGGAGACTCACTCCCTCTTCTCACTCCCAGCTGGGCCAGAAATTCTTCCTGTCAGCTAGCGTCAAAGCACCTACAGAAAAAAGGGCAGAGCAGCTCTCAGAAGGGATTAGAGGCCCCGGGCGATCAGAGAACAAGGGGGCACCCACTCTGGCTCCAAGGGATATATGCCATCTGCTCTAGGGCCCCCCCCCCCGCCATATTTACGATGTCAGTCTTTCTCCTCGGTGTGGCTGCTCAGGCCCACCGAGCCATTTGAGAGCCCAAATCCTCGTCACACAGTTGCAAGTGCCCTGTGGTCACCTGTCTGGTTTCCTGATATCAGTTGTACACGTGGCCCTCTCTCCCCCAAAGTGTGGACAGGTCTCTGAGGGATTCTGGGCCCTGAGTAGGGCGGGGCTTCTTGTTTTAAACTGTAGGAAACTCAAAGGAAGGGTAGCAGTCACACCTGTTCAGATGTGCGGCTGAGTTGGATCCTTTTCCAAGGGCAGGCTTTGGCTGAGGGTCTGGGGAGACGTTAATGGGTGGGGGGGAGGGGGTCTGTGGGCAGCAGGGAGGAAGAGTCAGGAGGGCACTGGACCCCAAGCAGAGACTGGTAGTGAAGGACAGCCTTGGCCTAAAGTTGGCTTTGGCTGGACTACTTACTGATTTATTTTTAGATCGAAGGGAATTCTTTCGGTTCTCAATATTTGAAATGAACCAAGACGTTTAGAAACTGGGGTCAGTGGTCTGCACTGTTCTAAGGCCTGGCCTGACACTTCCCAGACACTCACATTAGTTTTCTCCTTACGGATCGAGTTGTTAATTTGACCCCAAGGAGGCTGCATTTGGGGTTAGGATGGCAGGGTCATGGGAGGGAGGGGGGAGGAGGGGGCTTGATGCCCAGGCTGCATTTTTAGGGCAGCTTCGGGGAGCACTTCCAGCCAAGAGCCCCAGCCTTACAAGCTGAGGTAAATGCATCTTTAACATTCACAGTTCCTTCCTAGTTAACACCATCTTAGTCTCCTTGTAAAAACACATTTGCACCTCAGTAAAGAATGTAATTAACTAGTGACATGACAACAGGAGGAGCTAAACAGTGGCCTGGGCTGGGAGTTGCAGTGGGGAAATGGAAATTCAGACATTTGCCTGAACAAGACTTTCCTGCCTTCCTTCCAGTGTGTGTGTGTGTGTGTGTGTGCGCGTGTGCATGCGCACACCAACACACGCACCACTGGGGGTGAGGGTGGCAGAGACAAAGCACCCGGATCCTGAGGGGGTACGAATTCTCGCCTGCAGGAAAGAGTAAGCTGGGGCATGCCAGGAGGACGGGATGAGCTGAGAGAAGCTTCCAAGATAGGGAGGTTGGTTAATGAATTTCCATTAACAAAAGCTTACTGGGTTGACAACAAACCCTCTGCCCACACCCCAGACTCCTCCCAAGAGGAGCTGAGGAATAGAGACACATTCAAAGCAGCAGGAGGGTCAGGCCCCCCTGGCCAGTGCCAGCCCTGGGACAGCCACACAGAGAGGCCCAAGGGATCAGAACCAACTAAGGGAGGACGTGTCCTGAGCATCAGATTACTCTTGTCCCACTCTCCACACCCCAAGCCTGTTCCTTCTCCCTGGGGCCGTGGGTGAATTCTGTGAATGGCTCCCAGTTCTCTGGCCCCCCACCCCCCAGGCTGCAAACCCAGGAGACGTGTCCTATTCTTCCTTCCCTGAGCCCCACCTCATTTCACTCTGCCACCACTTCCCATCCCTTTCCCATCAGGGCAGAAGATGGTCTTCCCTCCTTTCCATGCCCAGTGACACAACCAAGGATGGGTCCTGTCCCTGGCCATGCCTGCCAGGCCCCTCGTCATCCCCACAGTTTGCCCCTCCAGCTTGTCAGCTGCCTCCAGACTGAGCTTCCCAGGCAGATGCCCTCACTCTGCATCCATCCCAGGCCCCATACGAGGCAGGACCCCACTACTCCTGAGGGGTTTGCCGCGGTGTCAGCTCCTTCCCCAGAACTTTCAGTGACTCCCTACTCATCAAAGGCACCAACAAGGGTTCACTGATGGCATTTTACCAAGTGCAGCCTTCAAGGTGTCTGCAGTCTGGCTCCAAACCGCCCTGCTGGACTCTTTCTCTCCAGTAGCCGCAGGCTCTCTGCCCTCCATCCAAACGCAAGCATTTCCCATTCTCCAAACCTGTCCAGCAGCTTCCCGCTTCTCCTGCGGCCCCAGTTCTATATTTCTACCTGACAGGACCTTAGCGATTCTTCAATATTCAACTCAAACATTCTGGCTCTTTCCTCTAGAACCACAAGTAATTTTACCTCCTCTGTGTTTCCAAGTAACATGCTGTTTATCATTCTCTGGAAGCTCTTGCCACATTCTGTTTCATGCTATAGTTATCTTATGTATTTTTCATCTCTTTCCAAACTGTAAGCTCCTCATGGGCAGAGACCCTGTCTTATGCCTGTAATTTTTCAGTTTACAAAGGACTTTCACATATAATAACTTCTTTAACTCTTAAAGCAACCTATAAAGGTCATTGTTTTAATACAACTTAATTTTCATTATCATTACAAAACAATATATGATGATTAGTACAAAACAGATAAGAGGGAGAAAATTTAAGTGAGTTGTAATCCCACAATACGAAGATAACCACAGTTAATATGTAGAATAAAACTCTTCTTTCTTAAAAACAGGATCATACTATATAGACTGTTCTGTAGTCAGCTTTTTATATTTGTAACATATAAACACCTTTGCATATAAGGAAAATATACATTATAATCCTAGTGGTTAAATGACATTCCATTTATGGATGTACTATAATTATTCAGCCAAATTTCCATCATTTGTTGTCTAGATTATTTCCAGTTTTTGCTATTATAAATAATGCCCATTCTTATAGCTGAATTTTGCTCCAGACTTGATCATTGTCTTAGAATAAGCTTCTAGATGTGGAGCTGCCAAATCCAAAGGTATGTTCACTTTTTAAAAATTTTTACGAATTACTTATAGGAAGGTCACACCAATTTACATCCTATCTGCAATGTATGAGGGACGCCTTTTTCTTTGCCAGGTGGTTGTTTCCATTTTACAGATGTGGATAAGGAGGCTTAGGTACTGGGCTCGCCTCAAAAACCAGCCAGCAAGTGGCATGTCTTCTGATTCCAGACATTGACATTTTGCGATTCCAACCTCCCCCCTTGTCTTCGCTCTTGTAGTTCTTACCCATCCAGAGAGAGTGCCTGCAGGAGTAAGTGCTGAGTAAATGCTGGGCTCCCGGAAGAAAGCAGGGGTGGATATGCCCTGAGTTGTGGGGTGGGCCGTCCCTGGGAGCTCTGCGGTTGTCAGCCTCCCCTGCCTCATTTCCCAGGTGTCTGGGGCCGACTTGGCAGATGGAAGCTCTGTTCTTGGGGAGTTTTTTACTCTTCCTTCCTCCCCTCCTTGCACCCATCTGGGCAGGTGCACATTGCTTCAATTTAGCCTCCATGTATTATGAACCTACCATGTACTGAGGTCTGGGCATACAAAGATCACACACACACACACACACACGCTCTCCCTGGCTTCGAGGTACTCACAGTCTAGATAATAAGGAAATAATTGTACCTTCCAATGTGTGGCTACTGCTGTTTCTGGCTGCCGGCCTCACCACCCCCTCCTCTGCCCAAGTCCACAGTGTAGGGGTGGGGGAGAGAGAGGGTCTGGGTCAGGTTGTGGAAGCATGGAAGCCCTGCCTGCTGGCTCCTTCAGCCTCTAATTGTGTCCTTTCTTTTTTTTTTAAGGTTTTATTTATTTATTTGTCAGAGAGAGAGATTGAGAGAGAACAAGCAGGAACACAAGCAGGGGGAGTGGGAGAGGGAGAAGCAGGCTTCTGCCGAGCAGGGAGCCCGATGTGGGGCTCGATCCCAGGACTCTGGGATCATGACCTGAGCTGAAGGCAGTCGCTTAACCAACTGAGCCACCCAGGCGCCCTCTAGGAAACCTTTCATTTTGTTTTGTTTTGTTTTTAAGATTTTTATTTATTTATTTGACAGAGAGAGACAGCGAGAGCAGGAACACAAGCAGTGGGGGTGGAAGAGGGAGAAGCAGGCTTCCCGCTGAGCAGGGAGCCCGATGTGGGACTTGATCCCATGACCCTGGAATCATGACCGGAGCTGAAGGCAGACGCTTAACGACTGAGCCCCCCAGGCGCCGCTTGTTGTATCCTTTCTGACTGAGGGGCCCGAGCTCCTTCTCCATGTCCTGGTGCAGCCACAGGCTCTTCCGTGTCTGTCTGTCTTTCTGCTCTAGCTCTAGCTCTGCCTCTAACCGCCACCCCTAAGGTGGCACTGAGGGTCCGGAGCCCCTCAGACAGGAGCCACGGCCACAGTAGAGACGAGAAGCCGACCCTGCCCCCGCGCAGGCATTAAGGACACATTTGAGGGAGGAGGGACGGTCTGAGGTGACAGCCACATGCCCCCATGCGGGGCACCGCTGCAGGGCTACAATGTACACAGATTTCTCCTTTCCTAGAACTGACAACTACCTAGTTCCCAACAGCCTGGAGAAAGCTTCCAGCTTAGTAATCTCCGTTCTGTCACTGTCAGCGACTCCTCTGAGCATAAGGAGGGCAACGCACATGACAGAAAGCGCTGAGGAGAATGAGAGACGGTCTGGGGTCGGGGGGCGTGGAGAGGAGATGGCTCGGGGGTCGCGGCCCCCCGTCCTATCCGGGCGCAGCTCTGGGAGTCCCGCTGTCTCTCCACACTCATGCCTGCCTTGCCTGAGGGAGGGGCCGGAGTGTCTCTTTTTCCATCTTGGCCAGAGAGACACACCACCCTCCCTCTTGTTGCCCTACGAAATCCCTCCCCTCTAGAGACTAGCGTGTGGCCTGCAACACTACCAGCCCGGTCCCGAGGACTTGGGCTTAATTAACAGGCAGTCTGACAGGCAGGGAGGCAGACAGAAAGAGACAGAGAGAGAGAGAGATGGATGGGAAGACATGGGCCCTGGGTGACCCGATGGCCCAGATGGTTTCAGGGACAAAGAAGGAGGCAGGAGCTTCATCTTGAAGATGAAGTCCCTTCTGTCCCTACAAGATCTCCAGGAAATGGAGCAGCCTCCACTCCTGGTTCTCTGGCTCTGGTCAGGCCCTTCCCGGCCTGTTCAGGTTTTAAACCAGGGCACCCTCTGACAAGGACGGGCAGGCTTCCCCAGAGAACGCCTTTGCCTGTTTTGCCAACTCGTACTTTTTGCAGATGAACAGGACAGGGGTGAACCCTGGGCCTCTGAAGTCTCTGGCTAGAAGTCTACACCAAAGGCCCGTCTCCTGTCCACTTTGGGAAAGCTGCCCCATCCTGTATCTATCCCAGGAGCAAAAAACATCAGAGTCGTTGTCTCCTTTGGCCTAAGAGCCTTGAAAGAGCCTGTTCTCGCTCTGGAACCCACCCCCAGGGACTATTCTGGCATGAGTGCGGTGATGGCAGGACCCTCAGGCACCTCCCCAATGGCAGACATCTGTGAGGGTCTAAGGCTGCTCTCACCTCCTTGCTGGGGTGAGAAAGCCAAGGAAGCATGGCAGCTCGTTCAAGCCTGGCCATGGGTTTGCTAGGTGATGTGGGTCAAACGCTTCACCCTTTGAATTCTGTTCCATCATCACTATCCTCATCATCAGTCTTCATCATTGTACACCAAAAGCTGGACCTGACAGTGTGATCTCATTCTCTGACTGCTCTGTATCAGCTGTTGAACTCACCTATCCCAGTGAAAGCCGATGTGGGGCTCGATCCCAGGACCCTGGGATCATGACCTGAGCCGAAGGCAGACGCTTAACTCACCTATCCCAGTGAAAGCCTCACATATCACCAGAGCAACAAGGCTGGTCTCAAAGAGACCAGATTCCACTCCTCTAGGGAGAGAGGGCCTCCTTGGAAGCTAAGATGATTTACAGACTCGTTTATACCGATTCTCCCCTGCTCAAAAATGTATAATGGCTTGCCAGGGCCTAAGAAGGCAATATTCGAATTTCTTAGCTTCCATTTTGTCCCCCATAATCAGCCCAAACCTACATCTCCTACCGAATCCCCTGGATCTTTCCAACCCGAACGTATCTCCAGCCAGGCTAGGCTGCCACTGTCTCACGACCTAGTGCACACCATGCCTGAGCCCTGTGCCCCCGTGGCTAGGCCACGTGCCCTTCTGGAGGGTCTTTTGCTCCCCCTTCCTCTCTGGTGTCCAGCTCCATCAAGGTCCTGCAGTTACTCGGGTCCCCTTTCCTCAAAGACCGGCTCAAGGCTTGTCTTTCTCTGATCTTCAGCAACTGAATGAAGTCAACCTCTTGCACCCCCACCCTGTGACTCAGGCTTACTCTATTTTGTGACCTTCTGCTTTCTGTGTTAATCTGCATCTCCTCAATGGCATCATATGTCTTTGAGGACAAGATCTGTGTCTTCTATTTCGTTTATCCCTGCCATCCATACTTAGGTTAGTACTGTGTCCTTGTAGATATGGAAAGTATCATTCCTGTCACATGAAGAGGGACCGTTACTGGAAAATACTAATTCAGATGAATGCTTAATCAGTTCAGTTGAAAGTTTGCTATTTAGTTATCATTATTTATTGCCAAAGGCATTCTAATTCTCTGTATTTCAATGTGTCTCTGAATGAAGAGCTTTTGACCAAACTATGGGATTATTTCAGAGGACTCCTGCACTAATATTAATAAATGAATGTGGAGGGATAGTCCAGCAGAGTGGAAGAGGCTTTTTTTTTTTTTAAGATTTTATTTATTTATTTGACAGAGAGAGACACAATGAGAGGGGGAACACAAGCAGGGGGGGTGGGAGAGGGAGAAGCAGGCTTCCTGCTGAGCAGGGAGCCCGATGCGGGGCTCGATCCCAGGACCCCGGGATCATGACCTGAGCCGAAGGCAGACTTTTAATGACTGAGCCACCCAGGCGCCCCCTGGAAGAGGCTTTGAAGTCAGACAAACTTGGATTCAAATCCTAGAGCTCACTCTTCCTAGCTGTGTGACTTCTGTAAGTCTTGGTTTTCCTATTTCTGTAAAATGCAAACAATAATCGCTAACTGACAAATTATTTATTAGGATTTTGTGGTATTACATCACCCATGTGATGTGCCTAGCATATAGTAAAGTATTCAGCCCTGACCCAGACTATACTTTCATAAATGGTGACTATCATCATTAATGACAATGATGATAATGACAGTTTGCACAGATCTTGTTTGGCCAAATCCTACTCATCCTTCAAGATTCAGCTCTGTAACATTGTCTCTCCATAACCCCGTATTGCACACAGGGTAAGTCATTCCCTCCTTTCTGCTCCCCTAATAACTGGGACCATATCTCTTATACAATAAAGTTCAAAATTCTTAGCCGTGAAGTCCAGGCTCTATCTCACTAAATGATTGTTATATGCTCCTATAGGTGTCCCTCCCATTATACTCTGAGCTTCCTGAGCAAGTTGCTCCTCACATTTGTGCTTCCGGCTCTGGCCCACCATCAGGCTCGATGTGTATTTATTAAGTGAGGTAATGAATGGATGAATAGGAATGCCAAAGGCAGTCAAGAGACCTGGGCAGAATCTGACCAGAAACAAATTAGAGATTGGTGATTGGGACTCCATCATGGAGAGCAAATGTCCCTTTCAACGCAACTAAGACCAGCCCTTAACTTTTCCCGTGGGATTTCCTTTCCTGGAGAAAACTTCAGACCCATTGGAAACACTTCGAATATCTCTGCAAAGCCCTGCCTGTCTCCATCCTCCCTTTCTGCTCAGCTGGGCTCAGCCCCTTCTCTGATGACTCCCCTGCAGTTCCTTTCCCCAGGGCTCGGACCCTCCAGCCAGTGAGCCCCTGCTCCCTCCTCCAGCCAGCCTGCTGAATGACCATGGTTCTGAGACAGCCTTCTCAGCCCCGAAAGATCTCTCCAGAAGCAGAAAATAAGTGCACCTTGGCACAAGCTATAACCATTTTTGCCCCACCTGGAGTGAACTACATTTTCCTCCTCTCTAGCTCCTCGACCACACCTTAGCTCAGCAATAGCCTCCTAATGGCCCTCCTAACAGGTCTACTCCATCCTCCTCATGGCTGCTGCAAGGATGGTTCTAGAAGCCTAGAATATCCTCTGTGCTATTCTTTTAGCACTTATCCCACCAGATTGTGGTTGTCTGTTTGCCACTCTGTCTACCTCACTAGATTATATCATCCTAAACTGAGTCTCAGACCTATATATCTCTGCAGAACACAATATGTATTTTGGACATATTGGGTGTGCAATAAATATTTGTTGAATAAAGGAATTAATAAATGTCTATATTCAGCAGAGGATATATACACACAACATGCTAATGTCCTTTACAAAGAGCTATGGTATCCAGTTTGTTATTTAATTCTTGCAACAGCCCTATAAAGTAGGTATTATTAGTCCTTTTTTTAAAAGGGGAAACTGAAGCTAGAAAAGTGACTTTGTGACTTGCCCAAAGTCACAAAGCTGGGTAAAGAGTGAAGTGAAAGCGCAGAGCCCTAGGGGTTTCATGGTGCCCTCCACAGCACCCCTGTCCACCTGCCCACCTGCCACGGTCCGCCCAGCCAGGGAAAGGATGCAAAGAGGCTGAGCTGCTTCAGGTCGGCCTCACTTGGGAAATAAACAAGAAGAATTCTTCTTCTCATCATTTGGTGAGTCGCTGACATTTTGTTTGACAAAGAATCTAGGAAAAGCCTCTCCTGGGACTAGTTTTGGGACTAGGCTGTGATAATACTGCTTTATTGAAAAAGGATGCTAGGAACTGAGCTCTGGATGGCCTTTTACATGGAGTAATTTATGCAGGAAATGAGAAATAATTTTTTTTAAAGAAACACACATTGAACTGCACATGGTCACAAAGATAGGAGGGATGACAACACACACACACACACACACACACAAACACACAATCCCAGAAACATGGTCACAGACCCACAAAGGCACAAACTTCAGTTACCAGTCATGATCACAGCCACACACCCCGTGTAAGAAGTCAAAAGATTCCCAGTCACACCAGTACAGAGCTCTTGCAGGTGGGTATACCCACTTGCAACACAGTCCGATGGCTCTGGCTTTCCCTTTCAGGCCTTCCAGGGGAAACTGTGATTTTCCCCCACACATGTAAATTTCAGCCATGAAGGAATGCACAGGAAGCATGACATTGAAAAATTTAATCTCTCTGTGCCCCCCTTACCTTCTTGGGGGCCCTGTTCCCTCCTGCAACCATCATGCTGCCTGTGGAGATGCTGCCAACCTGATGAACTGCCCCTCAAGCCACAAGTCCCCACTCCCAGAGAGTTACACCTCGGGCCTCACAGAGGTTTCGGGCCTAACTGGCTCCTGGAGGACAGCAAAGGCATGATAACAAGGACGAGAAATGAAATGTCTGTAAAATTCTCATTCAGATGCCACTCAGAAATGAATCTCAGAAATGGAAGGGATGGTAAAAGGATTGATTTTAAAATGCTTCCCTCCCTAGGCTGGTTGTGAAGGGTTGGGATTCACAAGGATATCTGAAAGTCAGGAATTCTCTTCTGTCCATGGTGATTTTGACCTGGGTTCTGAGCAGAGCCCATGATCCCCGTCCTGGTGGAATTAACAACTGAGATACTAAGAGAGACTAGAAACTGCACCTGGAGCCAGGACACCCGACTTCTAGCCATAACTTTCCTATTAGCTCTGGATGTGACCGTTGGCACGTCACTTCCTGGGCCTCAGTTTCTCTACCTGTAAAGTGAGGAAGTTAGGACCAGATTGTTACTTCTGTCAGGGTCTCATCAGAAGGCCCCTTGCTCTGCCTTAGCCAAGTGTTAGTGAGATTGTGTACACCTCTGTATCTGCACGGTGATTTATACATCCCGAAGCATATCCAGCCACATCCATTAGCTTCCTGCGTGAGCTTCACAGTAACTTTGTGACGTTGGCAGTGCTGAAATCAATACACCCATTTTACAGATAGAATAATCAAAACTAAGGCTTAAGGTGTCTTGGCCAAGGCTGCAAAAAGATCAGTATTGATTCAACTTACACGGAATTCAAATCTTTCGAATATCACTCTCTATTTAAAGGGAAAAACGTGCGCAACATACCTTGAAAACCCTGGAGTTTGCTCCGGAATATATTTTTTTCTATTGCCTGTCTTGGACTCGTTAAATAACGGCTGTGACTTTAAAGCCCCTGCTGCCTTTTTGCATGGCTTAGGATGAGGCCCAGGGCAGATGTTCTTTCACTTAGGAAAAAGATTTAACCATCCTTTGGCTACTAAAGTAGGGCCTAGTCTGGGAGGGGAAAGATCAAAGAAAAGGGAACTCAGTTGTCATTCGCTCACTCAACAAAAATTTATTGAGTTCCTGCTATGTGTTGGAACAGTTCATAATTGTTAAAAAAAAAAAAAAAAAAGATAAAAATCTCAGCATTCACAGAGCTTACATCCTGGTTGGGGGAGGGTGGAGATGAGAGTGGTGGACAGGTGATATAACAAGACACATAAATAAAATATACAGTGTCAGATAATAAGGGCAAAGCAGAAAAGATAAATGGAAGGGAGTCGAGCGTTTGGAATTTAAAGTTCCCCACTAACTTCCTGGGGGAACGAAGCCAGGGCCTCAAACATGAAGTGTGAAACTCAGCAGAAGAGAGCAGAAAGAAGGTCCCAGCAAGAAGGTGGGCAGGCCAGACTGTGCAGGAGAAAATGGACAGTGAGTTTCCTTCTATGCAGATGGGAGAGGGATCTGAAGAACATCTGTGGAGCTTAACTTACTCCGGCTCTGT
Source organism: Leptonychotes weddellii (assembly GCF_054177405.1). Classification (NCBI taxonomy): domain Eukaryota; kingdom Metazoa; phylum Chordata; class Mammalia; order Carnivora; family Phocidae; genus Leptonychotes; species Leptonychotes weddellii. The sequence goes on from NC_138379.1 coordinate 76,767,665, forward strand.
GCCAGAGCCCCCCTCTGGCCTCTTCTCCTGGCAGAGACCACGCCCGGGTGAGTGAGGCCAAAGGGGTGTCAAAAAGCTCAGTAAAAACTGGATCAATAAAAGTGTGCTGCCTAGTCATATTGTAATGTGAGGCAGAAGGAAGAATCCGTAAAACCGATCCTGTCATCATTTAAAAGCCTTTGTGTTTTGTGTCTCATGTATTTTGTCATTGATCCCGATTAAAATTTTTTTCTTTCATTAAAATAGTATTTCTTCTGATTACTGAGTTTTTGGGGCCTGAGGGGAGTGAGTCCCGGCAGGCCTGTCTCCTGCATCCTTAGTAAGAACGCACACACGAGACAGCTCTGTGCTGGGAAGAGAGAGAAGGGGCCATGCCCGTGAATAGGGAAGTAGTGCAGGTAGAGCAAAGGAGGCCTGGCAAGCAAGACAGAGAGAGGAAGGGGAGCAGGACTTATTCCTGGAGCACGAACCTTGGAGCAAGACAGGACCAGGAGAATTCAAACACCCTTCCTCTCTTGGACCTCCGGGAAGCTGCATTTCCCACAGTGGGGTTGGGAATCTCAAGGTGTTTCATTGGGATATTCATGGGAAAGTAAGCCTTGCAGTCTAGAGGGCTTGGGGGGCACACGACTGATGGCAGATGGCCAACTGCTCCCCCTTCTAGCTCTGCAGCCAAGGGTCCACTGTGACAATTAAACTGTGAAGGCACCAGGGTCTATCGGGAGTCCATTAGCCACCATCAGCAGCCCTGCTCTGGTTGGGGAGGGGAGGGGAAGGTGGTCACTATTTGCTTTCACTCCAAGGGAAAGGATAGGGTGGCACTTTGTCGCTGTGTCTGCCCAACAGAGTGTGCCCCCCCCCCAGGGGGAGGGAATGGGAAGGAATTATAAAACAAAAGGGAAGACTCTGTATGATGGGGCCAGTGTTCTCCAGGGCACCCCAGCCCTCCAGCTCAAAGATCTGCCTCCAAGGGAGGTGCCTGGACCCAGAGACAGTCTGCTTTCCCTACTGTTGCTCCCTGCTTTCCTCCAGGGCCCTCTAAACCCTGACAGTAAACCCTAGGACCTAGATGATCTGTTCCTATGCTCAAAAATCTTATTAAAAAAACCCAAAAACATAGGTCAGGTAGTTGAGACCTTTCATGATATGGCCCCTACCTCATTTCCCTGGTTTGTCTCTCACATCTCTCCTTCAAGTCAGAGGACGGCAAGCTATACCCACGCCAAATCCTGAGGTGGCCTGTTTTTGCAAATAAAGTTTTATTGGAACATAGCCACACCCATTTACTTGCCATTATCCATGGCTGCTTTCCTCAACAGTGTGAGAGTTGAGTAGTCGAAACACAACACCTGGAATATTTACTGGCTGAAACATTCCATGAAAAGTTCACTGACCCTGGTCTAGGTTCTAGACAAACTGTGCTCATCCTCTCCTCTGCAGACTCTACTCATAGATGCCTCCAGGCCCTTGCTGGTTTTACTCTACAAGACTGGGATGCTCCATTTCCTTGCTCTAGTAGCCAAAATGTGGCTCATTCTTCAAGGACTCAGCTTATATATTATTTACTCTGTGATGTCTCCTGAACTCCTATAAATATTGCTCACACCTCTATACGGCCATGGCATATTGTTAGGATGACCACATATAATTTATCACCCAATTTTGGTGGATGAAGGGGAGCACGATTAATAATTACACAGAAATTCCAGCCTTCAACCAAGACCATCCCAAGCAAATGGGGTCATAGGGTGGCCCTACACTTAGTGCTTAGTTTGTTCTGCCTTCTAAGGGTCAGGTGTTTACGTATCTAGCTCCCACAAAAGGCAGAATGCTCAATGGCAAAGACAGTGTGTGTGTGTGTGTGTGTGTGTGTGTATCGCGGTGGGGGGGGGGTTGTTGACCCTGAGAGTTTCCATATAGATAAGCTATGATCAATTAATGATTGTTGAAATGAAAAAAGGAAGGGCTCTGGTCCTAAATGAAACAAAAGCAGTTTCTTTAAGGGCAGCAGGCTGTAACAACCAAGGACAGAGGAGCCATTAGGCAAATGGAGAGGCACGTGCAGCCAGTGGGGGGTGCACACCTGTTTGTGTCACGTGCACGCACGCCCAGCACAAGGCGTCATGCCCATGCCTGCTACCCCCAGGTACTCCTACCTTTCTGCTTCCCCACCTCCCCTGCAGCCCCCCTACCTTCCTCTTCCCAGCTCTGCCAAGCCATAGCTCAGCTGCTTTCCCTCCAGATAGCTCTCAGGACGGCTGGAGTCCCCATATACATCAGAATGCTGGGCTTGCCATGGTCAGAATAAAAGGGAGGGGCACCACTTCAAGGATGATAGTTTATTTCCACAGGTCCTCAGCTGAGGCTTAATACTGGGTGTTCAGAATTGAGATATATATCTCCCTTCATAAAGCTCCAGCATATTCTATAGACTTCAACTTGCCAAAGTGGGAGATAGGAAATAGCAAGAAACTAAGATGACCCATTTAACATATTGATACTCCCCATCTGTTCTCTACTAAACAGCCAGGGAGATCTTTTTGAAGTGCAAATCAATTCTATCCCCTCCCCCTCTTCTCCCTGGTTTCTAACACATTACCGGCTTCCCATTCCTCTTGAGATCAAGGCCAAAATCCTTACCCTGGTCTGGAAGTTCAGGTGTGGTTTGGCCCTGTCCACCTCACCCTGAAGCAGCTGCCTCTCCCAGCTTCATCTAGCTTGCTCTTTGCCTTCTAGCCACCCAGGCCTTTGGTCCCTCAAATAGAATATGGTTCTTCTGACCACGGGACCTTTGCACAAGCCAACCTACCTTCCTGGAAGATGTTTTTTTCTTGTCCGCTTTCAAATAGTTACAGCCTGCTTCACTTTCACATCTCAGCTCAAGTCACTTCCTCAGGGGAGCTACACTGAACTCTCAGGCCAGGTGAGGATCCTCTGTATATTGCATTTTTTCATTCAGTTTGAGTACTTAGTTCAGTTTATAATTATACATTAATATACGATTCTTTGAACAATGCCTAGGCTATAAGGCAATAGGCTATAAGCTCCATGTGGGCAGAGACACCTGTTTGTTTTGCTCACCTTGAATCCCTAGCACCTACTAGTACTCAAAAATATTAGCGGAATGATCATCGCACCAACCCAAGTCAAAGATCAGGAAGGTGACCTCTGACCATTTCTCAGTGTAGTAAACTGAAGTGACTGGAAATAAGAGCTAGGGATTAAATTCTTCTCATCCTCCACTTTCAGCTCTTTCTCCTTCTCCTTATCCTAACAAAGCTGTCTCTAGGGACCTCCTGCACAGAAGGCCACATAATGGGGTTTACACAGGCTGAGGCACTGGCTTTGAGTTCACAGGACAAGACAGGCAACAGATGTGGACAGACCCATATAGGGCTGATCAATAACCAATAAAGAAGGCTGGGCCAGGGCCAACCAGATGGGAATGACGAATGTGCGGTACGTCTTGTTTCCTCCATGCTCCTTTCCACACCATCTTAGGCTCAAAGGGAACCTAGGGGGGGCCTTCTCTGTTCCATAAGTCCCTCCGTCCCTCCGTCCCTCCTTCCCCCACCTCCTTCCCTTGCTCTTATATAGTGTTCTTTATGCACATGGACATCTTGACCCAACTACAATACCATCTTCTGGAGGTTAGGGACTGTGCCTTAAGTGACTTTGGATCCCCTATGGCTCCTGGTGCCAGGTCCAGCCCATGATGAATATCTGTGGATCCTGTTCTTATCTGGAGGCTGTGCAATGCAGTGGTGAGTGCCTGGGTTAGAGAGCCAGAGAACAGCTTTAAGGCCTGGTGTGGGGTAGTGCCAGGGAGGCCGTGGGGGCACTGTGGTCCCGGGTGTGCAGAAAGTGTCAGCCCTTGGGCAGGACAAATGCTGAGGCCTTCAAAGCCCAGCCGACCACCGTACTAGGAAGCTGCCCCCTCCATGGGCCGGCTCATCTCAGGTGTAGAGCAGGTCACCATGCCTTCCCAGGTCTGGAGAGAGACAGGGTCACTCAACCTGCCCCACCCCGGCGGGTGGTGCCACAGGCAGCCCGGCATTTGTACCCTGGGGTGGGGCTAAGCAGAGGGGCCCCACCCGGCCAGGGAGAAAACAAAGCAGCTGCCTCTCTGTGCTGGCACCAGGCCGGCTCCCTGTGAAGTGAGGCCTCTGTGCTGGGCCGATCAATAAGAGAAAATGCAAGTGGCCCAAGGTAGTGACTCCAAGCCCCTGGGCCCCAGGTGGGATGGGGCAGTAGCCCACCAGGTCGGGAGCACAGGGATTAATAACGCATCAATTTTAATGCAGGGAGAGGGGTTTTTTTCTGCTTCACAAACAGCAAAGTGAATGTTTGAGCTTCCCGGCGGGGGGTTAATGAGGACTCTGATTAGTTATTCGGATTTCTCCACACCGCCTCAATCCATCCTACTAGGGAGGAGAGAGAGGAGGAGGTGGGGAGGGGGAGGGCTGCCAAGGAGCAGACCTCCAGCCTCTGAGGCCCTGTCAGCCCCAGGAAAACGACAGCACACCGGCTCTTCCTCTCCACCCTCCACCCACCCTCCACACACTGTGGTGGAGCAGAGGACTGGATGGCGCTTGGGGGCGACCTAGTCCAGCCCCTTGACCGGAGGGAAGACCAGAGGGGCGGGATTCCCCAGCCACACTTGGGATGAGTGAGAGCCCTTGCCCAGGCCAGAGCCCAGCCTAGCTTGGGGCTTTCCCACTACACCAGCATTCCCTTACCCCACTCCCTCTTCCCAGCCCAAAGTGAATGTTCTTCTCCCCTAGGGGAAGCCGCTCATCAGGGATAATCCCAGAGTCTGTCTGAGGCCCTCAGCCAGGGCTGTCTGCTGGGCTGGGGGACCAAGGGTAATCCTCATCAGAAAATCTCTGCCTCTAGCCCAGGCTGGTTCCCAGCTCAGGGAGGGAAGGTGTGGTTCCCTGGGATGGCCCCTGAGAAGGGGGAGCCTCTCAGCACTGCCTCATCTGCTCCCAGCTGCCTTCCCAGCTCCTGGCATCCAGTGTAGCTCTGAGGGAAGCCCAGCACGAAGCCACAAGCTCCCTCTGGCCAGGCCTCCTGCGACAACCCCTGTCCCCTCCCTGCTGACTCCAGATCAGTGATGGATCCTGCTCATTTGGCCCCCAACATGCAGGGCACAAAAAAAGGGGCAAAAGCCTGCAGAGACACAGCATGATCTCAGGAAGAGACATCGCCAGGCCATCTGGACACAGGCTCGTGCATTTCTTGCTGTTATAACGCAGATGGACTTGTGAGCAAGGGCTCCCCACTCCCCTCCCCACCCCCAGGTCCCAGTCCATCTGCTGCAGCTCAGGACCCAGAGCAGGATCCAAACCCAGGTCCATAAGTGACGTCACAGCGGGGCACCCACCCCTTAGTCTTTCTGAGATCATCTTAGTGTCACTTAAGTCCCCAAAATCCCTCTCTCTGGAGGCCCCTCCCATCAACCCCAAATTCTCAAACTGCACATTGAGGCCCCTTCAACTCTCCCGGCACGAATCTACGTATTCTCCCTAAGGTCAGGGCCCAGCATCTTGGGGCCCACGGCGCTCCGTGCCCCCGAGGGTGTTCTCAAGCAATGCTGCTATCCTGGGCCTCAGTGATCTCTGCTAGCTCATTCCGAAAAAGAAGCGCTGATGTTTATTGCAGGTTCTTGTACACCAGCCATTGTGCCCAGTGTGTGACACACGCATGACCTCATTGACCCTCCTGACCCTGTGAAGTAGATGCTCATATACCTGTGTCTTCGCCCAGCATAGTCCAGCGGACTCTCATGCAACGCTGGAAACGTCCTCTGTCTGGGCCTTCCAATAGCATAGACACCATGTGGCTATTAAGCACTTGAATTGTGGCCGCTGTGACTGAGTAACTGAATATTTGTAATCTAATTTCATTTAAATAGACACATGTGCCTGGTGGCTATCGACTTAGCACAGCCTTACAGGGGTCAAGCAGCACGGTCAGTATCGCCCAGCTGGTAGGGGCCAGGCTTCCTACCAGGTGTGTCTGCTCCAGGGCACCTGTGCTTCTCCACATGCTGTCTTTGGGGCATCATGATCAAGGGCATTAAGAAAACTAAGGCCAGGGGTGCCTGGGTGGCTCAGTCGTTGGGCGTCTGCCTTCGGCTCAGGTCATGATCCCGGGGTCCTGGGATCGAGCCCCACATCGGGCTCCCGGCTCGGCGGGGAGCCTGCTTCTCCCTCTGACCCTCCCCCCTCTCATGCTGTTTCTCTCTCGCTCGCTCTCTAATAAATAAATAAATAAAATCTTTAATAAAAAAAAAAAAAAAGAAAGAAAACTAAGGCCAGGGGCGCCTGGGTGGCTCAGTTCAGCGTCTGCCTTCGGCTCAGGCAATGATCTCAGGATTCTGGGATCGAGCCTCGCGTACGGCTCCCTGCTCAGCGGAGAGCCTGCTTCTCCCTCTGCCTGCCACTCACCCTGCTTGTGCTCTCTCTGTCTCTCTGTCAAATAAATAAATAAAATCTTAAAAAAAAAAAAGAAAGAAAGAAAGAAACTAAGGCCAGAGAAGGCGAAGAAATGGTCCGTAATCAGCAAGCCTGGGACGCATTCCAGCACTAGGTCTGTGAGGACGCCAGGGACACCGTGAGGGATGCAAAGATGAGTAAGACAAGTCTCTACCCTCAAGGTGCTACTAATTCCGTTGAGAGACTAAACGAATTCTACTCGGGATGGGGGATTTTAGGTGCAGAACTGATTGAAGTAGGATGTTGCCCAGACATCCCACAGCACCCCCAGCCCCCAAAGTCAACCCCGCCCAGCCATCAACTCCGTTATCTCCATTCTGCCCACTTGCCCACGTTTGGTTCTCGCATGTTTCTCCTTTTGGGTGAACGGCACCATCACTGTGGCAGGCACTCAAGAAGGAAACCCGGACGCGCCCTCAACTTTCCTTTTTCCCTTCCTCCCTGCTTCTCTCACATTCTACTTTCCAAGACGTGTTGAGATTTCTTCCCAAACGTGCTGTAAATACCCTCTCCTTCCCATCCCCAGTGTCTATGCCCCCCATTGCCCCTCAACCTGCAGCTTCTTCCTGTCGCCTCGCCATGGGCTCCAGCCGCATGGCTGGATAGGAGCTCAGGACGATTTCTCGTGCCTCTGGCCTTTTGCATCTGCTCTTCTGTCTTCCTGGAATGCCCCTTCTTGCCTCATCTCCTTGGACAACTGCACAGAACTAAAGATTCAGCTCAAGGCTCTCTCCGCCTAGAAGCATCGCCTGAGCCTCCTTTCCTCTCCGGCAGGCTACCTCCCACCTCTGCGCTCCCGTGACTCAGCACGCCTCTTTATGCCACTGGCCATAATGGGTTGGAAGCGCAGGCATATCCCCTGGTGTCCTCTCGGGTCAGAGATGGCGGCTTTGTCACTTTTGTGCTCAGAGGGCCTGCAGTGTATGGCACGGGGTAGGAGGGAGGGAGGAAGGGTACAGACGTGTTTGCACCAGCTGTTATCTGAGACCTAACACGCTTTCTGCTCCAGCCTTCCCCGCTTCCCACGCACACGGCCTTTCTCCTGGAGGAGGCTTGCGGGGAAGTTCCCTGAGACGTTCCCGATGCACGTCGCAGTCTGCTGCCCTGAGGCAGGGCACAGTGACGTTCCATAGCCCCTGGCACCCAGGGCGAACGCCGACAGCTCTGAGAAGGCTCAAAAACGGTTTGCTTCAACCCCAACCAAAGTGGGCTTGGGTCTGCCACCTCTGAATGACCGTATCTCTGCCTTTGCCCCTGGCCTTCTTCCCATTCCCTCCCCAAGGCGCATCTGTAACCTCAGCATCAGGCTCTGCCCTCAGGCACCTCCATTCCCTCTAAGAAAACTTACCACACGGTGCACCTGTCTGGGGGCCAGAGTCCTCACATCGACATCGTTCTTTGCACACAGCGCTCCACCCCTTACTTACAGAGCAGTTCCCGCCCCGTTTTCTCATTTGATCCTCATGACTCCCCTTTGTAAGGAGGGAAGTTAGACACTGTTTCTCCATTTCAGGGATGAAGAAACAGAGGCTCAGAGGAATTAAGAGACTCGTCCGGTCTAAGCGCTGGATCCTAGATTGCAAGTCAGATCTTTTGATTCTGAGTTCAATGTTCTATTTACGGGGAGGATGATTGATGTCCGAAAAAATGGATTACGGAGGGAAAATACGCTTGGAAGAATAAGCCGATGGGCTTATTTGAGGGTGCATGGTGCTCGGTGTCTTGATGGGACACCGGGGCAGAGCAGAAAGCTGGGAATGAGTGTCTGGGGCTGTGTTCTACCCCAGTCCACCGTATGGTCTAGCCATGCAAAGTCACCTGCTGTTCTCCAAATGCCATCTTGCTTCCTTACCTTTGTGCTTTGCTAAGGAATTTATAGCCTTCTTTGCATCTCTGACTTCTGATATCCTACCCAGCCTTCCACGGCCATTTCAAATGCTACCTTCTGCAAGAATCTTTCCTGGATCTTCCCAGGCAGAAATGGTCTCTCCTCCCTTTGGGCTCTCACAGCACTTTGTATATTCCAGCATTGCCAACTTTGTCTCATCCCGTTTAGGGCTATGGTAATATGTGTGTCTGCCTCCTCCATCGTGGCTCAGGCAGGGACAATTCTCTTCACTTCTGGATCACTCACAGTATCTGGAACTGTGCCTTGGGCATAAGAGGTGATCAAAAAATATTGGTTGGGTTGGATTTCATCGCTAATTATATTTCTAAGGAGGGCTGGTAAAAGAAGGTAGAGTTCATCCATGCCTTTCTCATGGTGAATGTGCAATGTCATAGACATCACATCTTTTGTCTTCATTCTCAAATCTGAGCTCCAGGATGATTTAAAAGCACAAAAGATGAAAGGAGGGGCTTATAAACAAGAAGCAACAAAAGAGTAGCCTGCACCTGTTAGAAGGGTGCTAGGAAGGCCAAAGCCCAGAATGCACTGGTGTCTGAAAACAACTCCCCCCAACACTCCCCCTCTCTTTTCTCTCTTAAAAAGCAATACTTGAAGCAAAATGAAGAGAAAAAAAAAAATCAGAGAGTGAGTAGCTACAGCCCGGGCAGACATATGAAGTTATCGGACGACAGAAGGAAAGCAAACAATTTAACTCCCACTTTGCTTTGTTTTCTTCAAGGACAACAATCATCAAAACAGAAAAATGATTTCTAAAGGGTTCAAATTTGAGATAGGTGAGGAGATGGTAATTGAGGAGCTTATGGCTTTAAGTAAAGTCAAGGCCGTGGATACCAGTAAAGCATACCTCGGAGTATGGAAAGAACTTAAAGATAGGACTGTGAGCCACAGTTAGCTGTTTGTGAATGGATGAAAATAAATTTTTTTTTTTTAGAGATGCAAACATGCAAAAGTCGTCTCCATTTTCACAAAGTGGCAAACAGATTCTGGAAGCCACATAACCATAAATTCATTATTAATTGCTAACAAAAATTCTACATTGAATTAATTATGAAAGGGAGAAGTGATAACCAAGAACCAGAATAGCTTCATTGAAAACCAGTCATGTTTAACTTGATTGCTCTTTGTGGAAAGACCAGAATTCCTAGGTTGGCAGACACAAGGAAAATTCTGAGAAGTATGTTGGTTTCAGCAAGACCCATGACAGCACCTTCCATGATACCCTTCTGGGTAAGATAGGCTGGTCTGAGGAGCAAGTTGGACAGGAGAACAGGTAGGTGAACTTTTAGCGAGACTGTGATCGTCCCCGTCAGTAGTGATCAGCAGATCCCAGTGTGGAGGGTGGGCTTTCGTGTTGAAGTGACCAGCTTTGTGCCGTTGAGTCTGTTTACCAGCGAGATCTGCATGACATTCTAGAAGGTGTGCTTATCCTTCTACACCCTGGAAGGAAGTGTTAATGTGTTTACAGACAGAATGAAGATGGAGAAAGAGCTCGTGAGGCAGGAAACGCAGGCTGAAAGCAAGGAGATGATGTTGAATAAAGAGAAATAGAAAGTCCTACTGCAGGAGGAAAATGCAAGTGAATAAAAAAGAGGGAAGTTTGAAAATTCAATGGGCACCACTGTTGTGGTGTGGCTGCCAAAAAAAAAAAAAAAAAGGCAATTGCAATCTTAGGCTGCATTCCGACAAGTCCAGGTGAAGGAGGCAATGGTTTAGACCATGCTGGAGGGCCACACTTACCTCCTTGATCAGAGGAACACTGACCCTACGGAGTGCATCAGGGAGGTAGGCGAGGATATTGACGGACGGTATCTACCCACAGCACAGAAGACCGGGGGAGAGACATGAGTGTTGTCAATGTTTAGAGTGCCACAACACAGAAGAGCTATTGGTCTTACACTGTGAGGCCCAGAGCAGAACCAGGACAGAAAGGAGGAAGTGACAGAGAGACACATTTCCTCTTCACGTGAGGGACTCCTACCGGTGACAGCTGCCCCAGAGCTGCCTCCACCAGGAAGACAGTGAAAGCCTGTGTCCTGGAGATGCTTTCGCAGCATGGCAAGTTAAACCAGTTGACCTCCAAGACCCCTTCCAGCCCTAGGACATGATGAAACCCCTGAGTGAGGAAGATGGTTCTGATTGGGGCAAAGCCTCTCCAGGGTCCTTCCAATACATTGTGGAGGTCATCATCTCCTTTGCCAGCGTAATAAATCTGGTCCCGCATTCTGGGGAATTGCTCTTGGGAGAGATCAGAGCGGTCGTGATATGTGGCATTTGGAAAAGAGCCAACATGTTTCCCTGTTCTTCTCACAGAGATTCCCTGTCCCTCTCGCCCCATTTCTGGGAGGAATGGGGCTCCTGCTTAATCTTCCCCTGGGGCGTGAGCAGAACTGGGCAGGGGTGGGAAGGGACAGCAGTGGTGTGGCTGCCACCCCTGGGGGGCAGTTCCTGCTGGAGCTCAGAAGGCCAGTGAAGCTAGCAAGGCCCAGCCCAGGCACAAGCCAGAGAGCTGACCACTGTGGCCAAGGATGTGCTCACAAGGGGACAACTTGTCAGAAGGGAGAAAAAGAAGCCATTAAAGAGCACACGCTAAGGAAGGACAACCCAAGAGCCAAATGGTCTCCCTGGACCATACACTCAACACCCACTGATACAAATGAACTATCTGTGAGGGATTCTTGTTTCCAGCCATCTCTGGGCCTTTGCTCACACGGATCCCACTTTTCAAATGTCCCTCCCTTCCATGTTTGCCTTTTCTGGTCTTGCTCATCCTCTAAGGCCTATCCTTTGCATATCTTTTGTGTCCCTTTTTAGTTTCCTGAACTGAAGTCATTTCCCACTGGAGCACTCATTGTGTTCTGCCTTGAATTATGGTGAGTTGTATTTGTGCCTGATACGCCTCCTTCAGCAGAAAGCAAGTTCCTGGAGGGTAGAAAGGGGGCCTTTGGCATATGATTAGTCTTGCATATTAGTGGCAAGATGGTGGCGAGTAGAGCATTGCGCTCGTGGTCCAGAGTTCTGGCCCTGGCGTGGACAGCAACTCCTCCGCGCCTCCCATTCCTGAAGAGTCAAACGAGTACATACAGCAGCAGATCCCCACGTTCCGTTTGGGTTCACACCCTTATGATTATATTCAGTAAATGTTGATTTGAAGCATTTCCCCCTTTATCACTAATGTCAAATCCTGTTCATCCTATGGTCTCCTTTCATTTCTGGATCTTTTTCTGTCATCACTCATCCAACTACCCATCCATCCGTCCGTCTGTCCATCCATGCATCCTTACTTTCAACGAACATTTATTGAGCATCTGCTTTGTGCTGGGTCACAAAAAGACAAAGATGTGTACACTGCTCCTAAGGGGAGCACAGTTATCACAGGGGACACAGCCATGCAAACGAATAATACAAATACCCGGGGATAGGTGCTTTATCAGAGGCGAGCAAGAAGCGTGCTGGGACCACACGGGGAGGGACGGGGAGAAGGAGGCTCGTTAAAGTGCCAAAGCCCCTCCTCATCCTCTCAGCTCTGCCTCCGACCCTGATGACTTGAAGCTTTTTCCTTGGCCTATCCTCCCAAGAGAGCACCGAGAAGAAAGACAGGATTGGTGTGAAACAGAAGCAGGGTGCAGAGGGGCCTGGCCTGCCAGGGCCACAGAGAGTCTGTGGTCAGACCCGGTGTGAGCCCTACACTCCGTTGTCGGGCTGTGCAGGGGGCTCTGAGGTCCAGAGTCTGCATTTCTGAGCCATTCACCTCTCCCCGCCCCCATTGCAGCGGCACACTCGGCAAGTCATTTATTCCTCCATAACATTTGCTCGAAGGAACGTTGCCGCTGAATTATGGCCGGGACCATTATCTCAGAATAACTGTCTGGGAAATGTTAATGTTAATGCATGGATCATGCAGAATGCCACATTAGGGGTTTTATGGTGGACATAACATTTTTATGAACTTTTTCTCTGGTAGCATCAGCCTTTGATGGAAAGAAAAGAAAAAAGGAAAGAAATAAAGACAGAGTGGAAAGGCAGAAAGCAAGCCGGCATGGGGAGCCGGGGCACTGGGAGCAGAAGTGCCATTTGATAGCACCGAGGGCTGATCTGCTGAGCACCGCTTGCTCTGGGGAAGGCCTGCCTGGCCGCACTCCAGCGGGCTGAATATCTTTCGTGTTAGGTATTTGTGAGTGGGGAGCAACCGGCCAAATTGGCAACTGGTGGGAGACAGGGTCTACTTGGGTAGACCCATAAAACTTTTCAGGCTTTTCAGCCACCTGCTGCCAGGAGGGCATTCAGTGCCAATGGGGGCCAAGGGAGGGGGGGGGAGGGGCGTCCAAGTCTTAGTGGGGTGGCCACCATACCTCTTGGATGAGGGGATGGGTTTCTGGCAGAACGGCTTTGGGGGCTCACCTTGGGGAGTCCCTTAAGGAGATTTTAATTTCTGCCATTAAAAGAAAAAAAAACGAAAAACACAATCTTGGGAATGGCAGTATTTTACACCTGGCTTTTAGAAAGGACTAATAAAGGCAGTGTTTAGCATTTTATATCCTTACTCAAAAATAACGATCTTTGGTTCTCATCTCAGACATATTTTAAGTGAGCCTGCGTCTCCTACCTCCAGAATCTTCTTTCAGGAGGCTGGATTTATGGCTCTGTTCTTTGCCTGCCCTGGGCTCCAATTTGAGCCTCATAACCACTGCATTACGGTCAGTTTGCCTCTTCTCTTCCCTCCTCTCTACCTTTGCAGTCGCCCCCGATGCTGTTACTGCAATTTTTCTTCCAGACAGAGTGCTGTTTAGCTCCTGACCCTGCAAGACACCTAACACCTGTTTATAGCCATTCCTTTGAGCACATTAAAACTTGGGCTGGGGGTGGGGTGGCAATGCTGTTTGGCAGCCCCCTCTCCGGTACTGTCAAATCACCACAAATCACCACCCGGGGAGGCTCCGAGACTCACCACCCACCCCCACCCCTGCCAGACCACGAGGCCCTCTGACCTGGGACAGGGGCACAGGTGGGAGCCTTGAGCCGTGGGTACGGTCCCTGAGGCAGGAAGGGATGCAAAGAGTTGGCAGGAGGCTGGCTCTCCTTAAGGACATATTTGTGGGGCTGGCTGAGAAGACCTGACCAGTGAGCGCAGTTCAGTAGAAAGAAAGGGTGCCTGCAGGCCAGGCCCTCCAGGTTTCAGTTCTGCAATGGTATGTGACCTTACACAGGTCACTGCGTCTCCGGGGGTCATTTTTCCTCCGTAAAAGGCTGAGGCCAGACTGGCAACTTTCTAGGTCTTCTCGGCAAGTCTGACTCTGTGACCAGCTCAGATTGTCGGGAGGTTGTTCGGATGACCTCGGGTGTCTTGTCTAACTTTGAGGCAAGGTGAGTGCCGCAGGCATGGGGCTGGATGAGTCTAAATCTGGGCTTCACCACTTCCTAACTCTGGGAACAGGCTTTTTACAGACCCTTGGGGTCTCCGTCTCCCTGCACGTAAAAAAGGAAATCACGGTGCGTACCCTGTAGGTTGCCAAGGTCAGCGTGCCTTCGAACACACTCAGCAGTTTCCTTATGTATCATGTTTGACTTAAATATTATGCCTGCCGTTCCACACTAGAATGCAAGCTTCACAAGGGCGGGGAACTTGCTTTGTTTCCTTCACAGATGTATCTCTAAGGCCTAGGCCAGTACCTGGCACGTCGTAGGGAATCCATCAATATTTAGGGAATGAATGAATGTAAGAGTGCCGGGTAGATAGTATCCCCGCTCCCACCCCAGGGCAGATGCCTGGGTATGTGCCCTAAAGCTCTCCAGAGGAGAACATTCTCCAGGCTTATGGGGCTTTTAAGTCTCTTGACATAAAATGCCAGTTGAAGGAGCATCGAATGCATTCACGACCCAAGGTGTAAAAGGAATTTGCACAAGCCCTCACTTCTGTTCTGTCGGATACCAAGAGCAGGTGTACCTGAATCAGGCAGCAGGCTTGGAGCCCTCCCCTTTCCAAAGACCCCCTCTCCTCGTTCCCTAGGCCACACCCCTCCTTTCTGAGCTGCCACACGCTCACTCCTGGGGACCCCCACCATATGCTCCCTTCCAGCTCGAAACTGCGTGCCAATTGCTCTGAATGAACAGCTCCAGCTGGAAAAGCAGGCAGGCCGTTTACACACCTCAAGATAACACCCAGCTTCCCGTAAGTCAGGGGGTTTCCAGGGAAGGGGAATGGAAAGTCTTCCTTCCAGGGCCAGAGCTGGGCGAGACGTGTCCTTGGGGCGGGGGCTGGGGCGACAGTCCAGGGCATCAGCTCTTCTTGGTCTCTATCCAAGCAAACCCATTTCAAAGCGGCCCCACCTGAGCAGCCTTCTCTGTGGTGGCCCAGGGCTGTTTTCCGCATCCACCAGCCTGTGGAGCTCCTGTACAAAGCCGTGCTCCCTGCGTGTGTGGGGAGTCTCCCGCAACGGCTGGTGCTTCCAGAACCCAGCAACATCCCTGCGTTCTCTGAGAGGCCCCTCGCTCAGAGAGGCACTACCTCTATCCTGGGGAAGTGCGGAAGGAAGGGAGTGTGGAGGAAGGGTGGAAACAGGGTCTGGTGACGAACGACGTGCCCTGCCATGGAGGACTGCCTCAACAGGCTGTCTCACCCTTCACGTGGTAAGGGGCATCATCTACGAGTCTGTGCTGTGTCATCCTCCTCGTGTCCGTCCCTACGCGGGAACCCAATTCTCTCCGAGGTTCTGCAGTGCGGATTCAGCTTTGTCCTCCACTTCCATCAACGTTTCCCAAAAATGGAAGGAGAGACGTGTACACGGACATTTTCTGAAGGAGGAGCCTTGAGGTGGGGAAGAACCTTTGAGGCCATGACACTGAACTCCCTGATTCACTCCGGAGAAGGAGGCGGGGTGTGGGGTCTCTCCGGGCAGGGAAGGGCTCACCACAGGGATGTGCCAGGGAGGCCGGGGCTGTGACCAGAAGCCTAGAGACTGGGGCCCAGTGCCAGTTCTGCCACAGACGAGCTGTCTGGCCTCAAGCACATCACTCAGTCGGTACCCCATTTGCTCATCTGCAAAGGTGAGGGTGAGGCAATGCTTGCTCAGTTTACCCCTCAGGGTGGTCTGCGGGTCAGAAGAGAAGGAGGTGTGGGAAGGCAATGAAAACAGAAAAGCAGAACTCAAAAGTAAGGGATTTGGGTTACGCTTATTTTCAGGACTTGGGGGTCTCTCTTACCTACCTGGGGGTTAAGGTTTTGGAAGATGTAGAGGAACAGCCATCTGCGTGGAAAAACAAGAAAATCGGCCTGGTTCTCCACAGCCAGCATTAGAGCAACAAGAGGGGGCTGCTGAGGGAAGCTGAGGCTTGGGCCCGCTCCGCCTGGGTCTCTTCGAGAGGCTGGAGTGCACAGAGGCCCGACCTCTGAGCGAGCGGGCTCTCACAGATCTGCCTGTCCAGGGCGGAGCCACGGGGGAAGCTTTCAGTCTGACAAAAGGAAGAACAGGCTGGCCACGAAATGCTTGTGGATTGCTGGGCTGCGGTTGGAGCTGGACAACCACAATATTCTGGACGCTTCTGCTGCCTCCAGAGTTTCTCACAACAGACATTCCCTGAGTTCTGAGGCCCTCCTGGGAAAAGAGGTGGAGAGGGCATGGAGAAGGGGGATAGGGGCCTCTTTCTGAGGGGGCGTTCAGCCAGAACACCCTGGCCCTGGCCCATCTGCCGACTCTGTCCCCTGTCAGCACTGTTTGTACACAAGACTGACAGCTCCTGGCACCGGGCCTGACTTGGAGACCGCCTTGACCCTGGAGGGCCTGACCCAGTCCCCTTGGCCCCACGGCCCCACCGGTACCTGGGGTGGCCCAGAGCGCCTCAACAGTCAGCCTCTCTCCAGCCAGCGGAGGGCAGCAGGGGAGGTGAGCCAGAGGCCAGCTCCTTCCCTGGAAGGCTCGAGCCCAGCTTGGGCCACAGGCCAGCTTGCTGAAGGCAGGAGGGGAGGTGGTGGTCAGTGGGAGCTTCACACCCACAGACATGGCTTCAGTGACTCCATGGATTGCCAGAGTCTGGGTCAGCTCAGGTCCAGAGAGTTGGCTCAGGTATTCTCTGCCTTTCCAGGCCCAACTTCTAGATCTGATGGCACAATGTGGCCTCTCGACTTGTGCCATCCACGCTGTCTTCTCTGCAGGTAATGCCTTTCCTCCCCTCCTCTGCCAGTAGGAAGTCTCCTCATCCTTCAAAGTCCAGCTCAGATGTCACCTTCTCTGTGAAGCTTCCCTGGATCTCCTCCAGGCAGCAGAGTCACCCCCTGCTCTGGATTCTCCAGGCAGGCAGAGTTAGCTGTGCCCGAGATGCCATGACCATGCTCAGCACACAGTCAGCCCCAGGCCCTGAGCTCCCTGTAGCCCTGAGCTTGCTACCACGCCCTGGGACACAGCAGCACACAAAGAACCTTGCACACAGTAGGCATTTCAACATTCACAAGCACGCAACTGTGTAATTGCATGCTTGCCTGCGCCCGAGTACATTTGTGAAACGAACACCCGGAAAGGAAGAATTGGAGAGATGGCTGAGCCTCCTGAAGGTTGCCCGGAGGTGGGGGGACACCTCTGTCTACCTCTCCGTCTGCCTGCCTCAACCCCAAGCCCAGAGCCCACCAAATCCAAATGGTTTTTTATCAGCGATGAAACAATAGATGATCTTTTGACATTTCCCGGGCTGTTTGGAAGGAGGAAAGATAATATGTAATAAATTCATATACTTCTCTGTGTTTCTTGGCTCCAGCAGCTATATTTCCATCTCTTTATGCAGGAGTCCTGGGGAGCTGAAATCCTTGATAATGCCAAACAATTCAACACTTTTTTCTTTTTACTCTGTCTGCACCACAAAAAAAAAAATATCGACTTTATGCTGGCAGCTGTGGGAAGTGAAATCAGATGCCACATTCCTTCTTGCATGCAAGAGAAGTCAGTCCTGCTTTGGAGACCCTGTCCCTACTGGAGGGTCTTTGGGAAGGAGAGCCTAGGACCTCATGTCTGAATAATCCAAGGTAAAGGGCAGACTGGTCCCACCTCACCCCAGGGGATACAGGCCGGTGGATCTTGCACCTGAGGTGCCCAGGATGGGCTGAGCCATTTTCTCTCCGTGCCCTTCTATCTCTACTGCCCATGGTCCTTTCTCAGGCAGTCCCAGCACTGGATTAGCTGCATCTGATCTGTCTCCGAACAAACCCTTCCTGAGCTAGAGCCAGCAGGGCGCTGGAGGTTAGTGGAGCAGGCTGATGCCTTCGAGCTCATATTCTCAACTTGAGCAGCACATTTCAGCTCAGGGCTGAAATCAGCATCTATTAGCAGCACCTTCATTTCCCAGAGAAGGGGACTGGGGATGAGCTGGAGGACAAGGCTTGCCCAGGGCCACGCACTGGAGTCTGCTAGAGCCTCAAACCTCTTCTTCCGACCTCTAGGTCAGAGATGCATCTATTTGTCCATCCACCCTTTGAGTCCTTTAACAAATCTTAAATGCCTGCCATGTGCCAGGCATGTGTTCAGGTCCCAGGAAGCTTATTCTGAGTCGGGGGAGCTTGGCTTTCAGGTTTCCCCATCAAGACAAAATGCAGGGCTCTGCCTGTTTGGATCTAGGTGGGTTGTATCAGGACAAAGAATATGTGGCTTCTGCAGGCATTTCCAACTTCCCCAGCCTCCCCACCCTGCACCCACCTCCCCCCAGTCCTTCTCTCTCTCTCACACACTCATGCGCGCGCGCACACGCACGCACGCGCACACACACACACTCACCTGCACCCCAGCCACCCTAAAGCACACTGAGTACCCGGAGGCAGGGCTGTTCCACGAACGTGCCATTTTCTCCTTCTCATAGACTAGTGATTAAGAGTGTGGGCTTGAGATTCTAAATACTGGGATTTGAATCTTGGTCCTACTACTTGCCAGCCTCCACAGCTGGGGGACCGTGGCAGGTGACCCCTCTGTGCCTCGGTGACCTCACGTGTGAAATGGGGATAATAACGATAACGCCCCAGGACAAAGAGGATGAGATAGAATCAAACAGGCACAGTGTTTAGCACAGCGCCTAGCACAGTTAGGCTAGGTAACCTACCTTATTCAAACACCGTTGGCTGTTGTTAGTAGTAGTAGTGTGATAGGGAGGGGTCCAAAGAGGGCTAACTGGGGTGGGAATAGAGAGTTCTCCAGCCCTAGCCTTGGCCAGCTTTGTTCCTTCCCAAGCAGTTTCTAAAAGGGCCATTCCAATAGGAGGATGGGAGCCACCCCTTTCGGCCTGCTTCTTGTCCCCACACCCTGCCCTGCAGCGGAGGGCCCTGAGGCTCTGTTGCAAGCTCTCTCCCTCTCCTTCCCCAGGGAGAGTAGGGGCAAGAAGCAGAGGACGGTGACCCCGACCCTGGACAGTCAGCCCAGGGGTGACAAGCATCAGCCTTTCATGGGGAAAGAGACCATCAGTCTCCCAGGCCAGGGCCTACCTTCACCCCCAGCCACAGTGAGGGGAAGGCAGGGCCGTGGCGAGGGGAGGGGGGGGCTCAGAAACAGGGAAGAGACTAAGAGGCTTTGGGCCCCTCTGGGCTTGCTCTGCAGTTTTGGGGGGAGCACCTAGGTCACTCCTGGCCCAGGACCTGAGCTCAGGAAAGACCAGAGGGAAGCAGGTGGGAGGATGTGAGGGGACCCAGCCTGCCCCAGCTCTCAGGTTCCTCGTTCACCCTCTCCAGGAGGGGAACCAGGAGGCCCTCAGGACAACTTCAGACACCCGCCAGTGCCACTGGCGGAACATGTCCACATCCCCTGCTTTCTCCCAATCAGTCTTTGAGACAAACATGGCAGAGGATAACTCTGCCCATTTCATAGATTAACATGTTGAGGCGCAGAGATGCTGACTGTCATGAGGAAGTGGTGTTGCCAGGATTCAAACCCACCTATCCTGATTCCTAGTAGAGCATACCTTCCCTCTACCACCCTGCCCTTCACCCTGCCCTGAGTGGCCAGTTCTTCATTTGCCCAGGGAGGTAGCTGAGGGGCTCATGAACTGAGTCCCGAATCCTGCGCCCAGGGAGGGGATGTCGGCAGAGTCACTCGCTCAGACTGGAGCCCGGATTGGAACTTGGCCTGAGGAAACCTGACAGGTGCTTTTCGACTTCTGACTTGAGAATGGATGGTCAGGTAAGGACTGAGAAAGGGAAGAACAAGGCCTGGCCCAGAGGCCTGCCTCATGGGTGGAGGAGACCGTGGGAATAAGTGGAAGGTCAGGGGCCCGTCAGAACTTCTGATGGAGGCCTGCAGCTTAGCTTGCATGCATGCATTCCTTCCAACTATTTACTCGGTCCCTGAGGCTGTGCTAACAGCTACCCTTTCAGGAGCTTGGTGCTTGCTACCTGGGAGACCTTCCTGCACACGGCCAAGGCTAAATGTTCTCAGGGCACATGGGAGCACAGGGAAGGAGGCTCTGATTCTGCTTTTATCTGGACCCGAGTCTGGGACAGCCCCTCTAGCTAATGCCCTCTGTGCTTCATTCCAGTCTAGAAAGAGCCCTCCACTCAGGTGGCCAGGCTGAGGGACAGGCAGCCCGGGCATGCAGGGAGCAGGCAGTAATGTTTTCACAAGGCCGTGACCAATCTGTTGGCTCCAGAGCGTTCCACGTGGGCCTCCAGCCAGGACACTCATGCACAGGTGGCCCCCGAGGCTCATGGCTCTCAGCACGAGGCTTGACCTTTCTAGACCTCCCATGCCCAGCTGTAAGGGTGCCCCGTGCAGGGCGCTTCATCAGCCCCGTCAGTATTTCCACAGTGCAGGGGCTCCTCCGTGTCCTTGAAGCCACCTTCTGAGGGACCCGAGCTCCCACTTTCTAGCTTGTTCAGTCAGGCCTGTTCAACCGCTCCTCATTAGCCCCCCTCACTATACATGGGTCTCCCCAAACCTGAAAAGCACCCTTCTCCCCTCTAGCATAGGCTCAGCTTGGTCCAAACAGTCAGTCCCATGTTGAGTGTCCCCCCGTGACAGGTCCATGATGCCCCACAGCAGCAAGAACAAAAGCGATTAAAACCATTTGTCCTCAGAGGGGTTATGATTTGGAGGGAGTTACAGAAATGTGACCATGAGCTAGTGGATGGGGAGGGTAATATGGGGCTCAAAGAAGGGCCAGGTCCATCTGGGGAGGAGATGATGCTGACCTGGGCCCAAACAAACAAACAGAGCTGAAGAGGCGAGCATTCCAGACAGAGGAAATAGCATTTGCAAGGGTAGGAAATAGCACAGTGATGCAGGAAATGATGAGAAGTTTGTGTATTTGATGAAGGGGTGGCAGGAGATGAGGCTGGTAAGGAGTATAGAGGCCGGGTTATGGAAGACCCCACATGCCAGGCTCAGAAGTTTGGCCTTTATGCCTCCAGAAGCAGCCATTTGCTTGAATGCATAACACTCCCAGCAGAGATGCTCTTCAGATGTCACCTCCTCCAGGGAGCCTTCTCTGACTTCTCCAGAATTAAGTACTTTCTGCATGATGAGTTCCTACCTCCCTTACAGTACTTATCACATTGCTCTAAGTTTTTGTTTAAATCGCTGTTTCCACCACTAGCCTGGAGATCACATATAGTTTCCTATTCATTTTAGGTCCCCAGAAACTAGCAGAGGGCCTGACATACTCAGGTGCTTATTTTATGGATAAATGAAGGAGAGCAAATTGAAGTCAGATGATCTATTCACTCCCTGCTCTCTGCCTCCATTCTGAATCCTCAGCTTAAATAATAAGTGTTGATTTATATCTGTACTGATCTGTTTCCTCATCTATATCATGGAAATAATAGTACTCTGAGGATTGTTGTAAGGAATAAATGATATAAGTAAAATTGCTTAAGATATAACTTATCGCATAGTAAGTACCCTATAAATGTTAGCTTCCCTTCCCTTTCATTCAGGTCATATTTATTAATCACCTTCTATGTGCCAGGCACTGTTCTAGGCACTGGGTTCATAGCAAGAAACAGAAGAAACTCCCTGTCTTTATAATGCCCTTCTAACTGGGTGAGAGAGATAATGTCAGATGGAGGAGATAAGAGCCATGGAGAAGAATATGCCAGAACAAAAAGGAAGAAGGAGTCCTAGGCGTCAAAGTGGGGGTGGGGGTGGGGGGGGTCAGGAAGCCGCAATGGTGAGATGACAATTGAGCAAGAGACTTAAAGCGACCAGAGAGTGTTCAGGGCAGAAGGGGTGTTTTGGAAGAAGAGCAAGCAGGCCAGCATGGCTGGAGCAGAGCCAGCCGGGAGAGGTGGCAGAACCGACTGGCAAGGATCGGGAGCAGGTAGGGCCTCGGGAAGACTGAATTTTCACTCTGAATGAAATGGAGGCCATTGGAGGCTTTTGAGCAGAAGAGTGGCGTGATCCGATTATCATTTTAGATGGAGACTCTGGCTGGCTGCGGGGGTTGAGAACAGGCTGAAAAGGGTGATGAAGGACGACAGGTTGGGGGCCAACTGCAATACTCTAGGCAAGAGATAGTGGAGACTGGGACCAGAGTGGGAACAGTGGGGAGGAGTTTGGTCTGCCAAGACTTCTGAATTCATTGCTGTAGAGTGTGAAAGAAAGAGGCCAGGATGACCCCAAGGTATTTGACCTGAGCACCGGAAAGCCTGGATTTGTCCTTCACCGAGAGGGAGAAGCCTGCCTCCCACGTGCTAGCTGGTGCGGAGGTGGAGAGAACAAGAGAACATTCTCCAGATGCTTACACACACAGGGGGCAGGAGGGAGAATCATGCATGGTGTGTATGAGGGAAGAATAAGAAATAGCAATCTATGAAAGAATAAACCAAATAGAAGCCAAATGCCAAAATGATACAGACAAGAAAGGTTATGGCTGGTCAGGAAGGGGATCACTTGTGTTGGCTCGGGCTCCGAAACTGCCCTTTATGAAAGCCACCTTCTGGCCAAATCTAGTGACCTTGTCTCGGACCTCATTTCCTTTCGGCTCATTGTCACATCTGACCCTAGGACCTACCCTACTCTGGGAGGACCCGCCCATAGCTACAGCTTCCTTGTGCTACCCTCTTGCCCCCTGCTCCAACTCACTGTGAACTCCCCATCCGAAGCCCTGCACCCACCAAAGGCCGTCCGGGTCCCCACAATGCTTTCTGGCTCTGAGAGTGGTATGTGCACGCCAAGTGGAGAAGCTGGGAGACTCCATCATACCATACTGTGCCCAACACACACATTAACTTTTCCACTGTGTTGAAAAGGCCCATACTTTTCTGCTCACTCACAATGCCCAGCCACTTGGCCTCCCCACCCTACCCTTTCCCCTGATCCCACCTCCTTATATTCTTTATGGCCCAGCTCCCAGGTCTCTTTCTCCTCCGATCCCAATTCTCCCAGCTTCTCCACTTGGCACAGGTTTCTCCTTTCTCTTCGTGCCTAAGTCGGTTCTTTTCTGACCTCTCCTCTGGCCACCTAGCTAGAGAAAGTTGTCCACTGTGATGACAAGTTCTGTAAGAGCAGGGGCTTGTCTCAGACTCCTGGCTATCCCACACATTCTGTGAGGCCCCAGAGGAGATGGTCCATAAATACTTGTGGAAATGAAACTATGATAACAACTAGTTCTTTAACAGAAACATTCAAAACAACTTCTAGCAAGAATCATTTGTATTTCAGTTTATTGTGTTAATTTCCTCTAGTTAACGTGGAAATAATTGTCTGAACTTACAAGTTAAGTAGGATAGTCATGTTAGGAAGCTTTGTTATTTAAGAAAAATATTATTACAACGTTAGTGGCAGTGAGCTACGGAGTTCAGCCTAGGAGACAGCTTCCTTCCTTGACACACAGTTTTCCACTGCTCAGAATATTCTGTAACATTCTGATTTTTTCCCTCCCTCCATCAATGTCTGAGGAAATGAGATTAAAGGTAATATCCACAGCCATTTTGAAGATATTTGAATAAGAGGTAAGAGGGAGAAGGGAGAAGATATTGTAGTTCCCCCGGGGCGGGGGGGGGGAGAGAGAGAGAGAGAATGTGTGTGAATGTGTGGCATACATATGTGTTTGGTGTGTGTGGTGTGTGTGTGTGTGTGTGCATGTTATAACTACCCCAATAAAAACTAACTTCCCTGAGGCTAGTCACTGATGAAGACTGATTCTTTCCAAAGTTTGAAAAGATTTGTAAAAGGCAAAGACCCGAGCGTAAGAGGGGGATTCTTTCAGATCTAAGACCAGAGAGCTGTTTGTCCAAGAGGCCAGACAAAGAACAAGGAAATGAACTACTGAAAAAGGAAGATCTCTCCCGGAGAAAGAAATTCAAGTAACGCCTCACACTTGAGTGAGCTCCGGAGGGACAGAGCCCCTCTCCATGCCTCCAACCTCCCCCTGAAGACACTCACCGACAGAAAGCAAAGGGAGAGGGAGCCACGTTTCCCTCCCTTGCCCCATTAGTCAGACACCTGCTCACTTCCAACACATGGTGTTGGCCTAAAAAAAAATTAAAATTTGTTTTTGTGATTAGGCAATTAAAAGCATATGTCCAAGAAGGTAAGGAATTGAAGTAGCACAAGATGGTATAGATATGAAAAGCTATTTCTCCCACTTCTGACCCTGAATCCCCCATTCCCCCACTCCACCCCCAGGGGTGATTACTGTTAGAGTTTGTGTACCTGCCTCCGGACAGATATGTTTGGGACAGAACTGGGACCACGCACAACAGTGCTGTTCTCGATCTTGGCTTTTTCCCTTTGGTGTTGGCCTGGAAATAAACCTATGGGGTCCACAGGGACTGCCCCTGTTCCCCAGATGAGCTCAGTAACACCTACAGTCTGTCCCCACTCTGGGTTCTTGTTTGCACTGGACCACTTCCACATTTCACGTGCACATCAAATGTGGGTCAAAGTCCCCGGTCTCCAACTGCTGTATTTCCTCTCTTCCAAGGCAAGCACTTGTCATGGATAGTGTAAGTCGGTCTTAGGTCTGAGAGAAGCCCAGCCTGCTCTCTGGGACCTCAGTGACCTCAACATTACTGATAGCAAAGGGACGGGAGAAAGGAAGGGGTTGCTGTTGCCGATCCTAAGGACGAGACCTACTAAGTTCTGACAGTCCTGAAGGGAGTGCCCACTATGTGCCTGGCCTTGTAGTAAGAGTTGGGGATTCAAACACGGAGCCTGTCTGCAGAGGACTCAGCAGCAGTGCCCCCGGAATCAACATTACTATCAGAAGGAGTTCCTTAAAACTGAACTGGCTGGGGTCAGCCCCTCACCCCCACCCCACCGCCGAGCACGCACCAAAGGGAAACCAGCGGGGGCTGGCACTCACTCATCTCCCGTGGCTGCCACCGCACCATCAGAGACTGTCATTAAAGCTTTGTCCCAGGCTCTCTGATTTACATGTACAAATAATCGCTGTCAGGGGCACGAGCCCCAGAGAGCAATAATAGATTCTGGTGGTAGCAGATGCAGATGCAGGAAATAAAAACAAAAATGAAACACGCTAGCCTGGCAGAACTCAATGCTGGGAGAAATCCTGCGGGGGAGGGGGGGGAAGCCTGTGGGGAGGTGGCTGGGAGGGTCTATCAGATCAAGTATTGATTGGTTGGTCTTCCACAAAAGCTAGCCTACGATTCTTTTTTTAAAAAATTGTGGCCACGTATATAACATAAAATATGCCCTTTTAACCATTTTTAAGTGTACAATTCAGTGGCATCAATTGCATCCGTACTTTTGTGCAACCATCACCCCTGTTTCCAAGAATTTTCCGTCACCACAAATGGAAACTCCGTATCTTTTAAGCAATAACTCCCCATCCCTGCTATCCTCCCAACTCCTGGGAAACTCAGATCTGCTTTCTGTCTTTATGAACGTGCCTCTTCTAGACATTTCATGTAAGTGGAATTCTATAATATAATATCTGGTCTTCCGGGTCTAGCTTTTTTTCACTTAGCGTCATGTTTTCAGGGTTCATCCATGTTGTAGTAGGCACTAGAGCCTACTGATACCCTACATCTTGTTTATTCATTCATCTGCTGATGGACGCTGGTTGTTTCCACCTTTGGGCTCTTGTGGATAATGCTTCTGTCATTACGTACATATGACACAAGTGTATTTTAGAGTCTCTGTATTCCATTCGTTTGGGTGTATATCTCAGAGTGGAATTGCTGGGCCACGTGGAAACTGTTGAGCTTTTTGAGGAACGGCCCTACTGTTTCCCGCAGTGGCTAGCCTAAGACTTGGAAGGATGACTCAGTCCCTGCTCTAGCAGATAGGGCTCTGAATACGTTGGTCCTGAGAGACCACCAGCCACACTCCGGCGTGGCTTCCCTGGCCTGTAGTGGAATGAGGGAGAAAGAGTCCAGAGCTGAGGGGCATCAGAGTAGGGTCCAGCCGGTCTGTCCTCCAAGTTGCTCCCCAGTGTGCCCAGCCAGTGCTTGGAAGAGAGCCCATTGTAAGCCCCCAGTGTGCGGGGCAGGGAACCCTAGGGCCCCCCCACCTGCCTCCTGTTTTATATTTGAGAAAGTGAGGCCCAGAGATCTGATGACGCCTGACCTAAGTATCCGGACAAAATGGGGCTGCCCAGTGTGGAGCGGGAAGATTCGCCCTCCATGTTCTAGCTCTACCACTAGGGTGATACTGGTGTTGGCCTCAGCTCCCTCTGCTAGAAACTCCCTTCTTCCACCAGCTTTGCCTGGTTCACTCCTGTCCCCCCCATTCCAGGCTCAACTCAGGTGTCACCGCTCCACCCCCAGCCCCCACGGAAACCCCCATCCCCTCAGTGGAGTTGGGTGCCCTCCTCTGGGCTCCCTCAGGAATTCACTCTCAAGGCTGGTCTCACACACTTGTTTTCAGCTTACCATCTGCTTCCCCCACTGTAAGGTTAGCATCTCGAGAGCAGAGAATGAGCATGCTACGTGTGTATCCCTAGGACAAGGCTGGTACCTAGTGTTTGTTGAATGAATGAATGAAAGTAATTGAGTGAATGAGCCATGTGCTCTTTGTAAATAACCACGCTGCTTAATAAATGTTTATTGACCCACTGAATGAATGAGTGAATGGATGAATGGCATCCCAGGGGCTGAGTGAGCTTGTGGAGTAGACTCTTGGCTCATGGTCAAGCCCTAGCTTACTCACGCACTCGCTCACCCACATCTTCCTTCATTCATTACAATCACTGCTATGTGTCCAATCCTATTAGGTACTGGGTTTCAGATACAAATGAAGCCTCTGCCTCTGTCATCAGGAAGCCCACAGAAGAGTAAATGGAGACCCAGGGAAACCAGGAGTGTGCTTCATGCTACTCCAGTTTCCCCAAAAGCACACAGGGATAGCATCACATCAGAACCCCGTCCAGGGTCTTCTCAGCTCCACCAGTTGCTGGGCACAGCTGGTGCAGGAGGAGTGGCCAATTAGCATGCTGCACACACCTGTCTGAGGCTGCTCCAAGGATCCAGGGGCTGGAGAATTAACGACCAGGAGGATTTCTGGAGCTCCCAGAACCCAGCCCAGCTCACATCAGAGACCTCATTCCCCTTTAGGGATTCATTCACTCTGCACAGCTGGTTAATTTTTCATCAAGGGGTGGGGGTGGGAGTTGGGAGAGGGCTCTGATCCTTCACTCTTTCATGCTGGGGGTGGAGGAGAAACACAACATCCTATCCATTTTATTTTTTAGATGAAATAGGAACAGATTGTGGTTGCCAGGCAAGACCCAGCCCTCATAGGGCTCGCGCTTCTGCTGCGGGCTGATTAACTGTTATTGGGCAAAGGATAAAGCATCCAGACGGCACAGGCCTCCGGTGAAGGTGCTTACACATTTAATGAGCACCGGGTGACATGTTAGTGGTGAGCAGCCATTTTTTGCAAAAGTGATTTAAGGTTCCAGTCTTCCTTCCCACCTTCATCTCCTCTCCCATTAGGACCAGGTCAGGCTAACTCCATGCTCTGGCCTGGGCAACATTTGTTCTGTTCCTTTATGAGCACCCCCTTCTCCATGGAGCCTCCAGCTGCAGCACCAGGGGTAACTATTTCTGCTTAAATCTGACCCAGATCCTGAAAGCAGGGGGCTGAAAATGAAATCTCAGTTTGCTCATCCAGAAAATGGGAACGGGAAGAATAAGAAACTGGCCTCATAAGTAAATGGGACTGGAGGTAGCAAAGTGCATTCACGTCCATTATCTTACTTGCTCCTCATTCAAAATTAGGTGCCCCAAATTCAAGGTGACCCCAGAAGGGCTATGGAGCAGACACTATCATTCCCATTTTGGGGAAAAAGATGCTGGAGCACAAAGTCGCATTCTCTGCCCAGATCATGCAGTGGGTCAGTGGCTGAGGAGGGAAGGGGTCTAGAGCTAGAGATGAGAAGGTACTCACTTCTGTCCTTATTTCTGGGCTCCCTCCACTGTGGGAGTACCCCCCCTACCCCACCCAGCAGCTGAGATGCCTTCCCCTGGTCAGCAGGGCCCCTGCTGGCCTGCTATGGACTCAGCTTAAAGAGCTGACCATTTCCCGACTCCATGTCCACCCTTCCGAGATGTCCGCACCCCAGACAGCTGGGAGACAGTTTCTGGTCAACCAAAAAATAAGAACCACCTACTGCATGCCTAACATTGTGCTCTGTTGTTACGTGCTCTGTGTAAGATGTAATACATGGGCCCCCTTCTCAGGAAGAAGGCAATGTTATTGTTGAGACAAAAATCTACACAGAGGAATCTGATAGAGGGTGTGTGTTACACAACCAACATCAGCGCTTCCCCACCTTTGGTATGCTTATGAATATTTAGTCTGGGGATCTTGCTAAAATTCCGATTCAGTACGTCTGTGTCGGGAGCTGAGACATGCTGAGGCATTTCTAACAGTCTCCCAGATGATGCTGGTGCTGCTGGTCCCCAGACCACACTTCAAGTAGCAAGACTATATATGGTCCATACTATGACAAGCCAGAGGAGCTGGGGTGGTCAGGGAGAGCTTGCTAGAGGAGATGCACTTAGGTGTGGTTTGGAGGACGGGAGGGCCAGAAATAGGCAAAGCAGGAGGAAAAAAGCCTGCTGCAATTCTCAACAGAAACTCTGGAGGCCAATGGGTCATGGGGACACAGAAGAGGCCTAGTAGAACAGACTCTCAGCTGGGAGTTGGAGGCAGAGAAACCTGTCCTGACTGTGTGACCTTGGGCTTATCACTTCTACAAATGGGGCTCCACTTTCCTCCTCTCTAAAGGAGGCGTTCAGTGGCTCCCAGCCTGGGCAGCGCATTAGAACATCTGGGCAGCTTTTAAAATAAAACAACACCTGGATTCCTTCCTGAGAGGTTTTTATGTAGTGGTCTGGGGTAGGGCTCAGGCCCAGGTAGTTTTAAAAAGCCCCCCAGTGATTCTAATGAGAGGCCTGGGTTGAGACCATTGCACTAGGGGACCTTAAGAGTGTCCCCCCCCCCCCCACCTCCTTCCCTCATCTTTACATTTGGATAGAAAGCACCAGGACTCCTGGCCTCTGTTCCTGGGCATCCGGCCTAGAGCAAAAAAAAACAAAACAAAACAAAACAAAAACCCCCACAGTATTAGAGAAATCCTAAGAAAACCTTCACCACAATGCCAGAAATCTGAGCATTTCTCTGGTGGAGGCCAGGTGGAGGGGCTGTCCTGCCCATCTGGTTCCCATTAATCCCAGGGCATGTTTCACATCCCTGGCAGGTACTTGGAGCTGGGAGCAGCCCCCTGGGTGGCCCTCGGCAGGGGCCTTTCAAGCCAAGCCCTGCTGACAGGCTGCAGGGCTCTGTGGGGCCCTCGGGCTTCCAAGTCACTTGCCCCCTCTTGGGGGTAGAATCCCGGGCAAATTAGAAACCAAAGACGGCAGACGCAGAAGCTTGGCCTCTCTTTCATTAGCGGTCTGTCACAAAGCATGAAGGGCTTCGATAAATTCTGTAGCTCAGCAGCTGCCGAGGAGACCCGGGAGGAAGAAGATTCATTTGTTCCCCAGAAGACTGAGTCTTCAGGAATTTCCAGCCCCTTTCGTCCCCCACCCACTCAGCCGGGAACTAGCCCAAAGCCACATGTTGCTGTCTGCCTGGAGATTCCTAGGCTTTGGAGACCATGCAGAGGGAGTGACTACCCCATCTGGTGGGGCCCCGAGGACCCTTCCACCCAGCCAACATGGGTGGAGAGTCAGGCTCTGTTTCCATAAGGACTCCAGAGCATTTGGCTGCTAACACATCCTTCCCCAGGCTGCAGCCAAGACAGCTCTGTGGGGGAGGCGGGGGGTAGGGGGAGGAACTGGTCTGCGCTGTGAGCCACCCACCAGTCCCAGGGTTGCTAAGCGGAGTTGGTGGAGTGC
>NC_138379.1:76797838-76827314 GCF_054177405.1 Leptonychotes weddellii
AAAAAACCTCCAAAAAACTATAGAATGTTAGCGCTGAAAAGACGCCCCACCCCCCAACACCAAAATCACCTTCCCATTTTGCCAATCAGGAAGCTGTAGCCCACCAAAGCCCACAAGGTCACAGAGTGACAGCTGGATCTGGAACTCAGGCCCCCTAACTCAGGAAGGCACACTGCCCACCAATCCTCATTCCCAAGTTCCCTTCCACATAGAAAAAGACTGTATAAGACCCCAGACTAGGAGGCGTTTTACACCAAAATGTCTCTTCATCTCGGCCAAAGCTGAGGAACATTTTCTTTGCACCATTTTCCCTCACCCCTTCGGGAGGAGTGTGGTCAAAAGGGAGTCTCCAGGGCAGAGGGCAACTGAGAGCCAAGAAAACTGGTGGCTGAGGCCCCGAACTGGCTTCCTCCTGCCCCCCACACCCCCCTTCCTTCTCCTCCTCCTATTTGCCCACCCTCCTTTTGAATTCTCTCCTTTTCTCATTTCACCTGGGCTGCCTGCCTTCTCGGCTGTTTGCTCAGAAGCTGGGCTCTGTTTGCTGAGCTGTTATTCATTTTCATATTATCTGGGATATTTTCAGCTGCTCCTCTGGGTTTTTAGGAGAATTTCAAGTGGTAGAAAGCAACGTGGGCTGCAAAGGCAAATACGCATCCGTGACCTCTGAGCCTCACCTGGGGAATCTGTTCATCTTATCAGCTGCCTTCCTGCCGAGCACAGCCAGTTTCTCGGCCTGACGCTAGGCCTCTTGTCGTGGGCTTCTGGGGAGCAGGGCATGCTTTTAGGCAAACAGGCTGCAAGTTTTCTGAAAGCCATGACTGATGCATCAGGCTGGCTTGCTCAGGCTCTTGAGTGATGGCCTAATGACTTGTAGGGCTTTGGCCCTGCCTCCCCTCACAGGACCTCCTTCCTGCACTGCAGCCAGACCAGAGAGAGAGCCGCTCAGAGGTGCTTTCGTCTCCCCGGCCTCCCCCCAGAAGCAAGGAGCACAGGCAGGTGGAGAAGTCGCCTCGGGCAAACAGCTTCAAGAATGCATGGCCTCACTGCCGTTCTTCCGTTCTTCCCACACACCAGGGCCCAGTGCTGAGGCCGTGGGATAAACGGGAATGACAAAGAAGGGACAAGGGCTTAAAGAAGAAGGCTGCTCCTCTGGAGGAAGCTGGAGACGTGTCCCTGTGCCCCGTTTACTTGACAAGATCAAATCCTGAGGGGCCTCTCTTTAGTCCCCACCCCAGGTCCAGGGCAGAGCAAGGCCAGAATCCTGTACAGGATGGAAGGGGACAGAACAGAAGGATGTGGGCCATCAGAGGAACATGGCTATACAACCAGAGGATCCTCACTGGAAGGCTTGGTTATCCCATATGTTAGTCACGTGGCTGTGGCAAGTCACTTAGACTTTCTGTCCTGTCACGTCCCCTGTAGAACAGGGACAACAGAATCTATGTCAGGGCTGATGCGAACTCTCCATGAGATAACATGTGAGCCAGCGCTCAGTACATGGGGACGGCCCCTGTTCATGTCAGGTATTATTCTTCCAGACTGACCTTCCATCGCCGGGCCAGTCACCAAGGATGCACCTTGGGTCACGTTGAGACAGACTTGTGGAAAAACACCTGGCGTGCTGGTCTCGCACACCCACGTGCTCTGAGACCCAGAGTCCCGCCCCCCCAAGCCTCCTTGGAGTTTGTTCCGAATGTTCGAGGAGATCCGGCAAGAGGCCTGGGTTATTGGATATGTGTCAGGTTTAATAAAGGGCTTCGGCGGCTGTGGGCTTGTTGTGCTCTTCAGGCTTGTCACTGTAGTGCTGATGGCCTGTGGCACCGCCACGCCAGGCAAGAGATGTCAGTAAAATAAGAGCAGGTTTTATTAACAGGACTGAGGGAGCCGCTAGTGCTTCTGTCACGGGATGGCGGCCGCAGTGGCTTCCCCGTCCGTAGGCCGGCCCCTCTGTGGCTCCTGTCAGAGTCATCTCATTTCTGGGCTCCATGCGCCCAGTGGAGCCAAGAACAGGCTCTGAGCTATGAACTGGAACAGGGCCCACAGAAGAGATGCTTCTTTATGAGCCTTGTGGGATTTTTTTTTTTTTTTTCTTGAATAAGCCATCAAGTTGCTGCTATCTTTTCCTTAACTCTGCTATTTTCATGACAGGATAGACATTGAAGGACTAAGTAGAACTGAAGCCAGAGCCTTCTCAGGGGCAGGGACTGGGCTGCCTCTGATAACCACGTGCTCAGCAGAATGCTCTGAGATAGAATATCTGCCTGGTAAGTAGGGAATGAAGGAGTGAAAACAGAAGGGGGGCTGCAGCTGGATCATCTGTGTGCTCTGGCCTAGGATGGAGGTAGGGGCTGGGCAGCCACCCCGGTGCAAATGATGAGAGGTCCATTCAAGGAAGAAGAATGTGGAACACACATCTAGGCAGCACTCAGCATTGGAAAAGTCCAGAAAGAGATCATGAGTCCCTTAGATAGGACACAGGACATAACGGCAAAAGCCCATTTTCTAAAAGTAGGGCAAATGGCCAAGTTAGACTTGCAGAACTAACCCAGAGCCCCTTAAAATCTTCCCCTGAAAGAAAGCCAGAATACATCATAGAGCCTGGGTAGGACCCAATCTGAGGGTAGAAGTCCCATGACCACTGCCATAGGGAGGCGAGAATGGTAGGGCATAGAAAAATGAAGTTACTCAAACTTCCTTCCTTCAAATCCCTAAATAGGATCCTCAGCTCCCTGTAAAGAACACAGAAATCAAGTCACCAGGGGTCACCCCTGTAGAACCTTCTGTTTCATCCCCAAGGCAACCAAGACTCAGCCTCTTTGATCCCAGCCAAGTGAGAGCCCCTGACAGTCCTGGAGAACCCCTCACATAGGGCCTCTCAAGTCAGATGTCACCGTCCCAAAATAGCCCAGTCCTGTCATAGACCCACATCCAGGGGCCCGTGTGTGGGGAGGAGAGGGGGGCCGGTTATGATCTCCGTGTTTCCTCCTGCCATCCTATTTTGGAAGACATGAAATACAGAGAGCATCAGAAGAGCTCTCCTGGGAAGGTGGCCTGGGAGCTGGGTGCCTCTTGCTTTAATTTTTTCCTCAGTAGAATTACAGGCTAGGAGGCCACACTGTGGCAGCTGTTTGGGGTTGTTTGTGGCAAATGGCTAACTCCAAAATAACATGTTTCCAGGGCATTCGTTGTCCCCTTGTTACTCTCTTACCCCTTGAACCAATTCACGAGAGTCTGGGACACAGCATGTAGGAGATTTTTAGTTTGGCAACACGCACTGAACAATGCCAGGCATGGGGCAATTAGAAAAGGTAGGCAATAGGAGGAAAGGCTAACAAATGCCACATAAACACTGAAATCAAAATCCCCAAGGCTTCAGCCCAACTTCTGGCCCTTGAGACCATGCATGGAGAAGGATGCCCCTGCAGGGTCAGCCTTCTTCGGAAAGAGCCACTTGCCCGACTGCAGGGGGAGAACCACAACTGGAGGCCAGAAGAAGAGAATGTTAAGGTCATTTGTTTAGCTTTCAGGATCACCGGGAGAGCGGGCTGGTGCTAGCTACAGTCTTATTTTGCAAAGCAGTGATAAATAAACCCACAGGAATCAAGAAGTCCAGGAACCCTGACTTATTCAAATACTAGCCACTAGTCCTTGAAACCTGGGAGAGGATCTTCTCTGGCAGACAGATTCCTTAAGGTAGCCAGAAAGACTGTTTCATGGGGACAGGGAAGGAGCAGAGGCGATGGCAGAACCTTCAGGAATTGCTGACATTCCCATCTTCATCGCCTGTCTTGTTTACTGTGTATCTTTAGTGCCAACAGCGATGCCCAGCACATGAAGCACTCAATAAATATTTGTTAAATGAAGGTATGCATGAACCCCAGTCTCTAGGAACTATTTGTTACTATTCCCCAAGCCAATCCTATGTGGAAACTCACCCAAACTCCAAGGAACCCCACTGTGCCTTGCCCCCCCCACCCCGCCCCCCACTCCACAACATGTAAAAATGGCCTACGTCTAAGTGTCCCGGCATCCTTTTGAGTGCATGCTACTAAAAGCACTTGAAAAGACCTGGAATACCCCCACCGCCCCATTCCGCTGAAGAGAGAAGTGAGTCTCCTATCTCATTTCCGGACTCACTCCGAGCCCCACACTGGACGGTGGACACCACCTGCCTCCATCAACCAAAAGCATGCAAGTAGCAAATGGCCAAGGGGCCAAGCGGGCTTTGGTCTGGGAGACTGTCACCCCTCTTCAAGTGTAAGCAGATAGGCTGGATTCCCCAGCTCTGGCATTAATTGTAGCCCATGTGCTATGATTACAAAAAGGAATTAAATGACATGCCAAATTAAAGAGTTATTTTTTCTAATAAATATTTTGCATAGGATGTGTTTATAATGGCATTAATTATTTACACTGCCATATAGAGAAAGCATAAATATAGAGAGAGATCAGACGGTTCCTGTAGGAGAAATAAAATGAAAATTTCCATCAGGATGATGAATACCTGCAGTCTAACTTTGGGGCGGGGGCTAAGGGGAAGTGGAGAGAGAGGGACATCTTGAGAACAAATCTGACAAACGTTATTGAGGCTTTTGAGGGAGGAATATGTTAAAAATCAAAGTGAGTACAGAAAGTTTAAATATTTAATACGTACATTAATTCTAATTCATACTTTCTTTATTTTTCAGATTAAAAATTTACAAGAATTCCCATCTCTTTCATCCTTCTCCTCCCATGAGACACGTTATGGTCACCGTTCCAGGGACCACCTCTGGCAGCCCTAGGGTAGAAAAGGGGCATGAGAAAAGTAGCACCCATCCCCCTCTGCCATGGCACCCGTCCCTCATCAGACATCTCCCCCAACTCCACCCCAGGAAGCCACTGTTGTTGGGTTTCTGGCGCCAGAATGACTGATGGGACCGAAGCCACTTCCTGGCCTCCTCAGCTCTCCCAGAGAGGGCCACAGAATTCTCAGAGATGATGCAGCCAAGCTGTGGGTATAAAGTGCTTGCCCAAGTCCAGACCTTGTGGAATAGAAGAAATACTACCGCGGGACTGATTTCTCCTTGAAACAAGAGATTTCTGTCACACCCATTCAAGGCTCCCCTGCCCTCCGGGAGCTTTTATTCTAAAGCCTACCAGATCGGCTTTATATGCTTTAAATAATGCAATTTTAAATTCTGCAAGCCATAACTAATGTGAATGCAAGGAAGAAATAACTTCTTGAAGATCACAGTTGAGAAAATAACGCTAGGACATAACTTCCAAGCTTCAGCTCTAGTCCCCAAGCCAGGATTAAGCTGGTGAGCAAATCCACCTCATAATAATAACAAAACATACATCTGCATTCCTTTAAAAAGCCCCTTCCCACATCAGAACTGACTCTACAGCTCCACGCAGTGACAAAGGTGCTGCTGTCAGCCTTCATTTGATACACAGGAACCCCCAGGTTCTGAGAGGTCATGTGACAGGTCCAAGGTCTCTCTACTCCAAATTAAAATTCTTCCCACTGCTACAACGCAGCTTCTCCAGCACAGAGTTCCCAAATACTGGACATGGAAGGAAAAGAAAACCTGGGCTGAGATGTTTTTTAACCCTGTTCCCTGATTCCTGAGCGGCCGGCCTGCAGGGCAGGCCTACACTTTCAGGCTGAGAGCAATAGGGGGAAGGGTAGCCACAGCTCTGCTCACCTGACCGGTCTGCTGTGCCCTTGCTCCTGTTTTCCTTCTGAGATTATCAGTGACCTTGAGGCCAGAGACCCTCAGAGGAGAGTTGTTGACAAAGTTGTCTCAAAGTCTGAGCATTCCTCTGACCCTCGGGCTTTAGATTGTCAGACGCGGATGTGGTGTTTTCTTCCTTCTCTCTCTCAGAGCATACCACCCCCCTTCCATCACTTACCACAAATTCCTGTGCAAAATACCTTCATAAATAGTGCTGATTAGCTCCTTGTTCTAATCAGGCCTCTGCTTAGAGACAATTCCCTGCCCCCAGCCCCACTCCTCCTCTTGCGTCTACTGATCCACAAAGCGCCTGTAAATCAGCAGGGAAAACACACACACACACACACACACACACATTCCCTCCATCAGAAAGCTGAGCAGGAAATCGCGCCTGTGGTGGGGATCTGGCGCTGGGAGATGTTTGGGGTTGTTTGTTGTTTTTACTCCCAGATACCTGCTGGAGTAGGGCCAGCCCTTTAAATGAGATGAGCAGAGCTAGAAATCATCCCAGCTTAATGTCTGGAGAGCAGAATCCCTCTGAGCAGTTCCTTCGTTCTCTCTCTGACATAATTCACACAGTCTCCTCCCGAAAGGGCAAGGAAAGAGAGGCTCCCAGCCAGGTAGAGGGCACACGATGGGATGAGCTCAAAAGGACCAGCCTCAGAGATAGCTAGTGTCCTGCGGGCCTCCGGGACAAGCACATCCTCCTGCTGGCTCCACAGAGAGCACTACTCAGGCTCGGAGTTAGAGCCCTGTGGGTACAGGAGCACGCACACAAGCGCTTGGAGGTAAGTTGGGTAGACCAGTTGTTCGAGGTAAGTTGGGTAGACCAGTTGTTCGAGCCTCACCAACAAGTCTACCCACCCCTCCTGATTTCACTGGTTGTGAAATTTTCAGATGATGGAAGGGGGGACGGAGATAGCGGGAAAGAAGTAATTTAGCCAAATGAATAGTTGATCAGGGGCCGTGCTGTGGCTGATGACAGTAACAGACAGGGTGATGGTGATCATAGTGCTGACACCTGGAGGAGTGAACCCCTTTCTCCCAAGGGCTCTCACCAGCCTCTCTCTCACCTAATAAAAATCAAAAGAGAGATCCGATGTTTGTAGAAGGCACACTCCTAAGATCCTCACGCAGTGCGTAGCATGTTACAGGCATTCTTGTTTTTCTCATTTCCCCCTATTCTACCCTCATTGTCTTGTGCTAAATAAAATGATTTAAAACCTGGGTCAAGATTAGGAAGCAAGCACTGCGGCCTCTCCTGACCCCCGATCCTGTGTGTAGATTGGTTTTGCTGCCGTAAGGAGACGGAGGGAATGAAAGGCTCCTGATGGCAGGGTCAAGGGTCTGGGCAGCCAGAAAAAAGGAAGGAAGGAGAGAAAGCTCTCCCTTTCTTAGGGGGAGGAGCTCTAGGCAAACAGAGATGAGATCATCTTAATTCGTAAACCTACTTTTATTTTTTAAAAAGTGGTTTTCAAAGGAATTGATACCCTCTTCCCACCTCTACACCCCCTACCCCACCCCTCCAAAAAAGCAGGCCTGCCTTGCAGTCTCTCTCTGGCAAGTATCCTACTTGCATGAACAAGAGGGAAAGTTCAAGAGCAAAGGGAATCAGTTGTTAAAAGCCCTGAAAAAACAGTGAGACATAGGCCCACCTCAGAACATTTTCCTGAAATGAGATAAAGTGGGAGAGTGAAGAGTTGGGGGTCAGGGGACAGACCAGCCTTGTGACCTTGGACAAGTCACTTACTTTGTTTGAGTTTCATTTTTCTCCTTTCCAAAACAGGAGAAACCTTATCTAGTGGGGGTTTAATTCTCCTAAGCTATGCTTACTGAGCCTCTCGTGCACGCCCATGCCAGCCATTGCCACATTTACAGTGTTACTCCATTCTCACAAGAACCCTGTGAGAAAGGAACTCTCCTTGCCTTCTGAGAGATGTGACACTGGGGCAGAGGGCCGAAGTGGCCTGCCTGTGGGCAGAGACCCAGTCAGTTAAGGGGCTGGGCTGGAGCCCAGGTGTTCTGCTCTGCAGCCCACACATGTTCGGCCACATCACAACTCTCTCCTGATGGGCAGATGAGGTCATGGACACACAAGCCCTTTGGAAAGTTTAAAGGCTGGAGAATGTGACAGTTTGGAGAGTGCAGAGGAGAGGGGCACTTTTCATTTTTGAAGCTTCCCCATGCAGGGTCTTCTTCCTAGATACTTGGCAGCGAGAATTTTCTTCTCCCTTTGCTCTAGAAGCATTGCCTCACTTTTCAAAGCACTAAACCGCAGATGACCCACAGACACCCCGGGGGGATGTTGGGGTGGAGGGTGAAGCTGTGGAGGGTGGAGAGTGAAGTTCGGCTTCACTCCCACGGGAAACCTGAGACAACCCTGTACCACTTCTCCCAGTCTGCCCTGACTCTTTGAAGGTCTAGGGCAAAGCCTCTCCCTGCCCCAGACGCCAGTGTCTCCATCTGGAATGGAGATAATCTGAGCAAAGCTGAGCGGCCAGCCAGAGTGAGGTGGTGGAGGAAAGCAGGAGGGCAGAAACCAGTGTTGGGGTGCCTCCCCCCCCAGGAGTGGAGAAACAAGGGGCCGCTTGTTATATGGGGCCATCTGTGGTGCTGGGAAGTGCTGTGGGCATCTTAGATGCTGATGACAACCTTGGACAGAGAAAAGCTTTGGAACTTCTTGTAGAAACTGGTGTTTGCCAGGGTGGGTTTGCTCACAGGACTCGAAACAAGGGTGGTGCCATGGTCATATATGTTGAGGAGACTCTAGGTTACACTGGGTTTTCTTTAGTGCTGGACTTCTTAAAATCTTTAAAATTGTAATGAGTCCTAGGACTCTTTAAAAGGGGTGTTCATACAGCTTTACCCAAACTTGCCTGGCTTTGGAACTCATTTTCTCCCCACAGAGCCCTCTGAGCTGCAGGGCCCACTTTGGGAAGCGCTAATCTAAGGCAACTCTCCCATTTCACAGATGGGGCCAGAGGAGGATGGGGATCTGCCGCTTGTAAAACCGGCCACCTGTCGGAATGCCCCGCATCCCTAGGGAGCTGAGAATCACTCCACACCTGTTTCCAGGGATTAGAGAAAATGTGTCCGGCTGCAGCTGTGGTACATGGAAGAAAGGACACCTGTCCCCTCCTTTTAAGGGGTGGGGTGGCAAACGGGGTGAGGGGAGGGGAATGAAGAACTAGGCCCCTTAAAAGTGAGGAGCCGTTTAACAGAGTAGAGGAGCAAGACAGCTAGACAGGTCACCCTGAGAACACTCTATGCCTCCCCAGGTCTTAGCAGGGACGACCCAGGATGCCATGTCCCAGCCCCCAGGCCCAACCCTACAGTTATTAGGCCTACTCAGAGACACTATCCTTGACCTCAGTTTCCCCATTTGCTAATGGCTCCTTCCTGGAAATGAACTCCTGTCTAGTGACAAAGTCCCAGGGCCCCCA
This sequence comes from Leptonychotes weddellii, assembly GCF_054177405.1. NCBI lineage: Eukaryota > Metazoa > Chordata > Mammalia > Carnivora > Phocidae > Leptonychotes > Leptonychotes weddellii. The sequence continues at coordinate 76,807,002 of NC_138379.1, forward strand.
AGTCCACAGTAGCCTGAGCTGCATTTCAGAAGAACTGGGGAAAGAAATGGCACCCATCACAGTGTTTGCAACTAAGGGAGCTCAACCAGGGAGAGGGGAGAGGGCCGGGAGTGATGCCCACCCCCAGCCCTACCCCCACCCTCCACCATCCAGAAATGGATCAAAGTCCCCTGGGAGGTAGCTCCTAGCCTGCTTCTTCTCCTCCAACGGGTCTCCCTTTTTGAAAAGGACAGGCGAGGCAACAACCTCTCAGGTTCAGGGAGTTTATTCCCAAGGGGCTTGAGAAAGGTGACCTTTCCCCCCCTCTAAACATGGGGAGAGGACTGAGTACAACCCCAGCTTTGTTGAGGTCACTGGGGGTGGGGCGAACGGGATTCCGATGGGCCAAGAAGAGCTGGACGGAGGGTGCAGAGATTGAGGTCCCCTCCCCCTCCCATTATACATCATTCTGGGACTTTCTCCTCCCAGCTCTGAGCCCAGCCAAGGCAGCTGTTGTCCGGATCCAAACAAAGACCTGATACTTCTTCCAACCAGGCCGAGCTGGGCAGTCGGTGCATAGGCAGGGGTGGTGGGGCAGCAGAGAGAGGGCGCGAGGGAGAGCCAGGACAGGAAGATAGTCTGCTCGCCTGGTCCATGCCCTTTGTGCGAAGGCTCGAGGTAGCCACTTCGGTGGGGCCCAGCCTGGCCCTCGGGCAGCCTCCCCGCCTCCTGCTTTGCTCCTCAGCCACATGCCCTGGGGCTGAGCTAAGTCCAGAACCCGGCTGAGTAGGGGAATTGTTCTGAGAAAGTGGCCGGGTGGCTGGTTGCTATGGAAACCGACAGACCACAGTGCTGACCCCGGAGAGGTTTAGCACGCTCCCCCAGCGGGGATGCCAGCAGCTGGACTGCAGCTGTTACAGCGGAAGTGGGGGCTGGGGCCTCCGCCCGCACTCCCTGCTGTTTGCCTAAACTAGTCCCGGCAGCGGCTCCCCTCCATTTGCCCCCACCCCCAATCCTAGCCCAGTCCCCCCCCCCCCAGCCAGGCACGAGGTGGTAGGCGCGGGGGAGGGGAGCAGAGCTTGACTCCAGAGAGAGAAGGTCTTTTATGAAGCAGGGCACACCCTCCCCATCGCATTTCTGGGGAAACCGAGGCCCAGAGACGAGGAGGCATTGGTGCCCAGTCACACAACCAGGGCGTACCAGAGTTTTGCTTTTGGCCCTCCCTGCACCAGTTGAGTGCTCAGTATAGAGTCGTGGGCTCTGTGCAGACTGGAAGCATCTAACCCAGCATCATTCCCAGATGCACCACAGAGAGTAAGCGGGCTGAACAAAAGGTGCTCCAGGAAGAGGGGTACATGGAGAAGAAAAGGAGAGTGAGCGGGGAGCAGTGGGGAGCAGCAGGAAAGGGAGCTGGAGAGATAGGAGAGGCAGGGAAAGTTAGAGGAGGAGAGAGGTAAGGAGGTACCCAGAACGGGACAGGAGAGGCTTGGTGGAGTGCTCCTTCCCCCAAACAAAAACAGGCCTGCCGAGGACTCCCCACAAAGAGAAGGGAGTGGAGAAGGGGTGGGGGGGGGCATTAAAATAGGTTTCAAGGAGGCATCTCCTGCCATCCCGTCATGCCTTGAGCTCCCCAAGTGGCCTAAAGCAAACACATCAAGCAACCTCCCTTCCGCAGTGTGAAGCTGTGAGACTCAGGCCAGGCTAATCTGCACCCGGGACTCTAAACAAACACCCCCCAACCAGAGAGGAGAGATGGCTCTCCCCGGGGCGGCCCCAGCAGCCAGCCATCCCTCACAGCAGCCGGAACACCAACTGCCTTCCTTTCCCTGTTCGGCTGGCCTCATACCAGGTTTGCTCTGACCCTTGTCCCCACCTCTCAAAGGAGACTTGGGCCTGCTCCCTCCTTGGCTGCCCTTCCTCATCTAGAACTGGGGCCCAAGTCAATGCCTTGTGAGCAGTGGCCCCCTTCTTCCTCCAGAACCACATCTCACTGCTCCTAATGAATGAACACCCTTTTTCATACTCTTCCCCTCCAGCCACCCTCAAATAGTTGATCACAGGTGCCTGGAGGGCTGCTCTGGATCCTCTCACCCTCTTGAGCAGTTGGGAAGTTGCTCTCTTTACAGAGGCTTCGCTCCACTGACACGAGACTCCTGGCACAGCTCCGGAATGAGCCAACATCATTTCACTCCGTAACTGAAGACCTGGCTCTGCAATGGGCCAGCAGCTCGCTTTTGCACTTACCACCTTTTTAAAAGGCAATCTGGTATCTCAGGTGAGCGATTTCTATCAGGTTTGCAGACCCAACAAGGACAGCATCGAATCTAATGTTCTGCTCCTCTGGCCCACCTCTCTGCCTTCTGAGCAAGACCAATTGGTCAGTTATGGACACTTACCCTTGACTTGGGGGGTGAGATGCCTAGAGCCTGCCCTGGCCAGTGAGGTCATCAAAAAGCATTTATTGAGCAGTTGACTGTATGCCTAGCATTGTGGGTGTGGTGGTAAGGAGGGGGCATGTGGAAAAAGTCTTGGACAAGGGCCCCTGTCCAGAAAAAGTTTGCAGTCTTAATGGAAGACAAAACTGACCTACCATGCAAAACAGACAAATCAGTGCTCAGCAACAGAGCATCCTGCGTGCAGACACAATGGTAGTTGAGGTACTATACTCTCCAGGGAAAGAGATGTCCATGGGAAAGTCCTACCCATTTCTCCCTCCCTCCCTCCCTCCCTTTCTTCCTTTCTTTTTTTCAGAGAAGGAAAGGGAGGGTGGGGTGGGGAGGGGCAGAGGGAGAGGGAGAGAGAGAATCTTAAGCAGGCTCCATAGATGTGGGGCTCAACCACATGACCCTGAGATCATGACCTGAGCTGAAGTCAAGAGTCAGATGTTTAACAGACTGAGCCACCCTGGTGCCCTGAGCCCTGCCCATTTCTTGAGGCGAAGTGCTGGCACTCACTTGGCAGAAATGGGTGTGTGAGCAAACTGTGGTGGTGAGGGTAAAATCAGGCCTATAAAACCATGCCCGTGGTGAAACTCTAGCCGGAGCCTCCTTCTATCTCTCCTTCTTGGGAAAGACAGACACACAAACACCCAATATTCCCTCCTGACAGCAAGCATCTCTTTACCCTCTCACCAGCACTCCTAAGATGAGGAATGGGCCATGACCCAGGACCCATGGTCTGAATCACTCTGGGACTTGGTCAGATTCCACCTGAATCATGATGGGCATTTACAGGTTCCACAACCACTCTTTCATTTAAATCCGCCCTACCTCCTGTGACCTGGGTGGGGATTATTATTCCCATGGTTACAGATGAGGAGAAAGATGCCCAGAGAAGTGAGATGCTGACCTGAGCTCATGCGTTTGAAAGCAACAAAGCCAGAATCAACCAAGGCCTTCCGCTGTGGGCCAGCACCTTTCCACTATGCCACGAGGCCTCTTTCTTTGCTTCCCATTTCTTACAGGAGCAAGCACCTGGGAGTTGATCAGTAAACGTCTCTTGTACAGCTGGAAAGGATAACATTGCCCAAGTTGCCCGGAAGGCCACAGCGAGCCATGTTCAGCTGTGTCTGTATGTGTGGTGGTGGGGGTTGGTGCAGCCAACGTCCATGTGAGTGCCCGCTTCCATGGGGAAGGTCACCCCCGAAGCGCTGAGCTGCCATTTTGAAGAGATGGTGGCAAAGGACACTGAACTAGTTTTAAGTTGAATTAACTTCTAAAACATCCTTAAAATCCCCAACCTAAGTGAGCAGGAAACATCTTTCTGATGAAAAAAACAAAAACAAAAACAAAAAGAAAAGGGGCTGGGGATGAGGAGTGGGTTGGAACGGTCAGCAGAGGGCCGGTTGTAGGGTGAGAAGCAGAAGGTCGGTGGGCACAGAGCACAGGAGACCAGACAGACCTCCAGCCAGGCTCCCCGCCATAGGGTCTGTGGCCAAGAGCCACTCCATCCTCTGAAGCAAGGGAAGGTGGGCCCTCCCCAGGGTCCTGAGTGGAGGAGATGCCAAGGATGCCCTTCAGCTGGAACAAAAGGCAAAGGGTCAAGCAGGGGAATCCACAGGGCCAGGCTCAGTGTGTGGAAACAAGGACAAAAGGCCTGATCTGTGCAGAGGCCTGCGAGTGCTGACGCACTGGGGCATGAGGGCCCGGGCATAACAGAGGGTCTTAGGGTGCCCGATGGAAAGAGATCAAACTCCTGGTTACAGACTGTGATTCAGAACCAGAGTCACAAGCTGGAACAAAAAGGTTACTTTACTGGTCACTTATTACAGGAATTTTTTAAATGTTGGAGCTGGTAGAGATTTTAGGGACCACTTTGTATGTGTCCTGGCTCAGTGCCTAGAACACAGAAGGGCCCCCTCCACCCCGCCATATTTATTCAATGAATGGACCCACGAATGAATGGGGAGAGAAGCAGAACTCCAAAACCGCTGATACTCATAATGATGTTCTGAGGTCTAAGATAGTGACGTACCTTCTGAATCCTCCAGGAGAAAGCTGTGCTTTCTGCACTCGTTTACCGCCTTTTAGGGCCATGTTTGAAAACCAGGGCTCTGGTGATGGTAACTCCTTGTGAACCAGAATTCAAGCCGATTCTGTTTGATCAACCTGCATGGAGTTCCTAGAACGTGCCAGACCCTGTGCAGAAGTACTTCACTGCCCCTTCCATTCCAGACTGTGATGAAGTAGGGTTCAGGGCTCTGACAGTTCTCATGCTGTGCAGGGGGCCCTGGGGGTCCCAAGTAACTTCAGCTTTGGGTTAAAGAGGGTCGGGATGACCTCTCTGCCTCCCCCTCTGGCCTCCGCCAGAGCCCTCCACCCCCTGGCAGCCTGGGGAGGCAGAAAGGAGGGGGGCAAGCCTGCCACGGGGCTCCTCTCCTTGCCATTTCTTTGGCGGTTCCCTCACTGGTCCTGTTTTTCAGACCTCTAGTAATAAAAACAAGCCAATAAAATGAACATGAAAATATATTCATTAGGATTTATAATGCTCATTAAAACTGCCTGTGTACGAAAGCATGACTTAGCTTCATATAAGTGGGAAAAAAATGCAAATTATACTGCATGCAAAGGAGATATTTCCCTAATCGTCCAATCAAATGCCAGCCCAATTATCTGTGGCCAACCCAATGGGTTAAAATTATACTCTCTCTCCTTGGACACAGTGAGGCGCCTGAAAGTGTTTCATTTTAATAAAAATGAAATCTGGACCCTGCAGAAAATCAGCTTCACTAATGACGTGTTTACACAGAGAAAGACAATTTCTAGTTAATGGTGATTACTACCGAGAACAAATTAAACTTCCTGGAGTATATGGGTTAGAGATAATGGGAACGGGGAAAAAAGTTATGGTTTTAGTGTGTGCGTGGCGGCATGGGGGAACGGGGTGACAGAGGAGGAAAGAAGCCCCAGCACCTCCGGGAAGAAGTCGAGACTGCAGGGACACCGGGATGCGTGCGCGGACGGGAGAGCTGGAGGCTTGCTGTGTGGCTGTGTGGGCCGGGCCCAGCCACCCAGCTCGGTAGTGGGAGGGGGTAGCTTTCCGAGCTCTCCAAACCCTAAGGCTGGCCACCCTCCTCTGGGGCAGGGTCTCATTCTGCCCTCAAGCTCATGCACCTGGGAGTCTGCCACTCTCCTCCTTGGGAGGGCAGGTGACCAATTCCTAGCACTGCCCAAGTCATTGGGAACTTATGGAAAGTACTTCCTATCCCACTCCACTGGTTTAGGATTGACAGAGCCTGGAGGCGGGCTTAGGAAAAGCAAGGGAGCAAGCAAGCTTCAGATGGGTGATGAAGGGAGCAAAATGGACAGGATAATCATTACGATGGGAACATAACTTCACCTACCCTTGACTAAGTCCTTCCCAGCTGGAGGGCCCCATTCTAAAACATTTACCCCTTTTTACCCTTACCTTTGGGGCAGTATCATCATCTTCCTCCTCCTTTTTTAAAGCAAGAAAACTGAGGCCATGTTACTGATGTTACTGAACTTCCCATGTCACACACCTAGTAAGTGAAGAAGTTGGACTTCTAACCCAGATGTGATTCCATTACCCATGCTCCTAACCATCATGCTACACTATCTGGCTACAATAAATACGGAGCCCTGGGATGCCTGGGTGGCTCAGTCGGTTAATTGTCTGCCTTGGGCTCAGGACATGATCCCAGGGTCCTGGGATTGAGCCCTGCTTCAGGCTCCCTGCTCAGCGGGGAGCCTGCTTCTCCCTCTGCCTGCAGCTCCCGCTGTTTGTGCGCACGCTCTCTCTCTGACAAATAAATAAATAAAATCTTAATAAATAGATAAATAAATACAGAGCCCTTTACTACTGGTATGAAAACGAAGCCACCAGCCCACTGCCTGGCCCCCGTGCACTCAACTTCTTATTCACTCCTTTGGCCACTGGAGGACATGAAGATGCTCTTTCAGCAGCAAAATGTTAGGAATTGCCAGATCCCTTCTGCTCCCTGTCTCGCCTCTCCCTACCTCCTACTACCAGGTGAGCTGGGGCAGGGAGGTGGGAAGGGAGCCAGGATTCCTCCAGTGCTGAGTTTTAATGTATGTTCTTTTGTAAACAAGAACAATCATTTGTGAACAGGCCCAGATGCAAACGGTCCCCAAATCAGGAATTCCAGCTCAGAGGCGCAGAATAATACAGCTTTGGGGACGATTTAATAATAGTAAAATTAAAATTGTAACTGAAGCATAATGAAGAATGTGGTACAAACAGGCACTGCAAAGGAAGAAAAAAAAAACCCCACACAGATTAGCCCCTATGGAATAGTGATTGGTTGAGAGCAACAGTAAACAATGCACAGAAATGCAACTTAATTATCTCGCAATTCTTAACATTCTACCAAAGCCACATGGAAAGCTTTGATGTTGGCAGCAGCCGAGGCAGCTTCTCTGTCTCCCCTGCTCCTGAAGGAAGATCATTACTAAGAAATTTGCAACCACTCCAGCAGCTGAGCCGGAGAAGAGCAGTGGGGTTTATCTGCTGAGAAACCAGGAAGTGGCCAACCACCTGGGAAGAAAGCATCTCTCAAGGGCTACCAAGTCAGGGGATTGGTGGACAGAAAGAGAGCTCTGAGGATTGGGGCACGAGGATCAGGATGCTGGTAGGGGGCGCTCAGCTGACAACCAATCTTCAGAGCTAAGTGGGTAGGCCTCCTTGGAGAGCCTGGGGTCCGTCAGCCCCAGGACTGGCTTAGCGAGCACTGGGGTACTTGCTGGATGGAATCTGGCCTGATCTCTTCTCCCCTTCCCCAAACACACACACACACACACACACACACACACACACACACAGTGAGTACCATCCAGTTGAGAATGTCTTTGTTGTTCCTAGGTTTGTCCCTAAGGTGACCAGCCAGGGTTCAGGGCAGTGGGGGAAGAGACCCAGGGGAAGGAGGACTCCTCATTGAGTCAAATATCTCTTTTAAGGATGCTTCTGATGGACATCTGGGGAGATGGATTCGGTGGACTCCCACATCCAGAGACCCAGTCCTAAGACTCCAAGGCCTGGCTTCCTCTCTCCTAAAATTGCCCAAGAACATGGCACCCCAGCCACTAATCCATTTTCTTCCTCTTTGGAGTCCCCCTTTACTCTTTGTGAATGGTGATTCCTAGAAACAGGGGAGATTTTCATCTGTTTGGTCGGTTGGTTGGTTAAGTACAGTCCTGCCTAGAGACAGAGAGTTGGGCAAGATGACCTTTGTGGCCCCAGACATACACAGGAGTGTAAGAAACCAAAGTTGTGGTCCATGAAGTCCCTATATCTAGGTTTGCTTGGGTTTTTGCCTTGTCTAGGCCCCTAGGAAGGCTCCTGACTTTGTTTAGTTGAGTCCTGAAGTGCAGCAAGACTGAGTTCAGTTGATCCCTAACCATGAGATGGCCTGGGAGATCCCAATCCCTTGGTGATGGAGTTCTAGGGTGCCAGTCTTGGGGCCACCCTCTCAAGGGCTCCCCTGACGACTGGATGCAGGGTCACATAAGTCCAGAGGAAGTCTTTGATCCCTAGACAAGCAGGTGCCCAGACTGCTGAGGGGCCTGGGGAGAAGGAAGAGGTAGATTTTCCCTGCACAGGAGATGGGGATGCTGCTGTAGTTCCCCAGTGGTTGCCACTGCCCTGGAATGAAATATTTTCTGTGGTTCCTCAGGACTGGAGGCTTCACTCCTATCATTCCGGAAATCAGTTCCTGGGTAGGCTAAGTTCCCCCATTTCACAGATTGTGGATTCCAAGTTGTAATGGAGGGAGGCCACTGAGACCTCCAAGGAGGGGTCTAGACTGGACACATTACCCACTGCTGGGGGCTGGGGATGGGCAGGGAGAGGCAATCTCAGTATTGATACATTTATTTGGGGTGCTGAGCTTTAGAGACTCTGGTATGTTCGAGCGGTGCAGAGACTCACCAAAACCCTGCCTCCCTTGGTAGGGCAGTTTCCAGAAGTGAACAAAACCTGCCCCCCAGTTCCCACCCCCACCTTCATCATCCCCTAACCCACCATCCTCGTTAATCTGTAGTCTACCACCCTGAACATGACTTCCATAACCCTCATCTCATTCTGAAAATATCTGGTTTATGTAGGGTTCATTGCCCATCCCTCTTTCCCACTAAAATATAAACTTCTTAAGGGTAGGGGGCATATCAGTGTTGTTCAGCAATGTGGCCAAAGTCCCAGGCATGTGGCAAGCTCCCCATAATAAATGTTGGCTAAATGAAAAAATAAAATGCCCAGGGCCATCCTCATCCTCCCTCTCTCAATCTCACCTTGGGGGTGGCCCAGGCTCATCTAAAACACCTGGCCTCAAGATATGAGTGAGGCTGGAGCTTGGCCAATGAGGGGCTGTGGGACAAAGGAAAATGCTCCTAGAGTCTGGAAACATAATGGAAACACATGTAGAGTGCTCACGGGGTAGGGACCAGGCGTGGCTCTGAGTCCTCAGCGTGGATTAGCTCATTTTCATCATCACAATGTGGGTTTTGATACTGCCAAGTCCACTAACTGGCTGAATGACCTTGGGATGGTTACTTCCTCTCCCGGCCTTATTTTCTCAGTCATCTATAAACCAGAGAAGAGTGGGCACTAGTCTGGAATATCTGCTAGAACTGTAAATCCTGAAAAGACAGGGGCTGTGTATTCACTGTTATAGCCTCAGTACCTAGCACAATGCCTGGCACATGGAAGGTCCTCAGTACATGTTTATGAAACGAATAAAGTACTCTTCTGTCTAGCTCCATTCTAGGATCCCAAATTGCCCGTTGCTCTGCCGCAGGCAGGTCAGTTTCTCATTTCCCTTGGGCTCAAGAGGCCTTGTCTATGACTTCCAAAAGCCCAAAAGGACCATAGACTTGGAACTCACCTAGATCTGTGTCCTCAGTGAAAGGGAGGCAGGGACACCCAACGCAGCTCTGGGGCCGGAGGAAGAGAGAGCTGCCCGGAGCAGGCAGAGGATTCTGTGTTACCCAACTTGAATGAGAGGTAGTATCACGAAGGGATCATGATCCCACAAGGCCACAGGGTACAGATACCCAGATGAGTCTGCAAGTTAGGCAGGGCAGAGCTGACAGAGCCCTTCATCTTACAGAGGCAGAGACCGAGGCTCAGGAAGGGTAAGCCACTTGCTCAAAGTCACACAGCTGTGTACTGACCACGACCCGTGACTTCCTCCCTTTTCTTCCTTGCTGCCCTCACGGCCCTCAGACCAGAGCCCTGATGCTTTTGGCGGAGGAGAGCACTGTGGCAGGGGTGGCCCCTCGCCTCTCCCGAGGGCAGACTCTCCCAGCACCCCATCACCGTCTTGGAGGAATGGCAGTCAGAGCGAGATTTGGAGAGATGGAAAACTGTTGGTGACTTTTTGCACTTGAATATTTAAAGACACGTTTTATTCTTTGTACAAAGCTGCTTGGCAATTGCCCTGGTGCTAAATTTTTGCAGATGTCAGATGCGTCCAGCTCTTCACTTCAGTTGTCTAATAGCCCAAGTGGTTGCTGCCTCTGTTTGTTTGTCTCCTTGGGGTGTGCTCTCTTCACTCCCGGGAGCCCCAGGAAGCCTGGTGTTACATAAGCACCTCATCAGAATAAACATCCAGCTAAACGCCTGCTTCCTTTGGTCCTCCCGCCCTGGGAAGAACACTTACCTCAAGCCCCACATTTTCCCAGAGTGCAGAGAAAGATTTTTGCTCCTGACAGCTGCCCTCTCATTACCAGGGGTCGCCCCGAGGAGTCAAGCCCAATCTGGAGTATCTCTGGGCATCTCGTTCCTTCTGTAAAGGACAGCGGACAGGGGATCGCCTTTCCTCAGACCCCAGGCTCCCCCCTCAGCATCCTGGCATCCCTGACGGCAGCTATTTATTCATAGAAAACCTACTGTGTGCCAGGCCCTGTGCTGGGTACCAAGAGTATAAATAGGAGTGAGCCTAGATCCCTTCCTAGGGAAAACCAAAACAGAGCTGAGGTGACAGACGCGCGAAGAAATAACTACAGATCAGCAGCTATAATTGAGAAATGTATGTATTCTGGGATCCAGGGAGGAAGGAATTTCTGGCTCTGCCTGGGGGTCAAGGGCATTTGCACCGGGCTTTGAAGGACATGTAGGTGTGAAGGAAGGAAGGAATGAAGGAGTTAGGATATATAAACGGCAAAAAGTAATACATAACAGGAGGTGTAAAAAGCAGGAGGGCAAATAGCATGTGGAGGGACTGAGCTAAGCCACTTCTCCTGGCACTCAGCTACCCTCAAACGGGCTCTGGTCTGGCCAGACTCCCTTCTTTAACTGGGAGAGGGAAACTAGAGGCTGGAGAGTTCTGGTAGCCTGCTGCCTCAGCATCTTTTCAGCCTCCATTCCGTCCTCTTTAGAATAGAGCCAACAATAATAGCTACCCCATAGGGTTGTTGCAAGGACTAAATGAGATACTATGTACCCGTGCTAGCGGGCCTTGATAAATGGAGGAATCGTTATTACTGCTTTTGTTACTATTATCACTACTACTGTTGCTGGCAAGCTTCCAGGGACCTAAAAAAAAAAAATGCCCCGGAGGCATAAAAACACTTCTGGATATACTTGATTCTCCACATGGTAAAAGATTAAATTCTTCACTTCCAACCCAAACATATCAGGAAGGGCCTTCCTACTCTTTCTTTTTTTTAAAGATTTTATTTATTTATTTTAGAGACAGAGCACAAGAGGGGGGAGCGGGAGAGGGAGAAGCAGACTCCCTGCCGAGCAGGGAGCCCGATGCGGGACTCGATCCTGGGACTCCAGGATCATGACCTGAGCCGAAGGCAGTTGCTTAACCAACTGAGCCACCCAGGCGCCCCCCTACTCTTTCTTGATGATGAAATGAAAAACATTTTGGAAGAAGCAGCCTTTTGTCATGGGAGCTTGCTTGGGCAATCCTCAAAGGCCTCATATAGGTTATGTTGCCTGGGACAGAAGTCGGAGCCAATGGGTGACCCACTTAGCTCAAAGTGTTGCTCATACAGGTGCATTAAAGAGCTCTATGGATGCAGCTGTGTAGGACCCCTTAAAGGAGTGAGCTGACACCCACATGCAACCTCCAGACCCTGCTGGTGAAGGTGCGGGGGTGGGGGTGGGGGGCGGTGTCCATAGCAGTAACTGGGGACAGTGACGAAGCTGCCTGGCATCGGCTGGGATTTGGGCCTGGCGGTCCCACATCCCAGGGAATTACCCGGACTTCTCATGGAGTACACTGTCTAGTCCTGGCTTTCAGGACCCCAACACACACACGCAAATGCCCAAGCCAGAAAACGGGATCTCATCCTGGATGCAGCCTGTCCCTCACCACCCCCCACCCCCCATTTCAAGCCTGTCACTTCTCCACCTGTAACACCTCACAAATGTATAGAGTGTTCTCTTTCTCCATGACCACTTCTTTCAGGCAGGGCATCATCGTCTCTTGCCATACCTTCCTAAAAGTTCTCCTTGCTTTTTTTTTTTTTCCCCTGCCTTCCTCCAATCCATTCCACACATTGAAGCAGGAGTGATCTCTCCAAGACACAGATCTGGCCAAATCAATCCCCTGCTTCAAACTCTTCTACGCGCCACCCATCCCTTGGAAGCCTGGCCCTCCAGATGCTCCGTGGTCTCCAGCCCCAGCTCTCAGCACAGCCTCTGTCCCACACCATGCTCCTGTCAGACGGGACACCTTGCGTTTCTCCCCTCCTGCCAAGCCCTCCCTAGCTACTGAAGTTCTCTCAGCTTTGAGCACTTCCAGCCACTCCCTTGTTTCTTGGCTCACTCCTCATCCTTCAGGTATCAACCCAGACACTGCCACTCTCGAGGAGCCCTCCTCGACCCCGCAACCTCCTCGACCTCCTCGGGGCTCTGAGTGGTCCGCCCTTGCCTGATGACAGCACTTTACATACTGTACTAGAAGCACCTGCTTCCCTGTCATCTGTCTCTATTCTCTCACTGCGCACTGAACTCCGAAAGGGCACATTTCCTTCCTGAATAATCCCTGAACATTGCGGGAAATAAACATTTATTGAATGAACAACAAATGAACAAATAAATGAATACACAACAAACTGAATGAATGAATGAATGACTTAGGACACACAAGCTGAAAAAAATCCCATAACAGGAGGTCGTCCCCACCGTGGAAGCTGAGCACATAATGCAGGAGGCAGACACACAGAATGGAGGCCGGAAGAGCTTGGGGGCTGGTCCAGCAGGCGAGGAGCAAGAGAAGAAGGGAGGGGCCCTGGCAGAGAGGCAGGAAGGACATCTGAATAAACTGCCCCTTTCCATGCTGCTCCCGAGCCCTGCACCCAGTCTGCGGAAGTCTCGGCTACCTGAGAACAGAGAGTTTCGCCAACAAGGAGACTTACACTATTTCATAAACTTTCTTTAAATTAAAATCAGGCAACGCACACACATACACATATACCCCACAGACATCTTCGCCGCTGAAAAGTTGCTCCCTATAAAATAAAAGAAGCTGTTTAAATGTCTTCCTTCCAAGCTAGCCCCACAGAGCTGGAGCTGAGAATACATTAGCCTTTAATGAAGTGAGACTCTCATCTTCCAGGAGACACCTCATTTAGCGCAATTGTTTCAGAGCCATTACAGAAAGACAATTACAAGGAAGCGGGGAGAGTAATTGAAAATGCTGGCAGGAGTTGGGCGAAATGATAATAAATAAAAATATTCAACCTAATAAGCTTCCAGGAGGGGGTGGGATGAAGAAAATCAACATAATTAGAACTGAACCTTAGCAAGGAAAAACAGACAGCAGGGTGGCAAGTGCTCAACTTGTACAGGAAGAAAGAAGAAGTCACATGCCCCCGAAGATGATTCCGGACCACAGGCTGCGGGCCCCCTCCGGAAGCTGCTGGAGGGCGGAGGGGCACCCAGAGCCCAGAGCTGTTGGGGGGGCTCAGGGTGTGCTGGTCCTGGCCATGGAAACCTGGGTGTGTGGAAGAGGCAGGCCCGGCCTGGTGCAGCCGGGGGTCCTCTGTGTGTGGAGAGGGGGCCGAGGGAGGCCGAGGGGGGAGCACGGCCCGAGCCCTGACTCAGTCACTGCCAGTCTCTAGTTCTGCCACCATGGGCAAGAGGCCCCCACTTTCTGGGCCTTGTTTCTCTCACCTTAACTCCAGGGAGGCAAACTCTAGGATCTGTAAGTGCTCTACCTGTCTCCCGTGAAGCCTGTCTCCCTCCATAAGTGCGTCTTCCTCTCCTTATCTGACAGGCCTCCTCTTTGGTTCTGAAATTTCAACACGGGAGCCTAGAAGTTAAGCTTAGGAAGTCAGCCTAAGCATCATTCATGTAAAAGTCATTCCTGACCCCACTCTATTTCCTGCCAGGGGGCATTGGCCACATCCTACTTGCTGGGGGCCCTGGCCCTGCCCGTTGGGTCCAGCACAGCTCCTAGAACACAACTGTGTTTGTTGATAGTTCTGCCTCTGTCTCTCCCTAAGAGGCCGTGAGTACTGTGTAGAGCATTTACAGAGGAGATGGTATGAGGCCCGGGACTTGTTTCAAAATAACCCCAGTGAACAGGGGAGTGCTGATTTACGTTATGATTTCTTGTTTGGTTGTTTTTGAAAAAAAGCAATGTAAGTAACTTGAGGTCAGGGACCTTAGATTTGTCACCCAGTAGCTAGCTCAGGACCCGGTACACAGTGGGCACATACTTATTGTTTTGTAGCAAAATGGGTCTCTACTAAATATGTCAAATAAACTGACTGAGGATCAAATTGAAGTCAAATTTTAAAACTTTGGAAGACTCTCAGATAGTCTCAATCAATTCAAACAAATATAGTTCAGACCACACTTAATTTACTGAGAGTCTGTAATGTGCTGTCAATGTGCCAGGCCCTGGAGATTCACAGGGGAACAGGATCCCCAAGGGCTTTCCCTAAGGAGTTTGTCATCTAGTGAGATTCAGGTTGTAAAGCTTTAGGCATGACGTGAGGCCACGCTAGGGGGTGGGCCATTTGTCTCACCTCCTGGACAGTGGGACAGTGGCCTAAGTCCATGGTCCTCAAATAAGTTCACAAGTCTATCAGTAAATATTTTTCATACACCTTCAATATGTATATATATCAACCTGTGTGTGTGTGTGTGTGTGTGTGTGTGTGAGTGTATTAGACCTACTACCCTACCAATATATGACATGTCCTATGGAACACACTCAAAAATGGAAATCTAAACAGGATGAGATAAAAAATACCAATAAATAAAGTTGAAATATTTTCTTTTCTTATTCCAATGACTTATCTTGCTTACTTTTTTTGGAGACATTATGTGTAGAATACCAGTGTCCTGGGGTTAGACAGCCTGCCATATAGAAGTAATTCCTCAGCCGCCTGGGTGGCTCAGTCGGTTTAGCATCCGACTCTTGATTTCTGCTCAGGTCATGAATTCACGATCTCAGGGCCGTGAGATCGAGCCCCGTGTCAGGCTCCATGCTGGGCATGGAGCCTGCTTAAGATTCTCTCTCTCCCTCTGCCCCTGCCCCGCACCACTGTTCCCTGCCGGCACGCACTCTTTCTCTTAAAAAAAAAAGGGGGGGAAGTAATTCCAGTCTGCTCAGTATACCAAGCAGAATTTAACACCTGCTTTTCTCTTGCTGGCCATAGCATCCAGTTTCCAGTAATTGGTGACGAATGTGGCTCCGGGTCCGTCCATCCCTGGGACAGAAAAGCCAAAGAAGAGGATGGGAGAAGAACCCAGACACCTCCTCTGGGAGAAACTAGGAGTAGTCCTGGTCATTCATTCATTTGGTAAAACCTATTATAAATTCAGAATGTGCCAGGTGCCATGCCAGGTGGAGTGAAGTCTCCAGGGCAGAACCCTGTACTGACTCAGTTTCGTGGAAAAGGACGGATGCAGATATACTTGAGATGCAGGTGGACGCTGGTCAGTGTCAGGAGATCCAGGCCAGGTGCTCTGGGAAGGAGAAACTGCCTTCCCCTGAGGGATCAAAGACAGGAGATGGCACGGGACTAGGGATTATGGGCAGGGTTTGGCCATGCAGAGAGAGAAGACTCTTTAGGAAAAGGAAATGTCTGTGACAAAGACACAGGGGCGGTAAATTAAGGGGGTCATTCTGCTTTGCCTATCCTCCTTTCCATCTGGAGATCCCATATCCTGAGGCCGGGTGAGAGAGAGAGAATGCTTACCAGAATTGCAAGTACAAGAGACAGGGGCCTGCTCTCAGACTGAACACCCTGGAAACTACAGAGTGAGGCCTGTTGCCGGGCCAGTCTCCCATCAGACATGCCAGTGATCTGTCCAACAAAAGAAGCATTTATGGACTGCCAAAGGCTAATGGGAGAGAAAGCCAGTCTAGTAACGGCATTCTCTTCCGTTAGGGATGAACAGAGCTTGAGCTGGCCTACAGGTGAGGCAGAACAGATGACTCCTAAGACCCGTGCTAATTCTGGGATGCTACATTCTGGACTCTTAACCCCTGGAGAGCAAGGCATCTCTAGGAAAGATGAAACTAGGATACAGTGTGATAAAGAGTCACAGGAAGGAGCCCAGGGTGCACCAGGAGCTCAAGGATGATAAACCCTAGCCAGGATGTGGTCACTTACTCATCACCAAGAGACTGAGATCTAACCAGGTAAATGAGGGGGATGGAGAGCGTTCTAGGCAAGGAGAACCTCACATGTAGAAGCAGAGAAGCACAAGAGTACAGAAACTCAGCATCCTGCTGGTAGAGGCAGATGGTCATAGGATCCAGGCAATCCAAAGAAAGCAGGAACCACTGGGGCCCTGGGGGGAGACAAGAAGCCTGGGGAGTCGCTCTTAGGCAGACCCTGCTCTGCCTAGAGCTGGGTACCACACACAGTCGGTGCTTAATACATGTATGTAGATGGTAAATTGTCATCTCTAGGAAGTAAAGGCTGGGATAAGCAATTCATTCTTATAAAGCCCCAGGCAGAGCCACATGCTGAATTGCATTTATTAAAGTCTTTTGATGAGAGAGGGAGGGAAGAGAAGAGAAGAAGGGAGGAGGAAGAGCTGGGACGGGGTGGGGGGGGCTGCCTGTCAACATCCTGACAGAGCCACCCACGCCCCACCCCCCCCAGCTCCCACCCCTTTACATCCAGGAACAGGCACAAGGTCTCAGGGGAAAGCAGACAGGAGCCATGGAAAAGAAAGGAAAACGCAATAATGTCCTAAGTCCCAAAGCAGGGTCAAGCATGCCTATGATTCCTTTAATTTTCCCAACAACCCTGTAAGATGGGATTTTTATTACTCTGTAACAGATAGGTAAACTAAGGCTAAGTAAAACATGGTTGGTAGAAGAAGTGGGAGCTCGAATCTGTTGGATACTATTCTTCCAGATGCTTCCCAGACCCCAGAGCGGATAGGGCAAAGGGAAGACAGAGATGGATACCAGATGGTGGTTTGCAGCCCTGGGTCCTGGGTCCCCTCCTGCCTCCCCAGGTTCTGCTGGCCCCCGGATGTTGCTAGGTGAAACCCTAGAAGTTGGTGAGAAAATGCCCTGGGACCCAGGCTGAAGATGGCCAGCGGCCCTCTAGGACCTGGAAGGTTCTCTGTTAAGGGCAGTTCGGAAGGACCCTTAGTAGACGTATCTACAGCAGCATCCCATCCCCTTCTCACCCTGGTTCCTTGCTCCAGCCTTGACTTACATTTTGCACCCAGAAAGCCAGCACCTGCTCTCTGAAATCCCAGGAACCTCCCCAGGCCTTGACATAGTTCCCTTCCCAGGAGTTGGGAGCCCCGGGTTCCATCCATTCTAGCCTCTACCACCAAACCCTTGTGGCCTTAGGCGAGTGTTAGCTCCTTTTGAGCCTCAGTTTCCCCACTAAGTACTGAGGAACTCACTGATCTCTAAGGTCCTTGAGCATCCCATGAGCCTCTTCCTCACAACCCAGACTTCTGCATTTTCTCCCTGTCCCATCCCATAAAAGCCAGGAGTCCCTTCCCTTGGGTGAGTCACCTGCAAGCCCATCATAGGCCCCTGGGTCACCTGCAACCCATCATAGGCCCCTGGGGACTGCAGGCGAGGCCGCCCTATAACAGAGGGCTAGAAACCAGGAGTAGGCAGACTACCATCAGGGCCTCTGTACAACCCGGCCAGGGTGTGCTGGGCACCAGGTTTGGGAAGGTGGCCAGGTCTCTGCTTCAAAGCCAATCCCAGCTGCCTCATCTGAGAGAGTTGTCTGTGTGCAGCGGGAAGCACCAGTCTTCGGGGTCGTGGGGACCCGAGTTCACTGTTCCTCTTTCTAGCTGGGGAACGATGGTGTATTGCTTCACCTCTCTGATGATGCCCAGCTCCCTGATTTGTTCTGTTATGTGAGGACTTGTCTCAGAGGGTTACAACAGATAATGCGGGAGAAACACTGAGTGCAGTGCCTGTCACATAGCAGAAACTATTCTTCTTCAGTGCCCCCTACATTAGTATGACAGTAGACTCCCGAAGTACTAGACAGTCATGGGAATCACATGGTGTGGGGAAGAGAGCTCAGCCAGTCACCAAGGCTGAGCAGGTTCATGATGAAGAAATACCCCTTCCAGCAGGAAAGGCCCCAACCCCCCAGGGAGAGACCCAGGTGGGTCACTTGAATGTGATACACTTTTCTTTTTTAATTGGGTTTAAAGTTATAAAACAACAGCAGTGAACTCCTGCCTCTGCAGGTACTTGGCCCCAGGTGGGGATCAGGGGCATTAATTAAACTCACTCAACCTCCCCCACAAGACCGGTGGTCCTGTGTCCCCGAAGCTTCTCGCCGTGTGGTCTCCTGCACCAAAAAGTGGCTCCTCCTCAAGTCCCAAGGCTGAAAAAGGATCCACCTTGTGGACCAACCTCACAGGCACCCTCAGACACCCACCCCCAGACGCCTACCCCAACCTAGCCTAATTCAGTCCTAAGTATTCCTAAGGTGCATTCCAATTTCCCGCTGTAATAAATGGCACAGAATGCAAATGGAGGTGGATGTGGGACACAGATGTTTGCACTAATTTAATTGAGGGAACACCTTGGATTAAACACTTTGCAAAACACTCACAAATAGGTTCAGTGCATTCGGTAATGAAAAACCTCCCAGCCCCCTGGCACTTTGCTGAGGCTGCCTGGGGCTCCAAGAGCACGGCTGGGAGTGGGAGGGTGTGGGGGAGAAGCCCAGAGCAGGGTGGAGACAAGACGCCTCCAAACACAGGGAGAGAGGCAAAGGAGCCAGTTCCTAAGAGGGCTTCCAGCAGATTTTCCACCAGCTGGGGCTGACTCCACCAAGAGAAAGAATCTGGAAGGGTTGAGGAGGGAGGTAAGCAGCACCTGCCTCCCCATGTGGGTAACTGCTCACCTGTAGGGGTCAGCAACAGGCAGGTGCCTCCCTGTCCTAAGGTACTCAGCTCCAACCTGGAGGCCTCACTGCCCAGCTGGCTGATGACCAGTCACCCACGTGTACAGGACTGAGGTCCCTAGGCCCAGTAACCCCATGGAAGATCAGCCTATTTGATCTTTTGGGGCATGAGGGTGGGTGGAAAATATCTCAGAAATTTGGGGGTTATTTGCAAGGCAGTGCTCATTTCTCTGAAGCTTCTTCCTCACCTTCCCCTACAGACTGGGGACTTCAGACGCTCAAACCCTGTACATCTACCAAGCTCCAATCCTTCCCTTCACTTTTCACCATCCATCCATTCATCCCCTTAGCTCCGAGGCTACAGAGAAGAGTGATGCTCATTTGCCCAGGAGGTGCGTGCTTGAACAGTCACAGGTACACTGTGATAAATGCCCTCAGGGAGGCATACGTGGTAACCTGGGAGCCCAGGGACAGTGCAGCAACTTGGCATGAGAGGGTCAAAAGAGAGTGCAGAAAAGGGGAGAAGGATTCCTGGCAGAGGGAACATTTGCAAAGATAATGAGGTACAGAAGTCTAGGCAATTGCAGAGACTTGGGAGAGACTTGCCGTGTGGGTACACTTGGGGGACCTGTGGCACAAGTGAAGATGGGCCATTTTCACCAGCCCCCTCCTCCCAACCCAGCCCCTGATAGTTCTCATAGTTGGGCCAACTTAGAATCAGTTCCTATAATGATTGCTCTGTAAGTCTCAGAGTTCAAATCAGGCCAGGATGATTTTATATTCCTGAAAACAGAATCCCTAATTTTCAAACACAATGATCACTTCAAGTGTAATAACCATTATAATAATAACCTCTTATACTTGTATAGTGCTTCATAGTTTATAAACCACTTTCACATATCTCTTATAATCCTCTATCAACAGCCCTTCGAGAAAGATAGAATAGGTAGTTTCAGTATTCTGGCTTTCTGGATGAGAAAATTAATCCCAAGATCTCAGCTATGTAAATAACAGAACTAGGGTTCAAACTCAGGTCTATGTGACACCAAAGTGCATGCTTGTTCACTCATTCAATCATTCAGTCATTCAGCCATTCAGTGCATCGTGGAGCACTGGTTGAGCACCTATTATGTACCGAGAAACACTTCAGACCCAGAGCATGGATAGCATGGTGAGGATATTAAGATGAGTAAAAGCCTAGATGCAGAGACAGCACACTGACAGATATACCTGGACCGATAGGAAAACAGCAGGGCAAAAAGCAAAGCACGAAAACCCAGGAACCAAGAGAAACACAAAGCCACTCTCTACAAACACTGCCTCACGCATCCACATATACCCTGCAGCCTGCACTCACACATGTAACACGCACATGCCCTTACCACACATGAAGATGGGAGCCATTTCTCCTGGGCTGCCCCATGCTCCTCAGCATGGAATGTAGACTCCTCCACACCTGACATCCCCACCACTAGCTGGGCAATAGCTCAGACCCAGCAGCTGGAGGCCACCCTGTGGGGCTAAGTTTCACATG